>NC_090928.1:156147761-156450791 GCF_040938575.1 Ambystoma mexicanum
AGAAAAGTTGCAATATTGTCAAGAGGAAGTGTTATACATAGGCCAGTTGATTTCACATGAGAGGAAGAGGGTCACACTTGAAAGGGCAGAGGCGATTATGAAAACAGCTAAACCACACACACTAAAACACATGTCACAGTTTTTGGGATTATGCAACTATATTAGAGCGTGGATGTTTGATTATAGTTCATACGCCAGACCTCTTTTGCAGGATCTGAAGAAAGCACAAGTGAATAAGGAAAAAATTGAATGGACTGAGGAAATGGAAGGAGGGTTTGAAGAACTGAAGAAAGCAATTTGTACAGCTCCAGTCTTAGTAATTCCCAATTATGACAAGGAGTTGTTTTTATTTTCACACACGAATGGGACAGTCATGACAGTGGTGCTTACACAGAGGACTACATTGGAGTATAAACCTCTGGCATGTTACAGAGAGATTTTAGATCCATTTATGAGAGGGCACTTTCCTTGCGAACAGTCGCTGGCAGCAGCCACATTTACAATATAGAAGTCCGCTAGTATTGTGATAGTTTGTTTTATGACATTGTTTGTTGAGCATGCTTTGTTTGCCATTTTGGAAAAACCGAAAGGTACATTGACATCTCAGAGGGCTTCTGCATATGAGGTGGTTATATTGAATCTAGCAATCAAAATAGTTAGGTGTAAAATAGTAAACCCTGCCACATTTGTACCCGAACTTGTGGTAGAGGGTGAGCATGTGCCTGATTGCAGTAACTATGAGGAATTCTATGATGGCATCCCGCATGTAAAGGAAAATGCGTTAGCGGGGGGAGATTCTTTTTATCAATGGTTCTTTGAAAATCCATCAAACTGATGGTGAAAGGCATCCAGGTGCTGCCGTGGTGAGGCATAGAGCAAACAGGGAATTTGAGGTTATAGCAAGTGCAAGACTACTGTCTCACTTTTCAGCGCAAGCAGCAGAATTTGTGGCGCTTATTGTCACGTTTGAAAATCATGTCGGACAGGAATTACAGTGACTCTGCCTATGTGACGTCAACCGTGCACATAGGGCTAGCACATTGGAAAAGGAGGGTTTACCTCCAAGCGGATGGCACTCCAGTGCAACATGCAGCATTATTAGACAGCCTTATTAAGGCACTACAACTCCCAGTAGCCATAGCGATAGTCAAATGCGCAGCACATACTAAGCAAACTGAATGTATCTCTTGCGAGAATGAAGACGCAGTCGAAGAGCCCAAAAGGGTTGTATGTTCACCAGATATTTCAAGTTTTGATACTCCAGATGTAAAGGAAAAGTAGTCACGATTATCACAGTAAATGAACAGTTTAATCATTTATTGAGAACACAGTTGATGGAGGTTCAAGGCGGTGCACCACAGGAAGAGCAGGAATTGTGGAAACGAAGGGGGTGTTCTTTATCCCCCTCTGAATCATTGTGACGACAGGACAGCACTGGAAAGCCGGTGATGCCAGAAACATTGGTAAAGGTAGTGCTTGAACAGCTGCACTACTCCGTGCATGTAACTAGGGAAAGCCTTGCTGCAGCTATTGCGGAGGACTGCTTTGTACAAAACCTGTTAGAACACATTGCATTTTATGTAGTAAATTGCATCGTATGTCAAAAGTTTACCACTGGGCATACACTGCGAATGATCAGAGGAATGATTCCTCGACTGAACAGTCCTTTTCAGCATTTACATATTGATTACGTTGACATGCTGCAAGTATGTAGTGGATACAGGTATATGATAGTTGTGGTGTGTCCCTTTTCTAGGTGGATCGAAGCAGGTCCTTGTACACACCCTGATGCACTTTCACAGCAAAGGTTTTAGTCCGAGAAGTCTTTCCCAGATGGGGAGTGTGTGAGGTGTGGAGATCTGACAATGGGCCCCATTTTGTTAATTAGGTATTTGAACAGATTAACCTATTATTAAGAATAAAACACAAGTTTTCTTCTGCTTATCACCCCCAAGTGAAGAGGATATGTGAGAGACTCAACTGTCTTCTTAAAGAGAGAATTGCAAAATTAAAATTGACATTGAAGAAGGGATGGCTGTATTGCCTGCCCCTTGCATTATATGCATTAAGGAATCAGCCTGGGTCGGAACACCTCACACCTCACAATCTAGTGACAGGGAGGCAGATGAGCACACCTTGGCTCATCCATCGAGGAGCAGAAGTGATGCCCAGAAGACTTCAGACATTTTCAGAAATTAGTTATGTGCTTATTTGTCATGTATGACCGCTAGTAACTGCCATTTCAGATCAACTCAAGCCCCATGGGGGTCTGTTTCAGGACAAAGATGAAGACCATTCAGCAACCAGAATTCAAGAACTACTTCTGGTACCTAGACTTCTTATTGGAGATCCAGTCCTAGTGCGTAATTTCACCAGGAAGTGGCACGAGCCACGGTTTAGTGGTCCCTTTATTGTTTTTGTTTTTTGTTCTTAGAGCTTAATCTTCTCTTGTTGGGTGCAGTACTGATCTATGCATTTTTCTGCACAATCCTAAAAATGGCCCTGCAATCAGGAGGCTGCTGTGGCAATAGTTGAACAGATCCTGCAGTTACCTGACCATTTAACATAGTTGCCTGATTAAATAAGGTTTTTCCTTCCTTAAAGGAGCATACAGGCACAATGAGGACTGTCGAGAATGGTGGAGTTTTAGAAAGTGAGCAAACTCAACGACGTATGGAGAATCGTAATTGGTGGGGATTAATGTATTGGTGCGTAATATATGAGTGCTCAGCATTTATTATTGTTTTCCTGAGTTTGCTAATCCATACTGTCTATTTCATTGGTCCAAGCAAGGCAGAAGTCCCTTTGATTCTTCACACTCCAGCAACTCACAGAGAAGTGCCTAGGCCATTTGTGATTATTCCCATACCAGTGACATGTGTAAGGTCACCCATTTCTATTACAAGTGTTCCTATGATTCCCCTGTAGGAAGAACCCTTACTGATATACTTCATGAGCATTATGCATGCACCCTGTTTATCACCATTTTCAAGGAATTTTCAAGGAAGTTGGGCCACTTTGCGATGAAGTTCGAAATTGTTGCTTCCATTCCAGGATGATTATATCAAGACTACACAGATTGAAAAAGAGCCTGCATGGACAAGCAAGATATTCAGGGACAACACAGGATGAAGTGGCCATAGAGGAAATGAAGAAAATGTAATGACAAGGAAGAAAGGCAGTGGGTGCCAGGGTGCTGGGAACAAACTCAGAGGTCAGTCGACAGACGAGTGAAAAAAAAAGAAAGGATTAGAAGAGGGACTGATGTCCTGTCCATCTCATCTATTAAAGTCAGAATATGTATGAGAAGTACAAAAGGTGAATGATAAGTGCAGTTAGTCATGGGTGTCGAACATGCTAAATTGTTGACATGGGTAGAAGATGAATGAGGTCCAATGACGGTAATCCCATTGATAAATGCGACATTGTGCTTTCGGAGAAAATGGAAAAGGTACTTGGGAACTAATGTAGGGTGCAAAACTACAATTGATGTCTCTAAAATGGGAGAAGGGACAGCCATTCTAATCGATCGATACTGGGCCTATAGATCCAGAGCCTATATGAAATTTCCCAAAGATTGCGGAGGGACATGCTCTATAGTTATCGTTCATGTTCCAGCATTGGTGATTCCAAAGAGTGACTTGAACATTGGGGAGTTTCCAAAAACAGATGCTCATCTAAAGAAGAGGAGATCACTTGAATTTCTCAATCGAACAAAAAGGGAAACTACTTTTCAGCTAAACCGATAGAAGCTTTTGATGCTATTCTGTATGATATGATATGATAATTTATTTATATCGTGCTTGTACACAAGTGTTTCAGGGCGCGAACACAAGTTATTCAGTCAGACTGCTGCGTTATTCTCGACTATCTTCATGTCAGGGATCCAGATGATGGCGAATGCGAAGTGGCTACAGATCACTCACTGGGAGCACCTGCAGACAATCAAAACTACCATAAAGGGATTCAATGCTATCAAAGAAGAATTGAGAGCCATAATACTGATGACTCTTCAGAATAGATATGTTCCGGACATGATCACAACAATGGATGTAGGTGTTTGTGCCAAAATCGTAGAATCATGTTGCACATTCTTACCTTCTCACGATGACGGGAATGGGACCTTGACAGAGGCCATAACGTTGCTAACGAACTTGCACATCAAGTTGGAAGATGAAACCGAAGATATTGCAGATGACAGCTGGTTTGCATCGATCTTCTAATGGGTTCCACAATGGATATTTTCAAGTTTCTCTGAGCACTATTGGTGATGATCATGTTCGGATTCTGTGTGATCAGAATAATCACACAGTGCAAGAAGACAGCAAAGACAGCAGTAGGAATGAAGATCATGGTCGATGATGCCCATAACACGAAAAGCCTTTGAAACAAGGTTTCCTTTGAGAAAACCTTTCTTCATGTATTCTCGGAGAGCGGACAGCCTCTTAGGAGAAATCCCAGAAGAAGTGTGAAGATGAATGAAAGAGAAGACTGGTGATGTTGTCACATGAAGCAGAAATTAAGCACCCAGAAGAGATGCCAATGAAGAAGGTGGATAGACCTGATGATGAGTTTTTACTATATAACTGTGTGTTTTCATGTCAAACATTGAGAGACTTGAGCAAATGTACGTTGATATCCGTTGTGCTCCCTGTTTTATATAATTGTTAATAAAACAGCTAAAGTTTGCCAACTTCCTGTGCCGGTCTTATTATTGGTGTAAGAGTTAATTCTGCATCCCCATCCATCCCATATAGTGTTACCTCGCTTAAAGGGCATTTTCTTGTATGAGGTCCTGCACTGGTCAGGGAAGGTGAAGTTTTGGCAGTAAAGAAAACAAACATAGAGCTTAATAATGCCATGGCCACACTTTTATAGTTGGCACATCCTACAGAATAAGAGGAGAGAGTGAGCTTAAGTAGATTTGTGTTGGGTTTTGGGTGAACATGACCTATTGAATCAAGAGATGGAAAGAAAATTGCCTGCAGTAGAGGGGAAGTTTCTTGATGGAGAGTATTGCTGGAGATTGGAGGAGATGTAAGGTGGACCCAGATTATTTATGAAAACGTGGCTGTGTGATCAATACCAGCGTAGCCAATGTATTCTAACAACATGGGTATTTAAGGCTCCCAGGTGGGCACAAAAAAGAACTGCACAGAGGGCCAGAGTAAATCTGAACATCAGGCATCAATCAACATGGAAGGAAAGCTATCTTGCAATGTGTGCCCCTGACCAATAACCTTACCCACCTTCCTTGCTTTCAGATCGGCTATGTGCCTGGAGACGTGCACATGGCAGTGGTACATGGCATACACTCCAGTTACATAAAACATTCTAACATATCCTCATTATTTAATTAACAATTTCTCTATTAAATCAAGTTTATTTTCAGTAGCACATTATTGTAAGAACGTTGGGGACACATACAACTTTTTTTCAATGAAATCCAAATCAGTCTGTTTTCTACAGAGGGCTTTTAGCAATGCCCATACACATTGAATTGCACCAATGTAAACACAGTCTTGATATTAGTGAATTAGTAGTGGAGTTCAGACGCTAAGAACCCAATGCAGGAGCACTGTTAAAATGCCCTCTTTGTTCAATAAAAGACTCCGGCGAAGTGTTTGCAAAGTGAAGACAAGCGGTTTGCAGTCCTCGCTCGATTAGGAGTTATTTGGAGCTACTTGGAGAGAGGAGCTTGGTCTATGCAAGCAGAGCGCTCCTGACTAGTATCACTGTTTGTGGAATAAGAGCTCTCTGCGCCTTTAATCATCTAGTGGACTCTGTGTTAGTGTGACGGGCTCCACCCATCTGCAAACACTGAAACCTCACGGGACTGCTAAGTAACCACGAAGTGGTTGCAAAGTGAAGACAAGCAGTCTGCAGGCGGCAGGTGAGCGGGATAACTATTTCACACTAATTCAGGCGGCCGCGCTCATGCAAGTAGCCAGTTGCTCAGAGCATTGTTTATTTTAATCATTGTCCATTGCAAAGCTCCCTCAGACAACCGAGCTCAGATTGGACGGGCTTTGTGAGGCTTGAATTCACTGCTAGCTCAACAACGCATGGGGTTGAGCATTTAAGAAATAATGAGGAGCGCTCTCCTTTATGCTTCTCTGTACCTGGAAACTGTGAGCCAAGGCCCTTTGATCCACGTTGAAGAGGCTAATGTTTGGACTCAGTTCGGTCTCAGTCTTAACTGCTGCCGGAGGGCCAACGTTTAAAAAAAACAAAGAACAGGTCTTAGTAGCATACATGGTGTAGATACAATAACCATTCCAAAACTCTCAAAAATCAGAGGGATCAACATTACCCCACAAACCCTACATTGATGAACATGGCTGCACACACAATGTCCTATAGATGTAAGGGTGGAAATTGCCTCAACAACAGACTTGTCCAGTAATATTTTGGAAATAACAAATAAGACCTCTACTAATGAATTGCCCTTGTTGAAGTCCTGTCATGCCCCTCGGAAGATCTACATGTCCAAAATATAACAAAACCACCGGCACCAGCACCAATGGGGGAACGCAATCCGCAACTGCATTTTGGGCGTAACAACAGGGGATTTAACGGTGACGAGCCAAGAGAGTGGGTCATGTGCAGAAGAACACCAGATATAGACTTTTGGCTCAACGGCCCCACAAAAAAATTACAGGAACAGGTGCCCAATAAATGAGCCTACAGCTTGGAAACCAAGGGGCTTCTTTTATGCACATGCATCTCCTCCATCTGTGGCCATCAGCGTGGAACAAGACTTCATGGACCATAAGCGTAAAGATAAACTGCCAATAGCAACTCAGCAAACTGAGCCTGAGGTTGACCTAGAGGAGGAGTGTGCATTATTGCAAGTAAACATGGAAGAAAGTTCCATACAAGCCATGGGTGGAACTCTAGGCTGTAATGAAGGGACAAAGGAAACGGCTCCCCTGCAGACTCTAAAGAGGAATCCGGATGCCTCTTCTGGCCATGCAGGGGGCAGGGAGTCTACCTATGAAGAAAGATTTACAGCACCACAAGCAAGGACGCCTAGAGCCCTTGCGGTAGGTACAACATGTAAGAGATTAAATCAGGAGAAACTGGTTAAGACAATAGAACCAAAAATACCAAACAAAGGAGCAGTTGCACCGAGGCATTCTACTCAGTGGGACTCTACTTTTAAATGGCGCAGACTCACATCTGCTCTAGAAGACGGTCTCCAATCAAAGGAAGGAATTATGTTGGATGAAGATCTATTATTAGATCTTGCAGCTTCCCAAGTTAAAGACCAGGTAGCATCCCAACATGAAGAACGATCACCGCCCCAACTTGGATCAGACTCCAATATAGTAGCAACCCTTTCACTAACCATGGCTTCATTTATGAAACTATACGAAGGTATAGCCGAACAGTTAAAAGATCAAATGACAGTCATTGCCATGTTACACTCCAAAATGGTCTATGCGGAGGGGTTTATCTCGTGCCTGCAGGGCAACATGGACAAGAATGCCGAGCAAATCACTAATGTCCTTGGAGTATTATAGACCCCATAATTAAGGATATAAACAGACGATGGTCAATATTACTAAATCAGCAGAAAGCCCAAACTCCACTAGGGGCGACTGGTGACACTGTCAAAGTAAGGGGAGATGGCAACCTCGAGACGGTAGATAGTTCTACTATCTCGTATGGTTTAGCTGAAAATAATACAGGAGGCATAGAAGTAAGGCACAAAGCCGCAATCATTCTCCCACCTGCAGGAGAAAATGCTGATGTGGCTAAGTCTGTGGAAGGCACTAATTCTAAGGTGCATAAAATACAGGAAACACGGAGTGAAAGTACAGCATATTCAAGTAAACAATCTTGTGCTCCCAAAGCCAAACAGCCATCCCCATTAAAATCGAAGAAGAATTAGGAGATCTTCTTAAAAATATTGAAAAATGACAGAAATCCAAGGGACCAAGAAGGGTCACCTCATAGCAAAAGGGAGGCTCTAAAGTGCATAATAATAATGCTGGATAAAGCCTTTGAAACAAGAAAGGGCAGAGTGGACCTCGGTAGAGGGATACACACACACATTAGGAATTTCAAGGCTACTAACCCTAGACTGCCTGAGGTGGCATCTAGCAATGTGCGCGACCGGGAGGAAAGATCTTGTGGCAAGGACCCAAAAAAAGAAAAATTGCCAAAGAACCATACTGTTTCGGATGAAGATGAAGACGGCAATCATCCCATAGGTGTATCACAGCAGAGTAAAGTGAATACAAGGGATGTAACTTTAATACAGCAACAAAGGGAAGAAGAAGAGATAGAGGAACCAATACATCTCTCCACTTATACCTATGATTCAGAAGAGGACTCATTGATCATAGATATGTCGGCCAAACAAAAAGCTAAACATAGACTAGAAAGTCAGGCGAGTTTACAGACGTATGATTCACTAAGTGAAGCGGGAACTGAAGATGAAGAGGATGACCCGGGTTTGCAGACGGAGACAGATTCTAATGACTCCTCAAAAATGCCTATGGCTAATGACTGTAGCTCTGAGAAGAACACAAAGTAGAGATATCAAGCGCACAATGGGAAGACTCCCTCAATACAATAGCGAGGAATGCCACCAGGGAAATCAAGGTATGTGTTCAGAACCCTGGACCAAAAGCAGCGAGACTTAGATGCCTCACCATACAGGGAAGGCAAAAGACATAAAACGGGGGTCTTACCATACAGGGAATGCAAAGCACACAAAACGGGTACCTATAAAGAAGATAAACGGTCTGCATCAGTCACCTCATGTACAAAACACAGTTGGGGAGATACAATCAGAATACAGTTGCAAAGGATCTTACGCCTGAATGATGATTTCACTCTTAATAGAGCAAATGTCCTCTGACTTTTTCACAGTATGCCTCCCCTAAGTGTTATCGGATCCAATGATTAACAACTAATAGAATTCCTGGAGGAACCAAGGAAAGACAAAGTGACGATTCACCTTTCATCAGTAAAGATTAAGCAGCTTGTTCTAAGGGAAACGACAAAACTAACAGCAATGGGTTGTCTACTCAAAGATCTGGTGCCAGATGAGGTGTACTTTGAACCACTGATAAAAGAGGCCAACCATAATTCTTTAAGAAACCACTCACCACAGAAGGTGAGATCTACTAGTACAAACACCACCAGCAGAAATCAGAAAGTTTCCTTTTACGAATCGGACAACATGGTGGGGGAAAGAACGGCACTGCGTCTCCGCATTGTAGTGGAAAACAACAGCTCAACCATGGATACCAGAGACAGCAAGTATAAATGTCAGATAGCAGAAGAAGAAGAAAGATGGGGCTGGATAGTGGGCATCTTGGCATCCAACTCATAACGCCATAAATCCATGAGAGAACTGGAGCACCAACAACTTGTGCTTGGGAGTTGGAATACTAGGGGGCACAAGCACTTTTTTGGTAAAGGAGAAATCCTGTTTGAGCAGTACAACACCATTTGTCTCCAGGAGACCAGGTTAGGAGAGGATCCAATTCTTTAAGGTTTTACTGCTTACATAAATCCTGTGATAAAAGGCCTGAGAGGTCGCCCAATGGCAGGGCTGCTAATGGCAATAAACAACTCAAGTAGCTTAAAAGTCCTTTCAGTGAAAAATGTCTCACCATTAATTCAGTCTATACTATTGCTTAAAGTTGGCCCAAGGAACCAGGCAGAAATAATGATAATTATATGCAACCTACACTGGAATCCAAACTCTAGGGTTGCAAAGAACTTTGTGCAAAAGGTAATGATTGAGATTGACGAAAACAGCGTGAAATGGTCTAACTTGGACATTATTGTGTGCAGTGATCTCAACATCCATTGTTTCGACACAGACAAGGCACTGATAAAAGATCCAGAACCACACTCAGGAGAGCCTGTCTCAAAGGGCTTATAAAGACGAATTAACTACTCCAGAGAAACATCAAAATCATCAATGGTTCTACAATCAGGGACATACCCCCAAAACCAACCTGGAAAAATGAAAATGACATGCAGATTTTGGATTACATCTTCCTCTCGGATAACATCAGAGAAAATCCTAACAGTATGGAAATCATACACACTGTGTCCGGCAACCACAACATCCTGATGATGTCTCTCTTCGGAAAGACCACAGTTCCTCCTGTTCTTCGGAAAGAGTTTATTGGAATTCATCCTGGTAGGAACAGACTAAGATTAACTCCAGCAATTATACATTCTTTAACAACCACACTCAATTGGTCTTCAATGCTAGCATCTTTGGAATATCCGAGATACCTGGCTGCATATCGGGAAAAGAAAGGCCGGGGCATGAACATTATTTTTTCCATCGCCACAAGTTGGACCCTGTGGTATTAAAACGGAAAAGACAGCTAAACGCCCTAGAAAGATTGCACAGAAAACAGCTGGGAGCAGCATTCTGGCTGCCTTTAAGTTTGGTAAACAAAACTATAAAAACTGGCTGAAACAACATAAATCCGCTCTAAACCCACAAGATGTTGAATATAGGTTAAAGTTAATTCACTCCAAAAATACAGCAGAAATGTGGAGGATCCTGAATGCACTAAGTGCTCCGCAGCAAGCACTAATGGCCAACCCGATCCCATCAAGTGCATGGTCAACTCACTTTAGTTCACTATTTGAAAGTCATATAGAAACGGGGGAGGAAGAAGGAGAGGAGACCATAATAGCATGGACCTTTGAGACAAAAAAGGGAGACATCATTGAGCTAATAAAGACAGCAAGTAGTTCAAGAGCGGCTGGGCTGGACGGCCTGACGAATGTTATGCATAAGGAAAATCCAGAACAATGGGCAAATGTAATGCATCACCTGTTCGAAAACATCAAAAAAAGCAGAGCCATTCCCACTTCTTGACTAACATCAATCATAGTTCCAAATTTTAAGAATGGCGACAGATTGGCACTGATGAACTACTGGCCCATAGCCGTTCTTGATGTGATGGGAAAGACATTTGCAGCATTGATAATGAAAAAACTGAACGAGTGGAGCACAGTGACACATCATTTTGACTGTTGGCAGGCCGGTTTTGTCAGGGAGACCGGGGCATCTTTAAATCTGTTTCTAATCAATTACCTCAAAATCAGAGCAACTTCAATCAAAGGAAACAAAATCTACCTAGCATCAATAGACTTATTGCAGGCCTTTGATCTGGTAAACCGTTCCATCCTGTGGTCTAAACTAAAACTTTGTGGATGCTCACAAGTTTTGTGAGAAGCCATCAGGGCCCTCCATACCAACACTAAAATACAAATAAGACTAAACAACCAGGGTGACCTGACAGATCCAAGTTCCACAACAATCAGTCTTAAGCAAGGCTGCTGCTTAGCACCAGTAATCTTTAATTTGTATGTCTCAGACATGGATAATGTGTTTAAAACATACAATGCTTTCCACCCAATTTGTCAGGAACACCAGTGAATAGACTTCTGTCTGCAGACGATCTAGTGATCATGGATCAAACAGTGATTGGTCTGCAATGACAACTGGATGCCCTTGCTTCCTACGTAACAGAAAACGGGTTGCAGATAAACTCTTCTAAATCACGAATCTTGATTCTTGGCAGGAAGCCAGGGAGAAGGAGGAAGTATAAAGGATGGACAATGGAAGCAGAGAAGATCTTGGAAGTAAACTCAATGACATATCTGGGTATGTCGATAAACGACAGTACAACTGACGTCCACAGAATATCGAGCCTAATAAGTAAAACAAAAACCTTAGCAGTTCAAGCAAAAATAATCAGATTTTGTTGCTGTAAGTTTTCCTTCATCCCAGTCCTATAGTTTTACAGGATGAAAGTCTTGCCCATCTTGACCTATGGGACAGAAGCATCCCTTTCTCTGTCCTGGAAGGTATGGTCAATTCTTGAAGGCCAATTCTGGAGATAGGTCCTCACACTGCCAAACCCCACACCAACAGGGTAATTCACAGAATTTCGCACAAAAGCGGCGCACCCGGCTGGCGCACAGTGTGCGCGTGCGAATGTCTGCGCCAGCCGCGTGCGCTAAAATCGACATCCGCGCACAGCGTATTCATAGATTTTACCCTCCAAAACCAGCCGTGGCGCAGAGTGGCGCAGCGACCCTGCAGCAGCGCCAGTTACGCCCCCAAGAACGCCCTCGCGCAAGGAAAAGCCATCAAAATTCCTAATTCAGCGCAAAGGGCTGCGCTAACCCTGGACCAGTATACAGGGCTGGCAAACAGCAAACACTGAGCGGGGAACGTGTATTACTGGGGTGCGCGGGAAGTTCCACACGCGATTACAGCAGGGTACGTGTATTCCTGGGTTGCGGGGAAGTTTTACACGCGATTTCAGCAGGGTCCGTGTATCATAGGGGTGCGCGGGAAGTTCCACACGCGATTTCATCAGGGTATGTGTATTTCTGGGGTGCGGGGAAGTTTTACACGCAATTTCAGAAGGGTACGTGTATTACAGGGGTGCACGGGAAGTTCCACATGCGATTTCAGCAGGGTACGTGTATTTCTGGGGTGCGGGGAAGTTTTACACGCGATTTCAGCAGGGTACGTGTATTACAGGAGTGCGTGGGAAGTTCCACATGCGATTTCAGCAGGGTACGTGTATTTCTGGGGTGCGGGGAAGTTCTACACGCGATTTCAGCAGGGTACGTGTATTACAGGGGTGCGCGGGAAGTTCCACACGCGATTTCAGCAGGGTACGTTTATTTCTGGGGTGCGGGGAAGTTTCACACGCGACTCCAGCAGGGTATGTGTATTACAGGGGTGCACGTGAAGTTCCACATGCGATTTCAGCAGGGTACGTGTATTTCGGGGGTGCGGGGAAGTTTAATACGCGATTTCAGCAGGGTAAGTGTATTACAGGGGTGCGCGGGAAGTTCCACACGCGATTTCAGCAGGGTATGTGTATTTCTGAGGTGCGGGGAAGTTTTACACACGATTTCAGCAGGGTACGTGTATTACAGGGGTGCACGGGAAGTTCCACATGCGATTTCAGCAGGGTACATGTATTTCTGGGGTGCGGGGAAGTTTTACACGTGATTTCAGCAGGGTATGTGTATTACAGGGGTGTGGGGAAGTTCTACATGCTATTCCAGCAGGGTACGTGTATTACAGGGGTGCGCGTGAAGTTCCACACGCGATTTCAGCAGGGCACGTGTATTTCGGGGGTGCGGGGAAGTTCTACATGCGATTTCAGCAGGGTACGTGTATTTCTGGGGTGCGGGGAAGTTTAACATGCGATTTCAGCACGGTACGTGTATTACAGGGGTGCGCGGGAAGTTCCACACGCGATTTCAGCAGGGTACGTGTATTTCTGTGGTGCGGGGAAGTCTAACACGCGATTTCAGCAGGGTACGTGTATTACAGGGGTGTGTGGGAAGTTCCACATGTGATTTCAGCAGAGTACGTGTATTTCTGGGGTGCGGGTAAGTTTACACGTGATTTCAGCAGGGTACGTGTATTACAGGGGTGCGCGGGAAGTTCGCCAAGCGATTTCAGCAGGGTACGTGTATTACAGGGTTGCGTGGGAAGTTCCACACACGATTTCAGCAGGGTACATGTATTTCTAGGGTGCGGGGAAGTCTAACACGCGATTTCAGCAGGGTACATGTATTACAGGGGTGCGCGGGAAGTTCCACATGCAATTTCAGCAGGGTACGTGTATTTCTGGGGTGCGGGGAAGTTTACACGCAATTTCAGCAGGGTACGCGTATTACAGGGGTGCGCGGGAAGTTCCACACGCGATTTCAGCAGGGTACGTGTATTACAAGGGTGTCGGGAAGTTCCACAAGTGAATTCAGCAGGGTACGTGTATTACTGGGGTGCGCTGGAAGTTCCACACGCGAGTTCAGCAGAATACGTGTATTTCTGGGGTGCGGGGAAGTTTTACACGCGATTTCAGCAGGGTACATGTATTACAGGGGTGCCGGGAAGTTCCACAAGTGAATTCAGCAGGGTACGTGTATTACTGCGGTGTGCGGGAAGTTCCACACGCGATTCCAGCAGGGTACGTGTATTACTGGGGTGTGGGCAAGTTTCACACGCGATAGGCCCTGTGTGAGTGGGGTATGTGTATTTCGGGGGTGCAGGGGAGTCCTACACGTGAATTGGCAGTGTGGGTCCTCCCAGGTGTTCCCTCTACACCCTCCACGGCCCCTGCATGTAGACCACACCACAGGGGACTACCCTGCACCCCTGGTCATGTCCCGCAGGCAGCCCATCCACCATGGGCATGCACCCCCAGCCAAGCCACATGTCACCTTGCACTAGTGATCACCAATGCATTACCCCCTTGCACCCCCACCCCACAGCAGTACAGGGCACCTTCCAGCAGGCCCCCACTAATGTCCCCTTGCACCACCACCCCCCAGCACTGAGGGGCACCTGCCAGGAGGCCCCCACTCATGTCCCCTTGCACCCCCACCCCCTAGCACTGAGGGGCACCTGCCAGCAGGCCCCCACTCATGTCCCCTTGCACACCCACCCCCCAGCAGTGCAGGGCACCTGCCAGCAGGCCCCGACACATGTCCCCCAGCTAACACGTCATCACAATCTAGATCCCTGGCCCTTATGGCCAGCCTCCACATGCCAAAGACCCACCCAAGTATTGCATCCACCCACATAAAAATGCAAATTACATGATACAACCCCAATGGCAAGAATGTAAATTAACACATGTCCGTCACACACACAAAATGGGCGCAAGTGAATGTGAAAACGCATTTCATGACATGCATGAAACCAATGAGCTAATACCACACATGGAAGTATGAAGAAAAAATATATTAAAAGCAACATGAATGGAATTAAAATCAAACAAACAACAATGGGAATAAAAAAAGAAAAGCTGCATGTCCGTAAAATAATAAAAAACAAGAAATCATAATCCAAAGGAAAGGTGTCCAAAGTCACAGTCCAACAAAGCAAATCCAAGGGAAAACCATTGCTCCATGGGAAAACCAAAAGAAAAGATGAATCCAATAGTGAACTATATACAGATGAACAATCCAGGGTCCATGATCCCAACTGAAGAAATGAAACCTATAAAAAATACTACCTAATGAAAAACTATATACAGAAACGTGGTGAATTGTCCAAGCGCAACCAAAAAAAAGAAAAAACCAAAGGAAACCTAACACTATCTAACTATTTACCAGGGCAGCGGGCAAGTCCAACGGCTCACATGTTGATGTCCCGGGCCAGGGCATCATCGAACTCCTGCTCGATGTCCCGGAGGCGGTCCTCTTCCATGGCCCGAGGGTTCGCAGGGACAATGACATCTGAAACTCCAGGTCCCTGCGGATGGCCTCGAGGCACCCGGCCCACCTCAGGGCCCTACGCATGGAGTTCTCCGCCCTGACCATCGTGAGCCATGCCTCTTCCGCCCGCTGCCGCTCCGCATCTATCGCATGGCCCAACCGCTGCCACATGGAAGACACTTTCCATCCAGGGTCCTCCTGCCCTCCGGCCGATGCCTGCCCCTCCGATGATGAAGGCCCCGAGCCATCATGGCTCCCACCTTGTTGCTGCTGCTGCTATGCCGCTGCCTGTGCCCTGGCTCCTGCTGCCTGCACATCCTCCTCCAGCTGGGGTGCAGTTGTTGAGGTGGCCACCCCTGCTGGACTTCCGACTCCCAACTGTGGCAGGAATGTGTCCTCCACCAGCCTGGCTGCAGGGTCAGAGGCAGCTCCACAGAGCACCCAGGTGACACATGGGTGGGAAGATGGCACGGAGGATGACTGGCGCATAGGGGGTTCAGTTGAGGAGGGGGTCGGAACGAGGTCCAGAAAACGGAGGAATCCGGCCCTGGTGAGCTGCCCCAGTGGGTCAACGCGGTCAACGAGCCATGCGAGAAGACGTGCACTCTCCTCATGAAAAGACTGCAGGTCAGCTCGCATGGCACGTTGACGCAACGCCACCCCACCAGGACAGGCTCAACCCGGTGCCGGATAGCCACATCCGCAGGGAGAGGAAGGCCAGTTGGTGTAAGCCAATCCCCTCCCTGAGAACGGGTCTGGAAGTAGGTATCCCTGCTGGTGCAAGATGATGCAGTTACAGGATCGGGGACAGGCTTACACACATGCACCTCCGCGGCGGCCTGTGCTGCCTCCTGTCCCTGCCCCTGCACTGCACCACTAGCACCAGTGGAATCCCCACATCCAGACCCCGTCTCTGTCCCTTGCATGGCCTCCTCCTCCTCCACCAAACCACCCACCAACCTGGATGACTCTGTGCCATCTTCCTCCGTTGGGCCCTGTGGGGTCTCAGCTGCCCCTTCGACTGCCGAGGAGTCCAACTCCAACCTCCGCCTCTTGGACCTCCCCTCGGCAGCTGTGACCTGGGACGCGGCACCGGACTCCTCACTCCCCGACGAGATGACAACCTGGGAGGGGAGCCGGGCCTTGCGTCTCCGGCTGGCGGTGCGATCCCTGCCGCTGTGCTCCACAGCACCTTCTCCACCCTCTTCATCAGTTGACGCTGCAGACAAGGAGAGATAGGAGACAGGCATCAGGGCACTGTACAATGGACTCATACACACATGACAGTTGTACATGAGTGGCATTGTCAAACTTCAGACATGGCCTCACAATCCCCAACACACATGTCATTGCAACTCACACACATGAGCTATTCCACAGCCATATTGCAACAGCCAGCACCATCCATACACATACAACAGCATGAGCAGCCAAAGGTGAGCCAGACATCACATGAAACACAGGGAGTGCACTAGACATGCACACACGCCACCACAATTACATGCATGTGTACACCTCCGCCAACTGTTGCAGTGATGAGATTGGCATCCATGTCACAACTGGCAATCAGTCTTCTACATATCAGTCTCACATGCACCCATGTTGCATCACTGTTGCACCAATGTCAAATACACACACATGGATATGTACACTGTGCAGATACATGCAGCTGGAACCAACATCCATGTGGGACACCACAACCATGACAACTTACATACATAGTAATCCAAACATGTGTGCTCACACATCTGCATTTGGCCTGCATGCTTACCCACACATACACCATCCATGTGTCTCACACATGAAAGGACTTGCATGTGTCAGCCTCACAGCCATGTACATACACATCCATACATGGCCCTACAAAACCACATGTACAACCTGCACGCTACTGGCACACCACCACACGCACAGCTTCCAATCAGTATGCATGTACACTTACCGCTCGACTCCAGACGGGTCTGCCTATCAAGGACCTGGACGTGGAGCGCTGGGCATATGTGTTCCAGGACCCTCATCTGATGTTCCGACAGGTGGCCCCGGCGCCCCTTAGCATCCGCTGCCTTCAAGAGGCGCCGGGCCTTGTTGAGGGTCTTGGACCTGAAGTCCTCCCAGCGCTTCTTGACAGCGTTCACTTCTTCTTTTGTCCTGTCTCCTCAGACAGCGTACAATTCTTCTTTTGGCGGGGGTGTTGCCAACGCGCACACGTGCGTATTTTTCACGCTCTTTTTACAGGCAGACGGTGAGTCGCGCATGTATTTACCAACTGTGCTTGCCCCGTGTGTCGCGTACCCCTTCAGAGGTCATTATAGGCTGCGTGTAACACGCGTACGTTCATTTTTGTGTTTCTGGGTGCCACAGCGTAGTGCAGGTTCATTTTTCCACGCACGTGGTCTACGAGGGGTTGCGTGCACGTTATTTTCTGTTTTTGGGGTGCCTGTGTGTTGCGTGACCCGTCATCTTTCCCCAGGGGTCACATACAGCCTTGCTAGAGCACTAGGGTACGAATTCCATCTAGTACCCTACCCCTTTGACCCCCAATTGCCAAAGACAATAGTTTACTGCAACTCCCATACCCACAACAACATCAGTGCCATGGTTGGGAGGCGACCAAGAGGTAAGGGTGGCAAAGGTGGCCGAGCCTCAAGAGGTGGGCGTGGTGGGCGCGGTAGGGGACGTGGCCGGGATTTGCAGGGTACCCCTAGCCCCCCATGTGTGGAGGACCAGTCAGAGACACCCATGCCCCCCCCATGGTTGAGGGAAATGTGGCTGACACCATCTCTGCTCAGCCCTTGTTGGACCGGCCCATTGTGGCACCTGACCTGGCACAGGGTGACTCCCAGGCTGACTTCCAGGTCACCAAGTCTAGGCCACGTGTGGCGGTGCAAGTTGGTGTCACCCGGCCACGTGGATCAGGGACAGCTATGTCATCTGCTGCCCCGAGTAGGCAGGGTGGGGAGGCTGCAGAGCAGCTGGAGCTCCATCCACCCCAGCTCTGACTCTCCCAGCCAGGGCAGTGTTGGTCCCAGTCCATCTTGCTAACGTTCCGCCTGACTACGTCACACTTCAGCCAATGCCTGCACCAAGTCCCATGCTCAGTGTGCATTCCCACACTCCAACTTACCCAGTCCACCGGTGCTCCTGCCCCTAGTGGCCAGAGCAGCGTAGGCCACTCAGGATCCCCACCACCTTCCAAAAGAAAGAGAAAGAGTGCCCGTCCAGTACAGGCTGATACCCCAGACACGGCTATGCAGTCGGCATGCCAAGGAAGCCTTGCTTCAATGATGCCGAACGTGATGCACTTGTGCAGTATGTGTCCGCACATGACAGCCAAATGTTGATCACTTCAGGGTGCAAGACCACACCTGCTCGACGTCAGGCACACTGACAGACCGTCGCAGACATCATAAGTGGCCTTGGATTTGTGAGGCGCACAGCTGGTGAGTGCTACAAGCGCTGGAATGACCTTAAGCACAGGGCAAAGAAAAAGCTGGCCTCAAGTCATGCCGCTACTCTGGTGACTGGAGGTGGGTCTCCACAAGAGGACATTGAACTCACTGTACATGAGTCTGTTGCTAGGACCTATGTCACAGAGGAACAGATCCAAGGTGTGGGAGAACTGCCAGATTACGAGGCATTGTCCGGTGAGTGAACTTGCATGTGTGTGTGATCCATGTGTATGTTGTGTGTGTGAGGGGTTCTGATTGAGTGCCAGGTGAGGGTGTGTGTGCCTGAGTGGTTTGGGTCACCCATGTGCTTCATCCAGAACATTCTGCACCCCTGTATTTGGGTATTACAGTATCCCTTCTGCCCACAGTAGACATTTTGTGCAACATCACGCCAGTTGTCCTTGAAGTGGCATCTTGCAACAACATTGTTCCGTATTTTTCAGTGTTCATTCAGGCTGATTGTTTCAATTCCCACACTTTCACTACGCATTTCTCAGCCCTGTTGTCAAACAATATGTGACATGCCTATGGTACATGCCATCTGTGTGATGGCATGTGTCATGTATGTGGATTGGACATGCCACTCACAGGCCAATGTGTGATGGCACTGCTAGCCAGCATGCAGCTAATGTGTTGCTCTTCCATCTTGGTGTCATCAGTGTCTGACATTTTCCTACCCTTCAAACTCAGTGACAGTGCATGCATGGGAGGGTTATAGTCATGTGGGACATGTGTCAATCAAGTACTGGTTCTGTAGCTTGTCAGGCCTAATTGTGTGCCATGGTGCTAATGCCTATTTCCATTTTTTGTCTTTCATGTTTTTGCAGGGGATGACACACTTGATGCTGTTGAGGGTGAGGAGATGGTGCAGACCCAGGAGGGATTTCAGGCACGACCGGGCACCAGTGGGGGACGGGGTATGGTGGTGGGTGAGAACCCACTCTTGCTGCAGACCGTTCTCTCCAGGGGTGTCTCTGGGTGCACCTCCCCAGACCTCTATTCAGGTGTTGATTCGGATGATGAGACCTATGTGGCTTCGCAGGTAGGTGTTTCTGGAAGGGATTCTGTTCTGTACGACCCACCTGCACCTGAGATGATGGCTCAAGCAATGGAGAGGGTGGCCATTTCCATTGTCCCCCCAGAAAGGCAGATGGAGCAACTACAGCAGGCAACAGACTCCATTTGCCAATCACTCAGGGAGGACATGTTGGTGTCCAATAGGGACAGGCAGGCGGCCCTGGACACTCTGCGGGAAGCCATTTCTTTAGAGTCCCAGGCCAGAGGGAAGCCCTGAGGTTAGAAGTCCATCACCTCAGGCAGATTCTTGTGGACCTTGAGGCTTCCACTGTCACAAGGACAGAACAGCTTCTGGAGCGGGTCACACGTACACTCTCAGCAGAGATGCAGGCAACTCGGGAGGAGGTCTGGGCATCACGTCAGGTGGTGCATGGGGATCTCCGCACCATATTCCTCCAGAACGAGACCTTCCACACCCGCATGCTTGCTGCCATGGAGGACCAGACTAGGGCTTTGTGTGGGCTGCCTCCCATAGCACCACCACCTCCTGTGGCGGCAGCAGCACAGAGTGATGAGAGCGACCACAGCGATTCATAATCTCTCACGATAGCATAGCCGTGCAGGCCATGAGCCCATGGAGGTGTTTTTTTTCGCAACATCCACACAGGTGGCTGTTGGTGTGCACCCTGTCCTCAGACCTCCTGGGTGGCCTCCCCACAACCCCTAGCCCCCACATGGCCATTTTTGATTTTTGATTTTTGATTTTTGATTTTTTGTTACAGTTTGTTGCCTTGTGTGGCTCACGTGAGCATCCACTATATTGGGGCTGGGCACATGCAGGCTTGTCCTGAGTTTGGGTTAGATGCTTGGGTTCGTGAGACACACACCCCTCCTGCTTCCCGTTTCCATGGGCTTGCAAAGGGTGTGCCCAAGTGACAGTGACTTACACAGTGACGTTCGACTCCCATGACATGTGTGGGCAGTCTGTAGTCAATACTGTGTATACATTCCTAGTGCATATTGTTGTTGTATAGTACACTGCATGATGTATTGATGTGTGCTTGTGCATCCATGTCTCCCTCCTAATTTGCAGGTTCATTCCTCATGTCTTCACAAGGCCGTCTACTTTGGAGATGGAGTTCATGTTGTAAGCAGTGCACTTCCAGATTTGCGTGGCACCAACACTGTACAGTTGGAAGTGGTCGATGTGCTAGCATCACCAGGTTGTAAGACTACGTATCCTTTAACTCAGTACTGTCATGTGAATGCTATGTTTGGGGTTGGGTAGCTGCATTGTAGTTTGGTAAGTATTTGGTCATGTGTGTTGTCAGTTCTACATTAATAGGAGCATATTGTGTGTGGCCAGTTTCCATTTGGGACACTGTACTTTGTGACACTTGTGTCATGTTTTGGGGATTCCTTTGTTTGCTCTCACATAGCATGACATGCCATGGTGTGTTGGGTGGCGATGCTGGGGAGGGGTTGGGTGACATGGCACTGTTGTCATGTTGTGTCTTGCAAGGGGGTAATGATTTTAGCAGCATAGAAGTGTGTCTTTTGATGACACAGCATTGGTGGTGTTTGTGTAGGTAGGGATGCACACAATGGAACACTTCCAGGTGAACAATCTCAGGCTGGTATGGTTGTGACAGTTGACTGTCACTTGACTCATCATCATTGATAGTCAGCTGGTATGTGCCAGGGATGTGTGCACTCCACAGGGGTGTGATTTTAGGTGAAGTAATTATCCACCAGCTGCGTACGGGCTGCCTCACTCAGTGCCCTTTCCCCTCCCATGCGCAGCGGGCCTGCATGTGGTTGGGGATTTGGGGGCACCACCATGTCCACGGCCAGGCCCTGGCGTGTTGCAACGTTGTGCAGGACACATGCTGCCACTATGATCCTGCACACTACTGGGGGAGCGTATAACAGCTGCCCCCCAGAACGATCAAGGGAGCGAAAGCGTGACTTGAGCACTCCGAATGTGCGCTCCACTATGCCCCGGGTTGCAATGTGGGCTGTGTTGTATCTTACCTGGGGTGGCGTGGTGGGGTTCCGAATTGGCGTCATCATGTGGGTGCTCAGAGGGTAGGCACTGTCCCCTGGGGAGGTGGTGATGGGTATCATTAGTGGGGTTGTGACATTACTCAGTATCTCACATGCATGCATGTGCAGTGTCATTTATACTCACCAAGCAGCCATGTATCGCCATGCCGCCTAGCTTCTAGGTCTCGTTTTAGGGTTGACATTCTGTAAATGAAACTGTCGTGGGTGGACCCTGGATAGTTGGCATATACTGAGGTGATGATTCCGTTGGCATCACATACTACCTGGACGTTGATGGAATGCCAGTGCTTGCGGTTTCTATAGATGTGCTCAGATGCCCCGGAGGGACGTAGAGCCACATGGGTGCAATCAATGGCACCTAGCACTTTGGGGAATTGTGCCACCCCGTAGAAATCCTGGGCGGCAGCCTGCCTTTCTGCAGGTGTTCTGGGCAGGTATATGTGCCTGCGGACTGATGGGCGTGTAGTGATGATGGCCAAGACCTGGTGTAGGCAGCGTGACTGCGTGGTCTGTGACACCCCCCCCACTATGGCACTTGTCCGCTGAAATGATCCAGTGGCCAAGAAGTGCAGTACATTAAGGACCTTCTCCAGGGGGCTGAGTGCTTGGGAGCACAGGGTGGGTGATGTGAGGTCATCCTCCCACTCACTGACCAGGTCGAGTATTATGTGAGGTGGAAACCTGTACCTCCCATACACGTGGTCATCAGGCATCCCAAAAAGGCTGGTTCTGGATGTTAAAATTCTGGCCGTGACTATCCTCCTCCTCCTCCTGCGGTATCCCACGGCCACTGCTTCTAGGAACGGTATATTCATCCTGGCATCTGAGCTTGTTTGTTGTTTGCGCGCACTTTTATGATGCGCTGGTCGATGTACGCCTGCTTCCTGCTGGCGTACTTGTTTCCGGATTGGCCCGTCTTTTTGGGCGCATGCCTTAGCCACGTTCAATTCCATGAATACGTGTTGTAGGCGAGCATGTGAAACTTCCCGCACACCCCAGTAATACATGTACCCTGCTCGGCCAGGCCCAATCGCGTGTGACACTTCCCGCGCACCCCGGTAATACACGTACCCCGCTCACCCAGGCCCGATCGTGTGTGAAACTTCCCGCGCACCCCTGGAATACACATACCCCGCTCACCCAGACTCGATCGCGTGTGAAACTTCACGCGAACCCCTGAAATACACATACCCCGCTCACCCAGACTCGATCGCGTGTGAAACTTCACGCGAACCCCTGAAATACACGTACCCAGGACAATCGCATGTGGCACTTCCTGCGCACCCCAGTAATACACGTACCCCGCTCACCCAGGCCCGATCGCCTGTGAAACTTCACGCGCACCCCTGAAATACACGTACACCGCTCCCCCATGCCCGATCGCGTGTAAAACTTCCCGTGCACACCCGGAATACACGCACACGCTATTTTTCACACAGCGGGTGTCGCTGTTTGTCGTGTACCCCTTTGCACGTCATTTGTCCTAGGGGGCCACAGTATGGGACATTCATCAGAGCTGTATATTCGTCCTTTTTGTTAGCGCACATTTTGGCGCACATTTTTTTCCAGCGCAGGGACGCTACCGCCTGCCTTCGTGTGGCGGACGGGTTTGGGTCTTTGCGCGTCTTTGCCCGTGCGCTGGTTTGCCCTATTCGATTCCATGAATACATGTTGTAGGCGAGTGTGTGGGCGTTCCGCGCACTTGCCTCCTGTACTTCCCCCGTGACACCCACATTTTCACGAGTTGTTCCCCATTCCGAGTGTTACGCCCCGTGTTACGCCTACCTTTGTTATGTGCGCCGCACTATGTGCGCTTTCGCTGTGTCATTAGCGCATGCCGTTAGATGACCTGTGTGCCGGCGTGTGCCACGCACTTTTTCAGCGCACATCCCTGATTTTACTCGCGCACGGACTTCCATGAATAGATGTGTGCTGGTTTCCCTGCGATATTCGCACTTGCACTGCGATTTTCGCTCTTTCACTGCGATTCACACGCTTGCGCCAGTTTTCAGCGCACATTGATTCCATGAATCGGCCTGCAAATGTATGCGACAACAGTATGGAAAACCCTCTTCTTTTAATGCAAGTGTCTTTCTCCACCAGTTGAAGGTGGATTCTCTACTCTTAGATCATCCTTAGCAAGGTCAAAGGAATACTTAAAGAGTGTAGGGACACGTTTAAAGGAGTACTGGAGCACTTAAGTATGACAGAAAAAACATAACTTGGGAACCCAGATCAGGTAAAGCGCAAACTGTACGATCTCAATTGGATTGATACTCTGGATTTAGCATCTAAATATAAAATATATGTAAAAGGCCAAATTAACCACAGATGGAGAGGCACAATGCAGCCCTATCTGGAAAAATTCCCTTCGGACCGCTTGCGTCTACAATTTTTAAGATTACGCCTCAATTTACTCCCCACAAAGGAGGTACTTGAGATCAGGAAAAAATCACAATCAAGAGATTACGGCTGTAGACTCTGTAAGTATAAACAAGAGACCCTATACCACCTCATAATGAACTGTCCAGGATTTTTTATTTATTTTAAATGATGCTTTATATGGTTGTACAACAGAAAACCGTTTGTCTTTACATCATCAAATCATACAATTCACATATTTTTCATGTCATCCTTCCAGGTTGATATAGCAGTAAGTTTGAAAGTACAAAGTCCTTCATCCCTTTACAGCTTCGATCCTTTCAAATATTATTTTTAAAGGTTTAATCTACCCTAGAGTGATCGAGATATGATCCTCTGCGGGTAACTCCCTCCACCAGTCTTCAAATGTCCTTGAAGGATATTTGTTGATCTCTTCGCTCAAAAGGTTTGCTCTTAAATCTATTATTGCAGGACATGATAAGACCAGATGTTCTAAGGTTTCTTTTGAGTCCTCCGTTTCGCAAAGTCTGCACGATGCATCTCTTTTACTCCCTTTTCTGTGACTCAGAATTTCCCTAGTGGGGAGCAAGTTCAATCTTAGTCTCAGAAACTGATCTCTGAAGTGCCTGTTCGGGAATAGACATAGGTATTTAGGTAGGGAATTTAAACTTCTAGCCTCCTGTAGGGCTTATCCATACAGTTTATAGGATTGTCTTTCATCCTGAGTTAATATCCAGTCTTGTATGTATAATTTCCTTTTAATCTTGTCTGGATTATTCAAAAGGCTGGTGTCTGATCCCCAGGTCTACTATGATAGCTTAGCAGATGGATCGCCACTCCGTTAACGTAAGATCCTTGGTGTCTTCAAAAGCTTTCTTTAGGACCAAGAATCCTCCCCTCTGAGATTCTTCAATACATTTCCTATAGCGGGCGAGAGATTTCCAGGTCACTATAGCTCTCATTGATATTAAACCTAATTTCATACGAACAGCCTGAATCAGTGTGCTTTTTGGCCGCAGAAGGACTCTTTTCCAAAAGATTCCTTCTATCTTTGACCAGTTTCTTGCTTGGAATGAGAAAGAGGTTTCCACTGCATAAGTTAAAATTGGAATGACCTTCATCCTATAGTATGACACCAGCAGGATTAAAGCCACAAAATATTTTGAGGAGTAATCTTTCCTGAATTGCCAGATGTATGGGATTAGACCTCAAGGTCTCCAATCTTGGGGTGTCCGTTTTGCTAGTATTCAGGCAAACTCCAAGATACGTGAATGACTTTACTTCTATGATCTCATCACCTGCTAAGTACCATGCCTTAGTCTTCTTCCGAGTCCCTATAGCATCTCCAGATGTCATGATCCTTGATTTCCTTGCATTTATTATTAGACCATTTTCTTCTACATATTTTTGCAGGGCATCTAGTTGTTGCTGTAGGCTGATAGGCATTTGGTCCATTAATGCAACGTTGTCTGCATATAGCAGATGCCCAATAGGGATTCTGGCTATTTTAGGTGGAAAGCATCAGATGTTTTTGAAGTTATTTTTAAGGTCTGATATGAACAGGTTAAATAATTCAGGTGCCAGTGGGCATCCCTGCTTAAGACCTTTATTAGTGGATATTTTGGTCGATAGAAGATCTAACCTGTCCAGCCGGACCCTTATCGAGGTTACTAAATAAAGATCTTTTATTATTTCCAAAAAGTCACTAGGGAAACCCCATTCTTCAAGCTTGCTCCATAATTTTTGCGTTTTTACAGTGTCAAAGGCCTGTGAGAGGTCTATGAAGGTTATATACAACTTGCACATTTTTCTTCCTCTCAACTTGTGCCTTCAAAATGTTAATTATGAAGATGTTCAAACTTGTCCCTATGCCTTTCACAAACCCGGCTCACCACTCATCCCTATGACACGTTGCACTACTTCACTTTGCCAGGGCCTTCAGGGTCAGTTGTGCAAAGACCTTCCAAGCCACATCCAGCAACATGATTGGTCGATAATTAGCTGGATCCGACCTTACCCACTTCTTATAGATCAGGATTGTCACATCTGCTTTCCATGTAAGCGGTATTTTTTGGGATTTCAAGATGCATTCAGATAACATAAACAAGATAGCTGATCATTGAGTCGGTTCCTGCTTTAGGAAAGCATTGGACATCCCGTCTGGCCTGGGTGCTCTTGAGTTACTAATTTTCAAGATGATCTCCTGTACCCAGGTTATATCCATGTCTGAAAGGGCCCATTCTCCATTCTTTCTTTTGGGAGTTAATGTCTCTAGTTGATCAGGATCAAAGAACTTTGCAAAGTATGTTCCCCAAATAGTCGCTGGTATAGGATTAGTAACCAGGGCCTCTTGCGGGGAGTCTAGCCCATTTATTAAGGACCAGATTTCTGATGTGTTTTTTTAACCAATTTTTTGAAGCATCGCCTCAGCATCTTGTTGCTGCAGGGTTTTCTTATGTGTTCTTAACCAATTCCGATATTGCTGTTTTAGGGTGTGGATTGTTGCCGCCACCTGGCTGTGGCTGTCTTATTTAGCATTTGAATGTGCTGATGTAATATTTTCTTTCTTTCCGAAACCATTTTATCAAAATTATGCAGATGACACAAAATCGGTTTATTGCCACATCCCTTCTTGGTTTTGAAAGTTTGGAGCAGTATCGAATAGTCTATTGGTTGCTCACCTTCTTGTTTGATTAAATGAAGTGTTGACCGTTGTAGCTTCTTTGTTAAACCCAGCATTTTTTTGGGATTAATCCTGAGTCTATTCCTTCCTGGAGTTACACCTATATAATGTTCATATCTCAGACTTTTTACCAGCATAAAATCAACAAATTATGATCACTCAGAGACGTTTCTGTAAGATTTCGAGCTGCCATGATCAGGTTCAGTGATGTACATATATAATCCAGGATTTGTCCACTGTACTTCTCTTTTCTGGTTATCTTTCCTGGTATGTCCCCCGGTGTAGATCCATTTAAGATGACGATGTTTCTTGAACACAGGACGTTTCTCCACGTCCGTCCCCTTCTGTCAGCTTGCGTCATTAATAGATGTTCATCTTCCATTTCCACTCCATTTTTGTCGAAGCATGTGCACTTTTAATCTCGACACACAATAATCCATTGATCTTTCCGTATTTCTCTTTGTTTGACGATCATGGAAGCCACCTGTTCCGGGAATTGACTGCTTTTAACAGTTACCGGATTCCAATATAAATTCATAAGGATCAATATCCTCTCACCGTTGTTGATTTCTTCATACACCATTCCCACCAATATTTGAATATATGGATACATTCTTCCAGGAGTGTACAGTGTATTTGATTGTTGATGGCTACTAAGAGGCCAGACATTGGTCTGCCTCTTACTCCTTTTACTGCTGGATTTAAATACACTGTATACCCATCCGGAGTTGGTGGATCCCTGAGCCATGTTTCTTGGAGACAAATTACATCATACTTTCTAATGCTGAGCTCATCTTTGGCGAACAAATGGGCAAATCCCCTGGTGTTCCAGCATGCCAGTGTGAGCTCCTTATCTTCCCGGTGTTCAAGGCACTATGGGTTCTTGATTTTGTCTGCCAGCAAACCCGCCAACCACCTCCAATGTTCCTCCATTCCTTTGTTTGTTTCATGCCTAAAGACGGACCCCTGGATAAACGTTCTTTCGACTTCAATAGAGGGTTTTAGGGAAATGTCTCTTTTGCTTGCTGTATGCCTCTCCATTTCCTCTTTCTCCTCCAACCTCCGGGTGCTCACTTCTTCATGTTTCCGTCTTGATCTTTTATCCACCTCAGCTATCATCATTTCTTGCTCCATTAGGTCAAAACCCAGTGGCCTCAAATGACAGGCTTCTTTCTTAAATATTGTTTTATCAATGGAATAGATGAGTACAGGACCACTCTGTCTGTTCTCTTTTCTTCAGGGAATTCTATTATAATCAGGTCATCAGAAAATAAAAGTTTTAAGCTAGGAACATGAACACCAGGATTCATTTGATGGGAAAAATGTTCGGTAACTACCAAACTGTGACCAAGATGGAGAAATGGGCTCATATGATGCGAGGCACATGCATCTCACTTACATTTGCTTTGTTGGAATTTGTGTCAATAATTTTCCGGAAAATCAAAGGAATGAACTCACTTGTGAAATAATTAATAATGGTTTCTTTTTAAACTCATATGAAATGACCAAATTTGAATATGTAAATTGTTTATGAATGTTTAACTGATTTTGTCTGTGTTGACTGATAGCAGAAAGGTTTCGTTTGGAAACCATACACTAGTAAAAAATATTTTTTTTAAAGAATGCTCTGGATTCTGAGCTGGAGTCGGTCCCGTGGGAGGATGATGTGTTGCGGAATCAGATGCTCGCTATTTCAGCCCATACACACATTTTACAAGCAAACTGCTTGAAAGTGAGAGGATGTAATAAGCTAACAAAATACAAATATCAAATCAGTCCACCTGTGCGGATACCTTTTGCAGTAAAGTAAACTGAAATCAATAACTAAAACTCGCCATGAAAAAGGCTGCAAACTATATAGTTTTGTAATATAGGCTGTGGGTAGACGTGGAGTGATCCTCCTTCGAGCAAGTTTTTTGTCAAGTGAAGAGGATAAGTACTTCTGGCAAGAGTGACATTTACTGAAGGGCTTAGCCATTGAGAAACATTGTTTGAACTTTTACTTAAACAGTGGGCATTCTGTTAAATGCAATATCTTGTCCATTAAAGTGTTATTAGTGGAATATTAGCTCTGGCAGAAGCCAGCCAGAGATGTTGCATTAGAAACAAGAATTGGTAATGCCAACAGATGGCTTTTGCGTAGGCATGGTTAAGGCACTGCCATCCTGGTATTACCTAGCCATTGATGGTAGCAGCTGCAAAATGGTACGAGTACCTGGGCATCTAATAGGCGTGCCTGGCAAATGGCTAATACTTATACACAAGCCAAACTACTGTCTATGTCCATTCTTGTTTTTAACAGGACTTCAGTGAGTGAAGGATATAAATTGAGTGGCTGAAGGCAGACCTGGTTAAGATGTTTTAACTACACTAGTAGCACATTTACAGCTCCAATTAAGTCATTAACTCTCAGAGGATTGCTTTGAAAAGACACTAGAAGGTACTCCGACTGCAAAGTTTGGTGGTAAGGCTAGATTACAGTGTGCACCAAGAGTTCCCACAAGGAGGAGTTTTGGGCGGTGAGGGACATGAGCTGGGTGGGAATGGCTACTAAGATTAGCATGGCCACAGGTAGTCAATGGCTGGTAAATAACCAAACAACACCTACAAGCTTTGTGTCCATTCCACATATGCAATTTCTCCTTATCTGTACTCCAATGCAATAGCTCCACTTGTTGGTGCAGCAAGTGCCACCTAATAGCCCACACTAAAAACATGAACATTAGCAAGGCAACAGTTTGTGGATAGCCTACCACTGTTAGCATAGCGACCAGATGTTAAGATATAACTAACGTGATGCTGTGACAATCATTTGGCATATGTGCCCTCAAATGCTCCAATCATTTTCTACATAAAACGTACAAAATATAGGATGTTAGTCACCCTATGTTAAGTTCAAACTCATGTCCATTGATTTGTCACTGAAAGTTTTTGCTTATAACTTTTAACCCATTTGACAAAACTTTCCCAAACCATTTGACAGAATTGTAATAAATAGCTGAACAGTTTGCTCCCATTTGATTTGCACGCACAGCCTGAACCACCAAACAGATTGTAACCATTATTTTTGTTTTGCAAGAGAAAGTGCAAGAATAGGCCTTTTTCATGTTTGGCAGAAATCTTTTTTTAAATCTTTTTTTAAATCTTTTTTTAAGTGAGCATTGATTACCACGTTACCACAAATGCTTGTATATATCTCCTCTGATGGTTTGCAGGAGCGCAAGCTGCAAAATAAAGCAAGAATTGGAAACATGCTTGGAGCAGTGCGAAAATGAAAAGCGCTTGAAATTAAATAAGAAGGCGGCAATGTTATTATGTTTATATGTTTTGCCCATTTACTCACTTTTCTCTCTTTACTCACTATTAAACTAGAATTATTTTATTTCACGACCACAACTCTACAGCCAACATTGCTATTACCAGTATGGAGCTCATTCTGCTCCTTTGTGTAGATTACCCAGAGAGGGACGCTTACTTTTGCACTTATGTGCAAACAGGTCTCTCCTGGGCAATTGTCATCATTTGCCCTTGGGAGTGCAAATGAGACGTATAAAGAGACGGTGGTTGAGTCTTAACACTTCTCTATTGGCACTCCGCATTGCAAATCGAGCAAACGCCGCCTGCCATGTACACAGGCGTATTACGTAGGAAATCATTGGTTTTACTCCAGCATAAAAATCTCATACTGGCGTACAACCATTGTGGGGATGACAAAATCTGGATCAGTTGGGCGCTGGTAGGGTATGGTGGTCCAATGGTCGCTGTTGAGCGATTTGATCAATTATATGGTCCAGTCAGGTCATAGTCATTAATTTGTTTATTTTTGGTTAGTTAGCACCAAAGAAAACATCATTGTAGAAATGAATGACAAGTTTTTGACATGGTAACTCGCTACACAGCCGACGCACGTTTCAACCTAAGTCTTTTTCAAGGCCAATTGAGTTAAGGGGTGGACTTCAAAATGCTGTATGCTGGTCCTCCCAGATAAGGGCGCCAGGGGGGCTGGATAGCCGATCGTTGGCCGGGTCCGGCGAGTTCGTTGCGTGCGAGCGTTCTCGGAAATCCGTGTACAACCAATTTGTTTTAGAAGGTGAAAGGCTAATGGGAGGTGGAAAAGTAACTTCCATTCCGCCCCGGCCCCAACCTACCCTCCACCTTCAAAACAAAGGCATTGAGATATGGGTAACACAGTGTTACGTCTGTCTTTAGCCCTTCAATTTTACACGCTGGGGGACTCCAAAAAGAGCTCCTATTTGCTAATAGTCCTGGAGACTTCGGGAGGGAAAAAGAATGCTTAAAATAATATTCCTTCCCCAACTTCAGACACCTCAGCTTAACATTGGGCTATACGGTTTGGAAGGCTTTTTATACCACTACAATGGCCTACAAACTATACAATATTAAACCTACATTGCATTATATACAGATAACATACATTACTAAACAGGCAAACCGAAGCAACCAGTACTAAAAGTGTAAAAGAATCAAGTTACAATTCCCGGTCATAAGAATTCATGCAAACTCTTTCTAAAATGTACCAGGGTTGATCAAAGTCTAATTTTCTCAGCATTGCCCGGTAAACTTTTCTTTCATTCTAATCAACCTGGCACACGTGCACTTTCAATTAGTGCTTTCCTTAAACTTAACTACTTTACTAGAGCATAGAAAACAGCTTGGGCATATCTATTCAACCGAGTTGGCCAAAAACCGAGAAGCGGCACAGTTAAGCATCTTTCATGGGCAAGAACCCAGAAGTGGATTTTTCTCCGCTCTTAACAGCCAGTCCAAATAAATCTAAGCAGGAGAAACCTCATCAAAATGTCTTAGCAAAAAAAAAAAAGTATGAATTGTCCTATGTTGTACAGCCTGATATGTAGACAACAATTTGTTTCAAAAGCACAGGTACAGTGTCATACAGTACTGCAATCTAGATATTGCAACCAAAGGACTCGAAGAATATGGTGAGTGATACTCAACAAAGGGCAAATCCTCCTGATGTTATGTAAATGGGCAATAACTGTTTTAGTAACTGCCTCCATTTAGGAGACAATGGAAAACCTGCTAGCGAATATAACCGCATACATGTCATTGGTATGTAGTTGGCATTTCAGGCCAAACCCCTCCATTTCCGGGACTAAAAGTGTGTAATTAAAGCACACTAAAACAAGTGACACGACTTCTCATTTATTGTTTGAGAGCTCAAATGAACCATACAGTCAATAATCTTAGTGATCCACCTCCTGGGTGATTCTGGTTCTTACCCAACCCTACATTTGTGGAAGTGTATTCACACAGAGTGGGCATAACCTATATGAGTGAAGCAAGTACATGTATGCACACAACACGTGCAACTATGAGATTAGCCTGGCTAATCTTTTCTGTGGGTGATTGTCACTGGGGGTCTGTAGTTTGAGAGGTGGCTGACTCTAGGATCACAACATTCAGTGTTCCTTTCCCAATATGGTACATGTCAGGTTTCATGTGGAGTGGACAATTAATGAATAACTGTGCAGGATGGATGTTAAGATAGTGGTGAGATCTATTAGAAAACACTCCCCAAAGAGGACCATGATTGGTGGGACAATGTGGCAGACAGACCTGCTTACAAGTCTGGATTTGGTAGTATGGGTGGCTATGAAAACTAGGCCTGCAACAGCAGCAGAAGGCGGCAGTGAGAGCAAGTTAATTGCTAAATCTTTGTCTCTTTCAAAAACGTACTCTTTAGAGCAAAACTCTAAAATGTAAACTTTAACTCTAAATTGTAACTCAAAACTCTAAAAACAAATCTCAAAACTCAAAATTGTAAACACTGTAAACTCTAAACACTGTAGCCTAACTGCAAACTCTAAACCAACTGTAAACTCTTAACTAACTGTAAACTCTAAACTATATTATATACTAAATCAAAGGTCTTCAACCTGCAGCTCCACAGATGTATTTTACTACCACTCCCATGATCATTCACCATCAGCTTTGTTGGCTAGGGCTGATGGAAATTGTAGTACAAAACATATGGAGAGCAAAAAGTATTAGACTTGGGTACTGAACAATGCCATATATAAAACTATACTTCATATTGTATACATATATACTGTAGGGCGGCAGTCGCCACCCTATAGTTAGGGTTAGTCAGACTCCCATAAGAAATCCTCAAAATTCTATTGTTAATAACTTTTGATTCGAGTAAGAGATTTAACCGAAATTTCGATAGTGAGTAGGGACCTACGAGCCCCTCCAGACTGCAAAGTTTCCTAAAGCTTTGTTAAAAATTAAAAGTTATTAAGAAGACAAAAGAAAAATCTTCAAATGTGCGTCCTACTTCCCATTAATTTTCCCATAGACAAACAAGGTAAATGTTTGACAAAGTGCACAGCCCAAAATGCTGAATGGATTTGGACCAGGTCTGAAACAACTTGGGCACAAAGCATTGACTCGAGATCCATGCATCGTTTGGTGTTATTCCGTCCAGTCGTTTTGTAAATATTTGATGTAGAAGGGGGTTCCCCCTTCTCAAAAAAAGCTATATATCTGAGATTTACCCAAAACCTCATTTTTTAAAAATTAAACAGCCGTCATCTTGTTTTTCTCTCGATGCGAGAGATAACCGCGACTGTAGTCACGGATATGGGAAAATGAAACGCAGGAAAAAGGCTGTTTGAAGGTCAAAAAACAGGCAAGAGGTGGGGCGGGTGGCTATATGGCACCACGGTAAATTTGGGAAATGGAGGAGGTCTAGGGACTGAGTTTGCAAAACAAAGCTTTCTGTAGCCTCAGTGATGGCCTCGAATAACCGACATCTCAAAACAAAGCATCACAGAAACAGTGTGTTTTGTGGGGGGAAAGGGTGAGGGAAGGTGAGGAAGACTCTGGAGTTTGGGGGAGCCTGCACAGATGAGGGGGGCACTTGGTGAGGGCCTGGGGAGGCAGAAAGGGATTTTATTTGTGGCAGTTTTTACGATATTCACGGCTATGTTCAAGGCTATAAAGGAATATGGATAGCCAAGGGTATGTGTAGTTTACTATCCATATATTATTACAGCTATGGTGATGTCAGGGTGAAAAATGTCTGCCCATGGCCAAAGGTCATGGTCAGTGGCATGATTGCTATCCAGGTGTCCCATCCATACAGTAAGCAGGATAGACCCTGCTTATGTTGAAAGTGAGGAAGGGGCCAGCCTCTCCAGGCCATTTTGCCTGATAAATGAGACAACATTACAAGACCACTTAGAGAAACAGGAAGGTCCTTTACTTGCTTTGAAGCTAAGCAGGCTCAGTCCCGCTTTGAAGCTAAAAAGGGTCAGTCCTGGTTACTGCATGGATGGATGACTGAATGGGCATCCTCATTTTTTTGAAAACCGTGCTACTGTCAGTCCTTGAAAGTTTTGCACTCTGAGATAATTTTTTGCTTTTCGCTGAATTGCATTCTGGTATTTGTAGTCTCCCAATCAATTAAAAAAAATCGATATTTTTACAGCAACAGTGGGTTTACATCCCGGCAGTAACTGGGGCAAACCCTGCTTAGCTTCAAAGTGAGGAAGGGATCAGCCCCCTAAGGCCATGTTGCCTAATAAATAAGCCCACTTTATAAGGCCACTTACAGAATCATGGCCTAAGGGGGCTGGATCCTTCTTCGCTTTCAAACTAAGCAGGGTCAGTCCTGGTTACCTCATGGAAGGGAGGAAGTCCACAATGCCGAATGCTGTGTGGTTTCCTAGTTTTAAATATCTCATAACACACGGCAAATGCATTATTTTTTTAAACTGTTCTACTGTCAGTCCTTGAAAGTCCTGATATGGGGTGAAGAGAGGAAATTATGAGAGGGAAAGTAAGTCATGAGTATTGCCCATGATGTGGAAGAGAATTTGCAATCCTGGACACTGGTACAGTTATTTTCCCCTAATTGTGGCTGCTTTTCCGTACACAATTAAAGGACACATGTGGGTGGCCAGAGTAACATTTCTTTAGAGGGCAGACGAAACCCCTTGAGTTTTTTGCGGTTGGCAAGCTTGATCAAGTATTTGACTACCAGGTCTTTACTCAGGTTGTCATGTTCCCAGTGCAGATACTTCCTCACAAGACCACAAATGTAAGGCCCACACAACATCTTCCTCTTTCCACCTGCCCCTCCATCTCTGTGGTTGGTGCCCCTTCGCTCCCCCATTTTAGCTTGCCTCTCCTGAAAAAAAAGAAAAGAAAATTACAAAATATCAAAAAAACACAAAAGAAAACGGTTCCTTTAGGAGCCACCTTTCACAGTAAAATGATCAAAATAAAAAAAACTCAGAGGCCCCTTTGCAGCCTGCATAGTCAGCGAACAGCATAGTAGTCCGCGGACAACAGGAAAATTCCAAACATGGGGTGGGTGAATGAAAATTGTTTTTTGTGAAACAATGTTGACTCTTAAAAGAACCATTTTTGTCTTTTTGATGTTTATATAGTCTTTGATTATTTTGTTTTATGTAGGTGCTTCTAATTTTCTTTGTCTATTTTTCTTTTTTGTTTAATGCAACTTCTAAAGAATACTTGAATCCATATGTTATCTGTTTACATAAACTTCTTTAATTTATTTTGAACATTTTCAAGAAAAATCTGATTGCCTACATCAGTTAATATTTTCATTATGACTATATGTCATGCCAACATCCTCAAAAAATGCACATACAACGTGTTCATATTGTACCTTGCTTTCTCATCTTGTGGATAAAATAAATGTGAAGGCATCCACATTTGTCTCTGAGCTATTGAAGAACAAATAATTTTCAAATGTGGAAACAGTTCTATCAACTTTCCAAATGTATCCTTTGTTGCAAACTGTAATGATATTCCGGTAACATAGCCCAAAATGTTGCCACCACAGTGAACTACAATGATGTCTGGATTCTTCAAGTAAACGATATTCTGACAAAACAGGAGGATGTCCGCCCACTTCATTCCTCAAACTCCACACTATGAAACTTGAAATTCATTGAATCTAAGATTTTGAGACAATCCACAGTGCACAGAATACACGCTAAGCCAATTGGTCCAAGAGTCTCCCAGAATCCATACACTTTGCTTCCTCAAAGACATAGCCATAGCCATCTTCAATGCACTCACCAATCAAAACTCCTGCTACCCTCTCTTCCTGAACACCACACCCAGGAAACCTGATTGGCTGATCCCCCATGGAATGGATGATGTTGGCAAGTATTCACGTACTGCCAACATATTAATCTTAAACAAACAAAGTGCACCAAGTGCCACTGAAAAATGGTCTACAAATCTTTTCCATCTGCTTTTATTTTCGTTTACAAAAAAGTTACATACAGAGCTCCTATAAATACACATATGCATATATGCATACTCTTCTTTCCCAACTCTACTATAAGCCACAAAACACTGCTGCAACAACAATCTGCCATTGCATTACGATTAGGCAAGTTTCCCTATTCTTTAAAAACAATGCAATACAATAAAAATACATTACACCACAAACAGAGCACTTCTTTTATTACAATCAGAAGAACAAAGATAAGTTATGTATGCACCTTTTCCTCACACCCATATTTGCCCTGTTCCCTCTAAGGTGCGAAACAGAACTACTTATACTTGAATTCGTTGCACTGAAAAGTTAATACACTTTAGTACTCCACCCATGACACAACTTTGTTAACTCCTTTTCCCAACAAATCATCCTACCTTCATAAAAAAACAACCTTGCTTAATAAAAGTACTTCACCATTACTCCATATACCCACTAACTTTCTTTTACAATTACAGGAAAGAAGAAGATTGCCGAAGACAGCTGCCGAAAAAAGAATACCCTTCACATCCTATAAAGTAAGTACATTGATATACCATGTATGTCTCTCTAATTATAACAATATGCTTCCGCTATATATTAGTCTAGAGTATTCTTTTCAATCAACATTTATTTCAATCTTACTCATTATATTGCACCATTCAGACTCTTTCTATTCCCATCTAAGCATCACCATTATAAGACCCACTGTTTTCCTCAAAACATCATGTCCCTACTTATTCAATCACACCACCACTCCCTTCCTCACTAAGCAAGCCATCACACCTCTACAGACTCTTACTCTTACAACCTTCCTAACCACACTTATTATTCCACTTCATAATCAAACAGCACTCTATTTGTCTCTACAATCACACCCACACACCCATGCACAATTCATGCATAAACATTCCACAACTTTCAAACCAAAACTTTCTTTTTTCCCAACAGACGCAACAAAATGCCTACTAAACAGCTACTCCATAGAAAAGAAAGAAAACATAGAGCAGATAAGAATAAAAGCAAGCTATATAGTCATCCACCTTTAAAACAATGTATAGAAAACCTTAAAACAAAAGAGCTAGTAACCTCACGCCACAAAGCTAAACCAACCACCACTAAAACAGATAAGGCCCCTCTTGCAAAAACTAAAAGTAAAAAAAAATTTACATAAAAAAGCAGACCTACTAATTAACCTAACACTATATCTACCAATGTTAACGTACCCACTGTAAAGCAATCCAAAACATTAATTTTACAAGATTTTCCACCGTAGAGTTCTTCACAATCTTATAAAAAACAGCTGAAAAGTCGCAATCTACCCTTAAAAACTATTGATGCAGACTAATCCTTGAAGCTCAAATTGACAGTGTATTTCGACAAAAGTAAACATTGATTATACTGATTTTAAACAGAATGAAACCACAAACTAAATTAATAATTAATTACAAAAAGTACTTCTAAACCTGAGCAGTGTCAATATAGATACCTTTTCAAACTTCTGTGAAGGTGAATGGATTCACACAAGCAGCACAGAACCATATTTCAATGAAGAGGCTTATAAACAAGAACAACAAACAAACAATTGCCATAGATAGTAATGGCCAAGGGTATAAAATAGAAAATGTAAAAAATAGGAGACACCATTATGGCAATAGAAACCCTTATAGAAAAAACACTTCAAACTGTAATACGCCTTCAACTGAAAACAGCCAAATTGCCTCCATCTGAGTTATTAAAGGGCATCCATGGCAAAGTAATATATTTGCCATTAGATCTTAAAGAAAATGTAGACGGCCAATAGATCAATCTTTGATTGTACTAGTTAATGGTGTACGAACAATAGACAAAAACATTTGGCAACAACTAGTTGGCTTAAACAAAAGTTAGATAAGCCCTACAACATCTAAAAGAAAACAACGAATACTACAAAGATATAAACATAGAGGAAAACCTAAAAGAAACCACCCAAATAATTTAACATTCCCCAGCAACCAGCCAATTTGAACATGTAGATCTTGTTACTGCAGCCATTTTAGACCAGTATACAATTCACCCACTACACTCCAAAAACACCATTGAAGATGCATTAGAAACATATCAAACGCATCAAGCCAAAGAATCCCCAATGAGTATATGGGAAAAGAGGGTAGAAGCATGTTCCTTTCCTCTACTCTTTCCTACAGGAAAAGGAGGATGGTATGATGAAAGGTCCACACAAATTAGTGCATCAGAATATCACTATTTACAGATCTATGCTGAAGACCCCAGTTTCAGACAAAATGAAGATTAAATGTTCCACCTCCTCCTCGAAAGTGAACTAGCAACTCTATGCTATGGAGTTGCACACACATTAAAAACAGACCCTAATGTTTTAAACATGTCTGTTACCAAACTGCTTAAAAAAATACAAGACAAAAATGACATTTTAATGTCAAGTACCACAAATCTCTTGGCAAACATGTGTGGTACAAAAGAATACTGGTTCCGACGTCACACTGATGTACATTGCATTCTAAGAAACCTATGTCCACCCATATGGTTTCTTACTTTAAGTTGTGCAGGGTATGCAGGGGATGACTTGCACAACTTCTTACACACTGCAAGCCAAAATAAAGACAGAATAGATATAAAAACACCAGGAGAATTCTGTTCTCTTGACCCTGTCAATGTATCAAGGTACTTTCGCCATCTCTTTATTGCCATGTTGCACTTCATCTGCAATACAACTATCCCTCTGCTCGGAGAAGTGCAACACTTCTTTTGGAGAAAAGAATATCAATCCAGAGGAGCACCACACATTCACATGACTTTGTAGATAAAAGATGCTCTCAAATTTGACCATGACATTGATGCCACTGTTTTACAGTTTATTGAAAAATACATTACTTTCAACATCCCTTCAGAAACCACAGATAGTGACCTACGTACATAAAGCTCATGCTTCCAAAAACATAGGTGTGACAAATACTGCCGAAGTAGATATAAAAACAAAGGTAAATACTATTCCAAATGACTCTTTGGCTTCCCTAGACAAGTTTGCAAAAAAGGACAAGTAAATAGCTTGAGGTCTTCTGTTAGACACAGCGTAAAAGGCGAATCCCCTAAAAACACCTACAACGTTAAAAGGGATGAAGCATTCAAGTACATCAATGATTACAATGCAATCATTGCCCTCTTGTGGAATGCAAACATAGGCATACAACACATTGGAGACAATTTTACTGCAGTTCAAAGATATTTCACAGTCAATCTCACCAAAGCAGAGAAAACAGAGCTAAAAGAACTCTGGCATGGCATATCATCTGTCAAACACTGTCACAAAAATTGTACAGCATCAATATTTTTTGGTTAACAATTGAAACTGTTTACCTTACACGTACAAAATTGTTTCGCAAAAAAACAATCCACATAACCACTACGATAAAAGATTAAAAAGAGAGAGTTCAGAAGGAAGAAAGAAAAGGCACAAAAGAAGGATAAAGTTTGCAAGGATGACATGCAAATTCGTGAAGCATTCCAAAAGAAAAATGTTTTAAAAAAAGAAGGATAAAGTTATGGTTAAGGATAGTAATAAAAGAAAAATTAGAAGGAGGGCAGTGACAATGGTTACAATTCATTTCCATTATGATAAAAGAACATTGCCCCACTTTGCAATATCTCATCTGCTAAAACCTCATTAAAACTTCACATATGATCAATTCATGCCATAGATAGACCCCTCCAGGAGTGAGAATATCTCAAGCAAATTTGCTACCAATGCTATTATTAAAGTTAAACTTTCTCAGTGAGTTAGTGCTGTCCAAAACGCAAATCCTTCATACCATCCGACAACCAAAGGCAGGCGTAAGTACACTTGCGGATAGTGATGGCAGCACGGAGGTGGTTTTGCATGTCAGATTTTGGGGTGCGTATACGCAACTGGGGTTCCAATCCAACTTAGTGCAGGGATGGTTTACGGGGGTTCGAACACAGATTTACGATTTTTTATACGCATGTTGTCGGAGTGCCAGATACAGTTACCGGGACCCTGCCCAGGTTCCCCGAAATGCAGGCCTGCTTGCGGGGGACCCTATGCACTGTTTGAGGGTGCGTGTATTCGCATTTGGGGAAGCACGCAAAGGTAGCTGTCCTGGCTGTTTTTGGGACATGCCAGGCACGACTTGCGAATACGAATACGGTTACTTTGCACAGTAAATTCCATGAATATGCGGGATGCACATTTTTAAATCTGCGTGCAGTCTCGTGCAATGTCCTTCTCGGCGCGTGACCCCTGCAGGATTTCAGCGCACGTTTCCATGAATCAGGCCCTAAGTCTCTTGGTCTCTTTTGTCTATTTTATGGAGGACATTCCTGCTTTGAATGTCTTTTATTTTGGTTTGGCTGGTAACAGACAACCCCTATTATACCACATCTTTCATTACTGCATCCTTGCCACCCCCTCATCAGATATGAGAAAACAACTCCATCATAACAAAAAACTTGTTTTTGAATATGGGTTGTTACTGTATTGCAAATAATGAAGACATTCACTGTTAAATCACAGTGGGGCAGTGACCTAGGTGACTGAAGTCCGAAATGCATTGGCCATATATTCGCATTCGCTAAGCAACAACTTTTCGGATTTTTGACAAATTAAAATATTACTTTGAACCAATTGCAAAAGAAGAGTGTTAATTAATCACCAAAAAGGATTGAAAGAAGAAAATTAACCCTGAATGGTTAAGAGAGTTTGCGGCCCACACCAAAGGCTAATTAGCCTTGGTCTTTTTTCTCACATACATTTATGGTGCCTGACACGGTGGCACATATTAGTAGGCTGCACCGCACACACGATTCGAAAAGCATTTTGTTTGAGCCACAAGGATTATCTGAGATTAAGAAAACGAATAGAGAAGCAGTGCCCACTCAATCACTAATTAGCGACCTAGGTGAGCCCAGCACTATGTGGACTCAAAGAAGTGCCCACTTGAAATCAACAGAGGTTTACACGTGTCTGGTGTCATTGTTCTCCTCTACACTACTGTGTAAGTGTGTCAAGTGAAATAGACAGCACTCCAACGCTTGTATTTTTGTATTACAAATTAAAAATAAGAATATTCATGTTAAAAAAAATAAAACAATGCATAATGACGGATTTATAATGAATGAGGAACATAATATTGATTATTTTTTAACATCAGGTTAATTGACAATGTAGTTAGAAAAAAATGCAACGTGCAATACATCAGATTTATTAAATTTAACATTTTTCTTTCTTTTTTAAAATAACAATAAATGGTTTCCATTTATTTCTGTTACATACTTAAAGCATGTTTAAAAGGTATAAAACATGCATTGCTATAAGTTTCAATGTTATGTACCGTCTGATGATTTTTAAATAATTTGTCCAATTTAGTTTGGAACCTCTTGGGATTCCCTAAACTCCGCAAATAGGAAATAACGGGCCTGGCAATGGCTAGTCTGCCAGCTCTCTGAACAAAGAAATGGCTGAACAAATAGGATGGCTTCTAGTCCCAGCAGCTCTCATAGAGTCTGCGTCCCATATCCCTGCCACCACTAGGCCTAGTCTGCTTTTGACAGTCTTCCAATGCTGCCTCTTTTGTGCTATACACCCTGCATCGCCACACACATCATACATTGCAAACACATGATAAAATGAAATGAAAATCTTGGCACTAGCACCGTCCTTCCACCCCATCCATCAATCCCCAAAAAATTGAAAAATGTCCACCATTAAGTATTCAATGTCTTGTAATGAATGTAATTAATAATGTATCTGTACCTATTGTAGGCTCACACAGATGAGAATGCACCCTGATTCCCCCAGTCATAAGGATGATGTAAAGTATATTACTGGGACAGCCATGAAAAATACCGAAGATGGAAACAGCCCACAGTCTACCCTCCTCATTGCCTGCAGTGCATGGCATGCTACATACACACTGTCACCAGCAGTGCATGGCATGCTACACACTGTCGCCTGCAGTGCATGGAATGCTATGCACTGTCGCCGGCAGTGCATGGCATGCTACGCACTGTTGCCTGCAGTGCATGGCATGCTACGTACACACTGTTGCCTGCAGTCAGGGTCGGACTGGGGCACACAATTGTCTCTGGCACCAATGAAATAGTGGCCCACAGTTGCAAATGGCAATGTATTCCTTTTGTGACAGACTGTTTGAGCTTTGTGATAAAATGTGATGCAAATTATGCAGTTTATTGCCTTATTGCCCTATAGGCGAGTCCGAGCCTGCCTGCTTTGCATGGCATGCTACACACTGTCGCCTGCAGTGCATGGCATGCTACCCACTGTCACCTGCAGTGCATGGCATGCTACACACTGTCGCCTGCAGTGCATGGCATGCTACCCACTGTCACCTGCAGTGCATGGCATGCTACACACTGTCGCCAGCAGTGCATGGCATGCTACGCACTGTTGTCTGCAGTGCATGGCATGCTACACACTGTCGCCTGCAGTGCATGGCATGCTACCCACTGTCACCTGCAGTGCATGGCATGCTACACACTGTCACCTGCATTGCATGGCATGCTACACACTGTTGCCTGCAGTGCATGGCATGCTACACACTGTCGCCTGCATTGCATGGCATGCTACCCACTGTCGCCTGCAGTGCATGGCATGCTACACACTGTCACCTGCAGCACATAGCATGCTATACAGTCTCTTGTAATGCATGGCATGCTACACACTAGCATCCTTTTCAGATTGAAGTAATTGGTTTAAGAGAAATAATTTCAGCAGCTTTTGGTGGGAATATTTCTCTGCATTTCTCTGACGTTAGTGAAGTTTATTCTTTGGTCACAGCTGTGTGCAGAGGGGGGGGACTGTATCACGTCCAGAGTCCACTTTATCATGCGAATAATCACTTATGAGTACATATATGAACGCGTAACACGATTTGCCGGCATTAAATGGCGCTGGTCAAAAACCTTTTTGAAGTTTGCGATGATGTGTGGTAAACTTCACAAAGTTCATAACGGCGCACAACGTGCACTGCCTTTCTGTGCACCAACCACAGTGAAGTTTCAGCACAGCCCTTGCGCACCCCTCTCTGCTTGCTATCGTGCACAGTGGAGTAAGGAGGGCGAAGAATTGAAAGAAATTGATAGAAAAAGAAGAATCCGGGAGCAAGCACTGGTGGAAATACCTATGCAAAAAATACCAGTTACTGTGTAAACCGGTTGACCCTCCACTGCAATACTTGAACTCTGGTGATGAAGCTCCATTAGGCCGGACCCAAAAGTAACTAAGTAAGAAATGGAAGGAAAAAAAGTTACACGTTTCCCTTCTGCCGGTTTTATTTTGTCTTATTGTGTTCTTTCTACTATCTATAAATTACCAATCTGTTAGATAGCACTGCCTACATTTTACAAGGGACACTGTGTGCCCATTGTATTGTCCTGTGTGTTTCGAATTCCAGAGTAGTCCTTGGCACGCGCTCCACAAGCATGATCTGTTCAACGTTGATTGCAAACGCATCTTTTTTACACATTGCGTAAGAATAGTTAAAACTGGAGCGACGGCATCCCGTAATTGTTATGAATAAAACATGCCCACATGGCATCGTAATTTAAACTGTTTGCCTGTTTCCCGTCTATCTTCCTCCGTAAAAGTCGTCAGCAGATGCCTTCTAGGTTGTTTTCCCTTGGGAGTCTGCCTTTGTATCCCTTTCCTGTGGAAGGAGGCCGCTCCCCCACATCACTGGAGCAAAAACTCCACAATGTTGCCAAGGCCTTCCCTGCCCAGTCCCCTCCCCCTATGCGGCAAGAAGCGTTCGCTCATTTCTCCATTTCCTTCGCTCGCTGTCGCTGGATTTCGTCCATACCTGCTGCCACAACTGAATCATTGTTTTAAGGCAATGATGTCAGGTCCTCTGAGAAGGCCTACTGCACGCGGGAAGTATGTCCCAGCGGCTGAGATTATGCAACTATGACAACGACAGTCGCTATGGAGCCATCAGCATCACGAAGGTCTCTCGCTGTGCTATTTAGCGGAATGTCTGTTATCTCTCAGTGGCAGCTCCAGTCCTCCTTCCCAAAAGACGCCCAATTACGTTAGAAATCTGTCCAGGCGTTATATCTTTCCCATGGGTTTCAACCCTTAGGTCTGTGCATTCATACTCCATCGAGTGTTTGCAGCCAACAGGAGAGAACATACGAGCAAAAAGGATCATTTTAACTACGGAGTCCATTATCCCTCCAATTGCAGGGCTAATCGGGGGATTGAGGGGCGGGATTGATGCTTTAGGGATAATCAGGTATTAATCCCATTGGCCTTTTAAAGCTTGATAGAGAGGAAGAGGGAGAAAGGAAGGGAGGAAGGAAGGAAGGAAGGAAGGAAGGAAGGAAGGAAGGAAGGAAGGAAGGAAGGAAGGAAGGAAGGAAGGAAGGAAGGAAGGAAGGAAGGAAGGAAGGAAGGAAGGAAGGAAGGAAGGAAGGAAGGAAGGAAGGAAGGAAGGAAGGAAGGAAGGAAGGAAGGAAGGAAGGAAGGAAGGAAGGAAGGGAGGGAGGGAGGGAGGGAGGGAGGGAGGGAGGGAGGGAGGGAGGGAGGGAGGGAGGGAGGGAGGGAGGGAGGGAGGGAGGGGTTGTGTATGTACGCTGGTCCCACGTTAGCAGTGTCTGAATGGTGAGCTATCCATCCAGAATAAAACAATAAGACATAAAGCGAAAAATTAAACAAAAATTAGAAACAGTGTCAGCCCTAGTATTTGTGGGTCCCTGGGTGGCAAAATAATTGTATGGGACAGCCTAATTTGCATGGGTACTGAAAATGACATCCCAGAATCAGTCTTTAATACTAGAATAGATACTTAAAAGAAGTTGCCCTGTATAAACCTAGAGTGGAATACACTTTGTGTTGTCCAGTATCTAGAGGTTCATTATTATTACATTTGTAGCAGTATCATGAGTGAGGCTTTTTATGGAGCAAAGGACACACTGATTTTTACCAGGAGAACACACTTTGGTTAATTGGTGAAGCCGTGATTTCAGACCAGCTTTCATCTCAAGCCCTTGAGCACATCTTACCAGCGTAAATTGGAAGAAATGGTGTTTGTAACAGCCATTTTGCAACTATGATTTGCAAGCACCACCTAACTTTGGAATGCAGTGCAAACACATTGTGAGTGTGCTTTGCTAAATAAAGTAACTTGTATTTGCCGTGGTTTCATGGTTGCTTGTATTTGCATTGTGTATAATGTCGGCCGTATTGTCCAAGCTAGCAATTTCTTTTTAATGTCAGAAGCTACCGACGAACATTATTCTGTCTGTCATAAGAAATTAATCTCCAAGCAATGCTTGTATTATTATAGTTTGCTGAATATAAAATGAGCTACATATTTAAAAGAATGTTGCCTTCTGTGAATGCAGGTTTCAGGGACGTCATGTCAGAGATTGGCCTTGAGGCAAACACAGTGAAGTGCCTCTATTCTAATGCAGGATTGTCTTATAGCGCAATCCAATCGGCAAAGGGCCAGGACCAGGAAAAACAGCATCTGCAGTCTCTAGGAAAGAAAATTCCCTTCTCGTACGTATCTGTGGCAAGTTATCATGACTCGCCCTCTCACGCCCTATGTTTAGCTTTTAACAATACTCTGCTTTATAAAGATGTCTTGAAAGGTGCACACATTATAAGAAAGTACTTAGACAAATTATAGGGCAGCGATAGCTGCCCAATAGTTAAGGTGAGTCAGAGACACATAAGAACCCCACTAAATTCTATTGTTAATAACTTTTGATTCGAGTAACGGATTTGGCCGTAATTTTGAAAAGTGATTAAAAGTCTGCGGGGCCCTCGACTGCAAAGTTTCGTAAAGATGTGTTTAAAAAATAAAAAGGTTATTAAGCGTAAAAAATAAATGTTTTTCCAAAAGTCCAGCCTACTTTCCATTCATTTTCCCATAGACAAAACAGGTCAATTTTTGCGAAAGCCCACAGCCTAAACCACTGGATGGATTTGGACCAGGTCCAAAACAACTTGGGCACGAACAGTTGGCTCGCAATCCATGCATGGTTTGGGGTTATTCCGCGCCATAGTTATTTTATAATTTGACGGCGAACGGGTTGCCCCCTTCCCCAAAAATTAAAGTTATATCTCCCATGGTGCATTGCAGGATCAAGGTTTTCAGAAATTAAACGGCTGCAATCTTGTTTTTCTCTCAATGCAAGAGATATTCACGGCCGAAGTTATGGGAAAATGAAAAGCAGTAAAACACTATTTGCAGGTAAAATGAAAACAAATGCTATCAAGGTAGACTGGAGTTGGAGGGTGTCCAGGGACAGAGTTTGCAACACAAAGCTTTCTGTAGCCTCGGCTATATCCGCAAATAGCCGACATCTGAAAGCAAACTGCGTCACAAAAGCAGTGTGTGCTCTGGGGTGAAAGGGAGAAGGCGGTCTGGGGGAGCTGGCACAGATGAGGGGGCACATGGTGACAGCCTGGGGGGGCAGGGAAGCATTTCTTTTTTCCGGCTTTTTTGCCAATATTCACGGTTATATGCGAGGTTACAGAGGACTACAGATAACCATGGGTATGTGTAGTACCCACAGTTACATTTTTAAAACAAAAATGTGTGAAATATATTCCAGGTCTCCCATTCATGCAGTAACCAGGAGAGAGACTGCTTAGCTTCAAAGTAAGGGAGGGGCCAGCCTCTTCAGTCCATGTTGTTTGATAAATAAGCCAGTCTTACTAGATCACTTAAAGATACGGGATAGCCCTTTTCTTGCTTTGCCGCTAAGCAAGATCAGTCCCGCTTACTACATGGGTGGGCAATCAAATGAGCATCTGAATTATTTAATTTTTTTAAACCATGCTACTGTCAGTCCTTGAATGTTTTGCACTCAGACACTTTTTTGCCTTTTGCTGAATTGAAATCTGGTATTTGTAGTCACCCAGTCAATAAGCTACAGTGGGTTTGCCATTCCTGCAGTAACTGGGACAAACCGTGCTTAGCTATAAAGTGAGGAAGGAGTCAGCCCACTAAGGCTATGTTGTCTCATATATGCCACCGCCCCCCCCCCCCCCCCCCAGAAGAACACTTCGAGAAGCATGGCCTAAGGGGGCTGGATCCTTCCTCACTTTGAAACTAAGCAGGGTTGGTCCTGGTTACTGCTTGGATGGCAGACAGTCCACGTCGGTCCTGAATTCTGTCTGTTTTCTTAGTTTTAAATATCTCATAACACACAACATCCACATTTTTATAAAACAGAAAAAATGAAATAAAAAAATCACATTTATGCTGAACACTGCTATCCGAGAAGCCTGGCCTTGAGGAGTTTGAGATGAGGCACTTAACCATTGTGCTACAGTGATGTTATTGTTTGGACTTTCACAAGTTTCATACCTAGCCTTTTATCATCGAACATATTAAATCATAAGATAAGTATGAAATGTATGCTTTTTGAAGTAGCAAATTGTTGTGGCCTAGTGGTTAAATGCTGGGCTTTGAACACTGGCAGAGCAGGCTTCAAGGCTGTATGTTTTTTTTAAATGGAAGTGGGAGGTAGTGAGGTTTGTTGCAGTGCAGTCCTGTGATCCTATTTAGCATGAGGGCATTTAGACGTGGCTGCAATGTCAGCCACGTCCAAGCATCCCTTGCGCCAATATAACAGCGCTCGAATGTCTTACGCATCGAAAAGTACATACCAAAATGGGCGCAGTGACGGAATGGGCATGCCAAATCGGCCTGCGCCAAAACGATGGCACGGAAAAGGGGTATACCGCTTCGAGAACGCTGCTTAACCAAAGTGTGTGCTCCATGGCAAATAATTTAAGCTCACTGCGCATTGCCAAAAAACATTGTGAGTTCTCAAGGCCTGCAATCCGAAGGCCATGGCTAGTGGTCTGGTAGCATTTTAAAATGGACAGTGGGCACGTCCAAAGGCCATGCCACTGACCATGGCCAAATAACATGCTAGTGCTCTGGAAGCATTCTAAAATCTAACGAATAACAAAACCCTTGAAATTCAAGGAAAAAACTTTAGTTGCAGAGGCGTTAAGGTGAGCAATATTTTGCAGCAAAACCTTTGAAATTCAAGGAAAAAACTTTTGTTGCATGGACGTTAAGGAGAGCAATACATTGTAACAAAACCTTTGAAATTCAAGGAAAAAACTTTAGTTGCAGGGACGTTAAGGTGAGAACATAATGCAACAAAACCCTAGAAATTCAGCTAAAGCCACCTTAACTTCGTGCCCCCTGCTGCGCAGACTATGACCACAATGATGACATCACAGATCACATCACTGATAACATCACTAATTACATTACAACAGTAACTGGCATTAAGCATGGCCTTCAGCCATGGTCAGGGTGCATGTCCAAATATATTTTAACACAAGAATTGGTACTAGTCATGGCCTTCAGTTATGGATATTGGTCACAACTTTGACGCAGGTGCACTGAATAGTTTCAAACACTAACAAGCTACCAATCATAGATTTTGGCCTTTACCAGTGAATGCAGCTTTCAACAGTATCCACTGTATATTACATACACTCAACAGGCACTTGCCATGGACATTGCCACAATACTAGCCAGTGTTCACAATCTTTACCTGTGCCCACTATATATTCCAACATATTAATGGGCCACTAGCCATGGCCTTGGATCTTGATTAGTGTGTACATCTTTTGGCTATGCCCACTGTACATTTAAAATAATAAAATGCAATAAGTGCATTGCCCACTATGTATTACACAACACTAACCAGCCACTAGCCATGGTTTTCAAAATAATACTAGCCAGTGGCCATGGACTGGACTGTATATTCTGACATATTAATGGGCACTAGCTATGGCCTTTAGTCATGACCACTGACTACAGCTTTCAACGTTGCCCACTGCTATCTCATTCTCCAGATCTCTGCCACTCATACATATGACACTGACGTGGGATTTCCTCAACAAAGTGTCTAAGTCCTTCTTCTCTATCTGATTTATATTCTATATTCTTCTAGTGGTTTTCTTTGTCTCAGTACTATATGGCTGTTTCTCCATAAACATCATCAGGGTGTATGGTTGACAGTAACAGAGTCTAATCTGTTCTTCATGTATTCTTTTATTAGATGCAACTAAAGGTGGTTTAGTGATATGTGGTTTAGGGAACTCCTCATAAGAATGGAAGTCCTTGTCCCCAGAGGGGGTGTCTCTCCCGGTAAAGTCCTGCTTGCCCCTAACCCTAGGGAGGGTATTACATAGCAGGCTCACCTCCCTATCCTCACAGGGAAAGGCTTTCCCCTGGGGAGAAGTGATGGAATCCTGCAACTCATCTCAGTACCCAGAGCTGCCCATGCACATCCAATTTTCCTATGGCATCCACATTTCTACAGAATTGTCCTGTGTCATTGCCCCTGAATTGTCTCATTGCTCTCACATTCCTTCAGAACCACCCATACCACATCACTGTCATTGTCCTCGAAATTGTTCAATGCCAGGCCTTATTGCCTATTAAAGGTCGCATGGCACCTTCCTTACCCCAGAGCTGCTTAATGCCATGTCTCAATCCCCTTAAATTGTCACATGTGAATGTCATTGCTGCAGAACTGCCTAATTTCATGTCATCCGGTGCTCTTAAACTGCCTGAATTATAACTCACATTGAACACCTAATTGATCATCCAGTGCCCCATTAACTCCAGATTGCTAAGTGGCTTCCATATTGCACTGGAAGTTCTCTCTATCATGTCCCTATTCCTCCTGAATTGCCGCATGGAGCGAATTGTTAACACAATTCACACATTCCACTTACCATTGTCCCATGAACTGCCACTTGACTCCCACATTTCCCCAGAACAGCTTCATGCTAAGTCCCATTGGCATGAATGGCTACATGCCAATCCCTGCCCCAAACTGTCCTTTCTGCTGCATTCATTGCTCCAAAGAATTGTACAATGGAATTCATATTGAACTCATAACTGTGTAAACTCCATCCCCTTGCCTTTTGAACTGCTGCATGGAAGTTACATTGCCCTGGAAACTCACTGTAGCTCATCCCTGTATCCCTTCAATTGGAATAGGGACCCACATTATCCCACAAATGCCACATGCCACGTGCCACGTCCCATTTTTCATGAATTGTCCATTTCAATGTTAGTGCCTTAGGATGGTACCATGCCATGTTACTTGACATCCTGAATTATACTATGGCATCCACAATGCCTGAGGATTTTCTATGTCACATCTATTGTTGCCTAGATTGCCTTATTTCATTAAGTACTTCAAAAATTCCCCATACAATGCCATTTTTCACCTGAATTGCTCCATGCTATCCACATTTCCCTAAGATCACCACCATGTTGTATAGGTCTGCTCCTTAAATTGCCCCATGACATCCAAACTGCCACCAGAATTGCCACATGTCCTGTTCCATTGCTCCTCAATTGCCCCATTACAGTTACATGTTTCCCACTGGTAATTCTCAATGTCTCCCTATTATTTTACGTTATGATAAGAGTATTTTACAATGCATCTGGCTCCACTGTAATGGCCAAACAGCAGCAAGGCACAAAGAGGGAGTAGTTGATTGTGCCCCTGTAAGGGGTCTCCCAACCTGGTTCTGTAAATATTTTTTTAATGTAGAAGAAAAGGTCAAAGTGGAAAATGGTTATACACGTATGGAAGATGTACATAGGTAAGACATGGATTGAGCGGTTGAGATGGAGCTTGTGATGGTTTGTCATGTCTGTAGGGTCAAGGTAGAATAATTGAAGCATATCGCTGATCAGAAAAGAGAAATGCTTAACAATCCTACAAATGTGAATATACTCATGTGTGCAGTTTCTAGTGCTTACCAGAAAGTATGAGTGGTTACTTGATAGGTGTGATATATGCTCTATCAGATCCTTGAATAATGGAGGAATGTTTGTTCATCAGGGATTACCATAACGTGATGACCCCCAAAGAGATATCTGGGATGACCCAGCCAACTGTCATAAGTGACAGAGCTCTGAGTGGACTGTGTTCAAGGTGAATAAAGTGGCCACAGGGGAAGAAAAATAAAGAGTGTGGTACTGTGATAAATTGACTTCTGCCCTGTAGGAGTACAAGGATAAGAGGCTAAAACACCCACTCAGCTCTCACACATCGCCAAACTAAGAACCAACACAATCATAAAGGTAATACAGGCAGAGCCATGAGATATACCTCCTTCACCTTTTGTGTTAATGTCGACTGAGCGAAGGCTATACTCTTAGTTCGGGGTGTGAATGTTGTTCAGCAGTGACCCAAACAGCAAAGTATAACAGTCCAGAATAAAGGAAAGTCCAATCAAGGTTCTATTACAAATAAATGCTTTAATTAGACAACCATGCACAATACGTAACTAGAACACACTGTACAAATCCACCCCAGTAGAAGAAACACAGACTATGCACAGAATGAATATATGCAGTACTCTGGGTGAGGAGACAGGGGGAGAAAGGTGTTCAAAAGATCACAATGTTCAAAGGGATATTTCTTCAATGTGCAAGAAGGGATCAAAATGAACTGGACAGTCTCTACGGCCCAAAGATGGACCAGGGGGCAGATATCAGTCAAATACCTTCTGCAAATGTCTTGTCGGTTCGATTGTGTCAAACCAGGTTTTGAGCCGTCGGCTGCGGTGCCAGTTCGGGTCGCAGATACGGCAGTTGCAGTGGTCCAGTGGCAAGCGGGTGTGGAGGTGGGGTTGAACGCAAGGGGAGCTGTGGTCTCAAAGCGTCAACTACAGCTGTGCGAATCAGGTGGTTACTAGGTCTGGGTCAGCGGTCGAAGATCGATGGCGGTTGGGCTGGTACCAAGATGTGCAGGTGAGTCCGTTCAATGTGAATCCTCAGAGGTCACAGTTCAGGGAACACCAACACCAGGTCGGTCATATCAGAGGAGCATTTATTAAGAAGCTGGTGTTTCATAAATTGACTCGTGCAAGGCAAGGCAGCGGAATATCGTAGTTCGATATGAGGAAACGACTTGCTTTTACTACTGCAGTGCGGGGGTGAATGAGATCGAAGAGCGGACGGTGGTTTGGAGAACATTCAACGCCAAAGATCAGGGGTGATGGATCCTGCCGGAACGCTTAGGCTGCAAGGAGCGCTTGAATAGGTACAAAGTTCAGAGCGGGACAATGTCGACAACAGGGATCGCAGGTGTTCTGCCTTCCAGGTTCTGTGATTCACACTCCAAGGTCTCGAGGACCAATGTCAGTCTGTTCTTGGTGTCCAAAACATGGGGAAGCTGGCACACTCCTTCAGCTAGGGAGCAGATAATGCTTCTTTCTTTGGAACCTCTGCCTTCACCTCACAGCTGGAGAACCTTAGAAAGGACTGTTCTCTCAGCAAAATCTTCAGGAGGGTTCAAGATAGGTCCAGATGCGGCATTTGAACCTACTCTGTACCACTGGTAGATCAGTTGCTGCTAATCAGGCTACTGAGGCAGCAAAAGAACACAAGAACATTAAGTCTCCCTCTTCTACTTACATAGTCTACAGGGGCTAAATGGGGATCAACCATCAATCAACAAAAACAATGACCCTTGCAAAACATTTTATATTTAATCAGCAAAAGAATATATTTAATGTTGTGACAATACGGTAGTAAATGTACAATATACAAAGACAGCTATGCAAAGTCTTCTACTATACACCAATTTCGGAAAAGTATAATATTAAAGACATGAAAAAAGTCATGAACACATATACCTCAATATGAATACTTCAAATGACTACTTTACTTTCAAACACCAACAACTTGCAGGCCTCACCCTCTCTCCAATCACACATTCATGCATTCATCTCCAAAAATGGATAAACACTAATGAATTTTAAAAACATTAAATTAACAAACAATGCACACAACGATGAATTCTGGCTGGCATTTGCTTTCTTTACAAATAGCTAAATTCTTAAATTACTACACCCAATAAACAATGCATCAATTGAGAAATGAAGTCCAATCAGTAAGAAACCAATCAGAAAAAAGCTAAAATCTTGGCCAACTTGAGTTTTGACTAGGTCAATTCCAATTAATCGAAAACCCCCACCTTCATCAGGGCCATCTTACACAATTCTATACAAGAATTGGTTCTTTCAAAAAGAAAAAAAGGTTAAGATTACAAAAGAAGTTAAAATTACAAAAGAGGCCAGTGGTGTCATGGAACACATCCATCATGGTACATTCAGGTATATTTTCACATGCTGTGTCCTTAATTGAATGTGCATCAACTTTGCACGCTTTGCCAGTGTCTAAAAGCATTCCTCGAGTCCCCTAAATGCACCCCACCCGTGCACTCATGCCATCAAATGAGAACCCCATTCTCCATCTGTGGTGGACTGCATCAAATGTCATTACCAAACCCCATCTGTGGATGCCCACTGCATCCAGTGCCACACCGAGGAGTGTTCGCAGACCGTACCTAGCCACTGTGCACCCATTTCCACACCAAGGAGTGTTTGCAGACTACATCTAGCCGCACCTGTAAAGTTTCTTGTTATGAAGAAACATGAGTTCAAAAGTGAAATTTGCCATAGTAACGAGTGAAAAACTGGTATCCAGTGATAATATTGCAGGAAATAATAACGACTGAATTTACAAAGATGAAAATATATTGCTAGAATTAATAGAGTGACCAGCAGAAAAGATATTGAAATAAAGGCAAGAAACTGTAATGATATGGGTGAGTTTTAGGTGTAAAAAAACAGATTTAGGTTAAAATTGGGATAAAAGGGAGGGAGACAAGGAGAGTTCAGGAGCAGGACAGGTAAACCTCACGCCCCCCTGAAAAAAAGTATTTTTATAATGGGCAATGTAAAAGGCATGTCAATATTTTTTCTTGAAATATTTATTGTACTTTGTAATTGTACGTCACTATTATTTCGGCAATAAAATCACAGTAAACCGAAAAAGTGCTGGATTCGGAGGTCCTGTTTCTCATACAACCTGCATGCATACCAGGCAAGGATCTTAATTGTGAGTCACCTACATCAGAGAATACTGCTACCGCTCTCTCCAATGCTCTCAGAACATGCAACTGGTGACACTTACCACATACATATCTGGGGGTAAAGAATCTCTCCCCTCCCCTTTCACGCCTCTAAAGCCTCTTTATCTCCTTAGTCTGGCGAGCTGACATTCAAATTAAAGTCAAGCAGTAGGTCTGGGTAGCAGCAGCTAGGTGGGGTACACCATCAATGCGCAGCCCAAGCTCCTGCGTGTTTAAATGAAAATTACAAGGACTGGTAGCCTGGTGCTAGATGTCATTGGCTTCCCGGAGGCATACTCTCTTTTACCTGGATTTACTGCTATGCAGCAAAACACGCCGGTAGAGTACCATGTATTGCTGTATTTCGAGTTTCCGGCATTCACTGTGTCTTAGGAGAAGAGTGGCCATGGCAGCTGTCATGACTCACCATGTCACATGATGTAGAAACCCATTACTGGACCTGCGCCGAACTTGGCTTGTCCACCTTGGAGTGGAGACTGACAGTCTAGTGTTGAATAGTGGCAACACATAAATTACTCAAAAAGGATCAGCGCTAAATTATTTACAAAAGGGGACTCCTCTCCCTCTGAACCAGAAAATCAAAATAAAGTAAACCGACACAGCCCTTGCAATGCAGGTGCACCGACTTTTCATGCTACTATAATTTTGTAGATATTTGACAGGGTCATTTGGTCTACAAATGCAACCCAGTGTTCTTGCTGTTATAAATATAGGGAAAATCCTCCATCTTCTATATGGGACCAACAAATTGCCATAAATGGTTGTATGGAATCAAACCCCACCCCAAAATGAGTGGTGTCTCCAAAGTGTCATCCAGCTAGATGGACTGTAAGCAGGCTGTCAGAGCCATGGGCAAAATGCAGCCTGTGGTCCACGGACCCCCTCTGGTTCTGTCTGTGTATCTGTGGTGTAGTAAGTGATGAGTGCAGACCATTGTATGCCATCATTTAGCCCAATCTCATGCATCTTGAAGCGGTAAATCCATTACTGTTCCAGGGTGAGCAATGAAGTTGATATTGGAGGACCATTGACATCTGGTGCGAGCTGGTCCAACATAAACCCTGTTAAATCATCTGATCCATGGCCCTTTACCATGAAGTGTTGTACTAATGAAGCCATTAGGACCTGATTGTGGATCCTGCTCCTGTGTACTGAAATTCCCACCAATACCTTTTCTGTTCGTCATTGTGGACACAAGTCCTCATTGTCACCATCAGTGTGCATGGTGTACAGTTGTCGCAGGGGTGGTGTCCCGTCAATGGTACCACCTCAGTTCTAAGTTCTGCTACAATCGTGTTCTGTCCCTGTGCATCCCGTGAACCACTGAATTTGGCATGTACTCATTTCTCTTTAAGGTTCTTGCCTCACTTCAAGGCAAATAGAGGCAGACTTCTGCAACAGCCTGTGCTAGAGACTCAGGGTCAGTGTTTCTTCACTAGTTTTTTAATGATGGTGGTGTGTCTCCAGAAGGTATTGACACACACTGCCCTATCTTCTGTCTCTTCTCATGGAGTGGTGTCAACAAGGAATCCCTGTTTGCAAATCTGGCCCTCTTAGCCGCATGCTTTATTGCTTTCCAAGGATAGCTTCTTTCTCTGAGCTTCGATGTCAATACATTGGCCTGCTCAGTGTAATCTTCTGCCAATGTACAGTTACGTCGATCTCTGAGAAATTGGCCTATTGGTAGGTTAGTCTTTAGTGCTTGGGGATGTTGGCCTGTATAATACAATAGTGTGTTTCTATCTGTTTGTATTCTGAACAGCTTAGCATACAATGCTCCCACCGTGTGGCTGATCAGCAAGTCTAAAAAGGATAACTCTTATCTAGAGGTGTTGCATGTAAAACCCAGGTTTGGGTTGCGACCATTAAGCCATGTTACAAATTCACTAAGATGTTCTCTTGACCCTGTCGAGATAAAGAAAATATCATCAATGAACCTTTGCTACTGCCGAATGTTGCCGCCATATGGGTTGTTGGAATATATATATGGTTCTCTTCAAGATCTGCCATATATTTATTGGCTGTGACATGGGCAAAGAATGCACCCATCGCTGTTCCTTTTCTTTGCAGGTAGTATTGATTTTCAAAGCAAAAGAAATTCTCACATAAGGTTAGTTGTAGTAGTGATACAATGAAATAAGTGGGCACAGGCTGGGGGCCCTGGTCTCGCATCCAATCTTTCCCCAATGATTCTAATGACATCTCCTTGGAGTATATTGGTATAGCAGCGGTATTCAATCCCTGGGGGGCTGCAAGAGCCCAGCATGAAAAGTTAAAAAAAAATATATATATCTTTTTTTTTAGATTGGAAGAAATGGGCAGGGGCGGCTCACATGATCGGGTTTAAGCTTGACACTTTCTCAGGCACCAATGAAAAAGTAGCCCACAGTTGTAAATGGATATTTATTAACAGACTGTTTGAATAGTACCCAAGGAGGTGCTTTGTGTTAAAATGTAAGTACATTGTGATATTTATAGAATATCTATTCAGCAACAATGGTCAAAATTACTAACTGCATAGTGAAGTGACTCATCAACTGGCCCACATTGGCTAAAAAGGTGTCCCATTTTGACTGGCCCACACTAGCATTTTGTATTTTTGGTACAGGCATTGCCCTATATGCCAGTCCGAGCCTGGCGGCTCATCCATAATGGCGAGGGGGCGTCCACCCAGTGGCACCCTCACCCATTATAGAGGAGCTAAGGATCCAGCCCAGTGAAACAATGAGCACTCCCTCAGCTGCTTTTTCCAGCTGAGGGAGTGTTCCTGCGCTGGCTGAACTGTCAAAGGTATACCCTATTTCCCTTTGACAGTTCAGTTCATTCCCCAGCCGTACATGCTCACTGAGCCATGCAAGGCTGGAGCTTTTTGCTTTGCCAGCATTGCATAGCTCATTGGAAATGCTGGCTGGGGCACTGCATGTCTGTATGTGCGAGGGGGAGCTCCTGCGCCTCCTCGTACAAACGGACAGAGCAGTCTGGAACAGGGTGTTTCAGCACCCACAAGCAGGCAAATGCAGAAGGTATGTTAATTTTTTTTATTGAAACCTATGTATGGATGCATGAATGCTTGCATTATGTGTGAGTGTATGGTGATGGATGCTCGTGTGAATGATAGAGTGATTGCTGTATGAATGTGTGTGTATGTGTGTGTGTTAGTTTGATTTGGTCGGTTGAGCTGATTTTGGCGAGTGGTGGATAGAGGGGGCAAGGAGGGTTGTACAGCAAAGGCATTTTAAAAATGCCTAAATGCCTTTGTTGCACAATCCCCCTATCCACCTGCCAAAATCAGCGGTCCTACTAAGGTGCTGTGGAGCTCAGGGGACATGGATGGTATTTTTTTTTACTGTATTTCTATCATAGATGCCTAGTCAAAAATACCATGCTTTCCCCCTGGGCCCACCCAGCAGCAATTGCAAATAGTTTGGATATTTTTCAATTCTTTTTAAAGAATGCTCTACAGTGCAACATTTTAACCCATTATTTTATAAAAATAATTCACGGGGGAAACCCCCCAAACACCCCTTGTTTGGTTCAGACTCCCTCACTGCCCTTGGTCGCTATGGCATTTTTCAGGGAAATAGTTATGCCCCTACACTTAAAAAATTCACGAGCCGCCACTGGCTCTTGGACTGTGTTGGGAACGGGATGGGGAGCCCAGGGACTGTGGTGGTAGCAGGATGGGCGGGAACCATGGGATAGTGTTGGGAGCAGGGTGGGGAGAGCCCAGGGTGTGTGATGGTGTGGGGAGAGCCCAGGGACTGGGTAGGAGTGGGATGAGGGAGCCCAGTCACTGTGATGGGAGCAGGTGGGGGAGCCCAGGGACTATACTGGGAGTAGGGTGCAGTGATGGTGCGCAATACATACTGTCCATTTGGCATTTTTCGGGGGGCCCGGCCTGCCCACATTTTGCTCAGGGGGGCCCAGGCCAACATTTTTTGAAGACCACTGGCCTTGTGGATTTAGAATGTGAGGCAACTTTTTTGATTGGCATGCTCCTCAGAGTCTCATATACAAAGCAATACAGTGTGCTTGTGAATGGACATCACACATTTCGCAGCTATCTCTATAAAAAAATAACACCAACACAGAGGGGCAGGCAGGGGGGTCACGAACAATTTATTGTTTGCTCAGGGGGGGGGGGGCCTTGGCATTAAAAGTTTCAAGACCACTGGTATACAGTGACATTATATCTAACATTACCAAAATCTGCAAAGCATCATCAAATGGTCTGCCCTCCAAGCAATATCTTTGATGTTTGTTTGTTTTTGTTTGTTTTATTATTTATAATGCGCGAACGTACCCGAGGGTATCAGGGTACAGCCTTTACAAGAATTTGCAAAGCTTAGTTACAGGTCATAGGGTATACAAAGAGGAGGTAAGGTACATATATATTATATACATTTCAACAATGAGGTACATGGTTATTATATATATATAAACAAGTGGGCACACGTGGTTACATTGTGTGTGGGTAGCATGAGAATGAGACACTGGCCATGGAGTAACTTAGACGGCCTACGTTTTCAACCATGAAACTACCTTAGATCGGAAATTCTGGTAAGGCAGGTCCACTCTGAGATTAGGTGGTAGGGAATTCCACAGTTTGGCTGCTTTCACTGGGAAGCTGTTGCCCCCTATGGTGGCACGTTTAAAGTTAGGGACAGAGATGCAGTCTTTGTAAGCAGTTCTGGTAGGTCTCAGGGAGGGCTGTCTATGGAATCTGTTGATCAGGTAAGTGGGGGCAGCGTTATTGAGGGATTTGTGGGTGAGCGATGCAGTTTTTAAGAGAATTTTGTTGTTGATGGGAAGCCAGTTGTTCTGTTGACTGTGTCCTGAAATATGCTCTCTTCTGGAGATGCCCAAAGCCGCTCTAAGAGCATTATTCTGAAGAGTTTGTAGTTTGCTAGTGGTGGCCTTAGAGAATCCCAGATCGAGGGCATTACAATAGTCCAGGCGGAACAGTATAAGGGCTCTAGCGAGGGTAAGGCAACTAGTGTCAGACAGAAATGATTTAGCTGTGTGGATTAATTTACACGTATAGGCTGTGGAGGAGGCCAGGGAGCTCACCTGTCTTCTGAAGGAGAAATTTGAGTCCAGGTAAAAACCCAAAGTTTTGACCTCTTGTCCGACCTTGATGTTGTTACCATCGATCATGAAAGAGTTATAGGCGGGGCCAAGTTTCTTTAAACTGGACGTAGTGCCTAGGATGATAAGTTCTGTTTTATCATCATTCAGGCATAATCCGTGTATGGCCATCCATGCCTGGATGATGATATACACTCTATTTAGCAAGACCAAATCCTTTCCATAATCTCCAGAAAGCGGAAGGAGGATCAGGGTATCATCTGCATAGTTCGTGTAGGTGATACCGAGATGATCCAAATCATCGAAATGGGGCTTGGTAAATATGTTGTACAGTGTGGGAGAGACACAGGGGCCCTGTGGGACGCCACAAGTGATTGGTATGGGGTCTTCCACCGCAGTGGGTGAGAAGACCCACATGGTTCTACCGTTAAGAAAAGAGGTAATCCAGGTGATGGCCTCAGCAGAGAAATGAGCTGATGTGTGGCGGTGTGTGCAAAGGACAGAGTGATCGACCAGGTCGAAAGCTGCAGACAGATCGAGGAGGAGGAGTAAGGCAGCTTGGCTGTTGTCTCTAAGCGTATCGATCTGAGCTTTCAAGTCAATGACAGCAGTTTCAGTCCCATGTTGATGACGGAACCCTGATTGGCTGGAGCCTAGTAGATGTGTTCTTCCAGGTAATTCTGAATTTGTACATAGGCAACCTTGTCCAAGATTTTTAGTAGAAAGGGAACGGTTGTTATGGGTCTGTAGTTAGTGGGAGTGGCTGGATCAAGTGTGTTTTTTTTTAAAAGTGGAAGTACCCAGGATTGTTTCAGATTGGTGGGGACGGAGCCAGTGGTGAAGAAGGCATTAATTAGTTTTGTGATGAAGGGGGAGAGGTCACGGGCGACATCCTTGATGAGCTGTGCCTGGCACAGGTCTCCCTGACAGTTGGAGGGTTTCAGGGACAGGATGATTTTTTCTACTTCAAGAATCATGACTTTAGAGAAGTTGAAGCGAGTGAGATCTGTAAGCATAGGCTTGTCTGGTATTTTTGAAGGGAGGGTGTCATTGAGAGATACTTTTTTTACGGGCAATTTTACTTTGGAGGGTCGCAATTTTGTTTTCTAGAGCGCTTTGGTTTTTCTGAGCACCAGTTTTTGTCTTTAGTACAGGTGTCAGGAGGTACTATGAGGGTTTCTTCTTCTTTCAGGCTGGAGAATAGTTCCTTCATGTTTGATTTCGAATGGGATATGCGAGAGTCATAGGAGGTACGTTTAGCCAGGTAAATTTCTTTTTTGTAGAGTGTGGCTAATTTTGAGAGTTTGAGTTTATTTGTGGCTGAAGGGGATTATTTCCAAGTGGCCTCACAGTTCCTTTTTTGCTGCCTTATGTTTTTAAGGAATGGTGTGTACCATTTGTTTAGGTGCGTATTCGGTTTGCTTGGTCTCAGTTTGAGGGAGGCAATTAGGTCCAGTGAGGTGGCCATGATCTTATTATATTCTTTAACCAGGGTCTGTGGGACCAGGTTGTCTGGGAGTGTGTTGAGTGTGGGCAGTAGATTCGGGATGAGTCTTTCCGCTTTCATATTCTTCTTGTTTCTTGTGACGGTGGGCGGGGCCCTGATAATGCGTGGGGGTCTGTCCATCGAAACCAGGAACAAGACCAGGTGGTGGTCGGTCCAGGCTAGTGGTGAGATATTTGTGATATTCGCTAGACAGTTGTAATCGGCTAGTGTTCTGCCCTTGGTCGCTATGGCATTTTTCAGGGAAATAGTTATGCCCCTACACTTAAAAAATTCACGAGCCGCCACTGGCTCTTGGACTGTGTTGGGAACGGGATGGGGAGCCCAGGGACTGTGGTGGTAGCAGGATGGGCGGGAACCATGGGATAGTGTTGGGAGCAGGGTGGGGAGAGCCCAGGGTGTGTGATGGTGTGGGGAGAGCCCAGGGACTGGGTAGGAGTGGGATGAGGGAGCCCAGTCACTGTGATGGGAGCAGGTGGGGGAGCCCAGGGACTATACTGGGAGTAGGGTGCAGTGATGGTGCGCAATACATACTGTCCATTTGGCATTTTTCGGGGGGCCCGGCCTGCCCACATTTTGCTCAGGGGGGCCCAGGCCAACATTTTTTGAAGACCACTGGCCTTGTGGATTTAGAATGTGAGGCAACTTTTTTGATTGGCATGCTCCTCAGAGTCTCATATACAAAGCAATACAGTGTGCTTGTGAATGGACATCACACATTTCGCAGCTATCTCTATAAAAAAATAACACCAACACAGAGGGGCAGGCAGGGGGGTCACGAACAATTTATTGTTTGCTCAGGGGGGGGGGGCCTTGGCATTAAAAGTTTCAAGACCACTGGTATACAGTGACATTATATCTAACATTACCAAAATCTGCAAAGCATCATCAAATGGTCTGCCCTCCAAGCAATATCTTTGATGTTTGTTTGTTTTTGTTTGTTTTATTATTTATAATGCGCGAACGTACCCGAGGGTATCAGGGTACAGCCTTTACAAGAATTTGCAAAGCTTAGTTACAGGTCATAGGGTATACAAAGAGGAGGTAAGGTACATATATATTATATACATTTCAACAATGAGGTACATGGTTATTATATATATATAAACAAGTGGGCACACGTGGTTACATTGTGTGTGGGTAGCATGAGAATGAGACACTGGCCATGGAGTAACTTAGACGGCCTACGTTTTCAACCATGAAACTACCTTAGATCGGAAATTCTGGTAAGGCAGGTCCACTCTGAGATTAGGTGGTAGGGAATTCCACAGTTTGGCTGCTTTCACTGGGAAGCTGTTGCCCCCTATGGTGGCACGTTTAAAGTTAGGGACAGAGATGCAGTCTTTGTAAGCAGTTCTGGTAGGTCTCAGGGAGGGCTGTCTATGGAATCTGTTGATCAGGTAAGTGGGGGCAGCGTTATTGAGGGATTTGTGGGTGAGCGATGCAGTTTTTAAGAGAATTTTGTTGTTGATGGGAAGCCAGTTGTTCTGTTGACTGTGTCCTGAAATATGCTCTCTTCTGGAGATGCCCAAAGCCGCTCTAAGAGCATTATTCTGAAGAGTTTGTAGTTTGCTAGTGGTGGCCTTAGAGAATCCCAGATCGAGGGCATTACAATAGTCCAGGCGGAACAGTATAAGGGCTCTAGCGAGGGTAAGGCAACTAGTGTCAGACAGAAATGATTTAGCTGTGTGGATTAATTTACACGTATAGGCTGTGGAGGAGGCCAGGGAGCTCACCTGTCTTCTGAAGGAGAAATTTGAGTCCAGGTAAAAACCCAAAGTTTTGACCTCTTGTCCGACCTTGATGTTGTTACCATCGATCATGAAAGAGTTATAGGCGGGGCCAAGTTTCTTTAAACTGGACATAGTGCCTAGGATGATAAGTTCTGTTTTATCATCATTCAGGCATAATCCGTGTATGGCCATCCATGCCTGGATGATGATATACACTCTATTTAGCAAGACCAAATCCTTTCCATAATCTCCAGAAAGCGGAAGGAGGATCAGGGTATCATCTGCATAGTTCGTGTAGGTGATACCGAGATGATCCAAATCATCGAAATGGGGCTTGGTAAATATGTTGTACAGTGTGGGAGAGACACAGGGGCCCTGTGGGACGCCACAAGTGATTGGTATGTGGTCTTCCACCGCAGTGGGTGAGAAGACCCACATGGTTCTACCGTTAAGAAAAGAGGTAATCCAGGTGATGGCCTCAGCAGAGAAATGAGCTGATGTGTGGCGGTGTGTGCAAAGGACAGAGTGATCGACCAGGTCGAAAGCTGCAGACAGATCGAGGAGGAGGAGTAAGGCAGCTTGGCTGTTGTCTCTAAGCGTATCGATCTGAGCTTTCAAGTCAATGACAGCAGTTTCAGTCCCATGTTGATGACGGAACCCTGATTGGCTGGAGCCTAGTAGATGTGTTCTTCCAGGTAATTCTGAATTTGTACATAGGCAACCTTGTCCAAGATTTTTAGTAGAAAGGGAACGGTTGTTATGGGTCTGTAGTTAGTGGGAGTGGCTGGATCAAGTGTGTTTTTTTTTAAAAGTGGAAGTACCCAGGATTGTTTCAGATTGGTGGGGACGGAGCCAGTGGTGAAGAAGGCATTAATTAGTTTTGTGATGAAGGGGGAGAGGTCACGGGCGACATCCTTGATGAGCTGTGCCTGGCACAGGTCTCCCTGACAGTTGGAGGGTTTCAGGGACAGGATGATTTTTTCTACTTCAAGAATCATGACTTTAGAGAAGTTGAAGCGAGTGAGATCTGTAAGCATAGGCTTGTCTGGTATTTTTGAAGGGAGGGTGTCATTGAGAGATACTTTTTTTACGGGCAATTTTACTTTGGAGGGTCGCAATTTTGTTTTCTAGAGCGCTTTGGTTTTTCTGAGCACCAGTTTTTGTCTTTAGTACAGGTGTCAGGAGGTACTATGAGGGTTTCTTCTTCTTTCAGGCTGGAGAATAGTTCCTTCATGTTTGATTTCGAATGGGATATGCGAGAGTCATAGGAGGTACGTTTAGCCAGGTAAATTTCTTTTTTGTAGAGTGTGGCTAATTTTGAGAGTTTGAGTTTATTTGTGGCTGAAGGGGATTATTTCCAAGTGGCCTCACAGTTCCTTTTTTGCTGCCTTATGTTTTTAAGGAATGGTGTGTACCATTTGTTTAGGTGCGTATTCGGTTTGCTTGGTCTCAGTTTGAGGGAGGCAATTAGGTCCAGTGAGGTGGCCATGATCTTATTATATTCTTTAACCAGGGTCTGTGGGACCAGGTTGTCTGGGAGTGTGTTGAGTGTGGGCAGTAGATTCGGGATGAGTCTTTCCGCTTTCATATTCTTCTTGTTTCTTGTGACGGTGGGCGGGGCCCTGATAATGCGTGGGGGTCTGTCCATCGAAACCAGGAACAAGACCAGGTGGTGGTCGGTCCAGGCTAGTGGTGAGATATTTGTGATATTCGCTAGACAGTTGTAATCGGCTAGTGTTCTGCCTTAGGGCCTCATCACGACTTCGGCGGTAACCCTTAAATCCAGCGGTAGCGCTATTACCGCTGGATTTAAGGGTCCGCCGAATGAGGGCTTCGGCGGATTTCGCCCCAGCTCTGAGCTGGGGGGAAATCCGCTGAAAATTCACACTATTACCGCCGGCGGGAAATCCGCCGGCGGTATTAGCGTGAAGATTCCCCATTGAGCCCAATGGGGAATGGGGCATTCCCGAATGGGCTCAGTGGGGAATGGGGACTTACATTACCGCCAAACTCGTGATTCGGCGCTATTAGCGCCAGGGAGTTTGGCGGTAGGGCTAATACCGCCCGCGCTAATAGCGTTAGCGTTACTGCCCAAGTCGTGATGAGGCCCTTAGTGTGTAGATGCCCACGATGTAGATTTCCTTGCGAAGGGTTATAAAAATCCATCCACATATTGTCCCACTGGTTCCAACATGGATCCCCACAGACTCACAATGGGTCTACCCAGCGGGTCTACTATGCTCTTATGTATTTTCAGCAAGGCATATATCATCGAGCATCGGAACTCCCTAGGGATCAAAAAGGCTACTTCTTTCGATGTCAATATGCCTTCTTCTAGCCCTGCATTACACAATGTAAACAATTTTTCTCTAAGTCTATTGGATAGATCCATGCCAATGGGTTTGTACTGATCAGGATTACAAATTAACGCTTGTACCATTTCTGCATATTGGTGGTTACTCATGATGACTATGCCTCTCTCTTTATCCACAGGCTTTATTACAATGTCTGATCTCATTGACAAGTTTTTAATGTTTGCTGTTCACCTCTACCCAGATTGTTGAATTGTCCTCAATGACCTCTATCTGAAAGGATAGCTGGCAATTCTCTCAAGATAGTGTTTTCAAAGCTCACTATCTCCAGTGGGATTTCTGAGTCACCGGTTATGAACACAGATTCAGGTCTAAGCAGGCTATTGGCTGTGTCTGCCTCTGTGTCTTTTCTGTTTTCAAAAATGTCCTTAATCTTGCGGTCCTAAAAATCACACTATGCTTTTGCATGAATCTTACGAAAGGGAAATCTGATTAGCAGCTTTTTCTTTCAGAGGGAATTTCCACATCATTTTATTATTTAATACAAATCAAAAAAAGAAAAAGCTTTCACACCCTTTCCAGATAGCAATTCCTCACATGTCTATCCCCATGAATGGCACACTTGATGACCAAATGCTGAGGAGTGAGAGGGAGAAGTATAATATTATAGTAGTATCGTGTAATATATTATCTGAAAGTGCAATTGCTGTACGGATCAGGGTTTCTGTACAGGGGGGGTGCATCTGTTATATGACTGTCAATGCTAAAAGGCTATGAAATGCTTATTGCTGGTCTAGCGCTTATGCCACAGTATGGCCACCTCAAAGAATTCAGTGTAAGGGGCAGGGATCGGGTTTTTGAGGCTGCAAGCCAACAATTTGGGAACCAGTGAGTCCAGAGGACAGAACTGATGGGCACCCTCAGCCCTAAACTGACACAAGTGGCCAGTTGTATATTATTGATAAGTGGACGACCCTGAAGACACTTTCATGCTAGGGCTGCATTCAGTATGCATGCTCCCTGCTGAGACTAGAGCCCTAAGAATGCTGCCCAAGCAATCTTCATGCCCTGCCGGCAAACCTATGAGGTTTGACAGGGTGTGATGCATACTGTGCTTCTCTTAGGCAGTTGCCCTGCTCCTCTGAGAATAATACATATCATACATTTTCGGCTACTTCCCTGAACTGTTATGTTAATAGTGGATAGGAGAGTGACCCTACATAGATTTAGGAAAACAGCTCAGTTTACTTGACCATCACACAAAGATGAAAAGGGAAGTAAAAGTACAGAGAGCTGAAGAAGGCTCAAAATCTAAATTTAAGTTTTCTTGGTGACATTTGGAAAATTGGATGATCGGTAGGGGCGCTTTTAGTGCAACCCACTGAAACACAGGGAAGTGAAGACTCTGTGGGCCTCATTACACGGTAGGCGGTAAGGGTTTACCAGTACCGGTAAGGGCACCGGTACCGGTAAACCCTTACTGCCTTACTACGAGGTCCCTTTGCGGGACCCGACTTTAACGGCTGGTGTAAACCAGCTGTTAAAGTTGGGACCCGCAAAGGGACATTGGTGCTAATTACGGTACCGCAATTTGCGGTACCGTAATTAGCTCCTTCCGCATTCCCATTGAGCCCTATGGGGCAAAAATGGGAATGGGGAAGGGCCATGGAGAAACGGGGAATTACCGCCCCGCCAACCCTGAATGGGGTGGTAATTCCCCTTTTCTCCATGGTGGTACCGGTATGGTACCGGCGGCAAGAATGGTGCTAATAGCTCAGTGTAATGAGGCCCTGTGTGTGGGGCAGTTTCCAAAAAGTCTGAAATGGGTGAGAAGAAGGACACTTTTCGAACTCATAGTAGAAACAATGGGATTCAAACAAAGGAATTTGCTTCATATTGATTGCATGAGGAGAAACTAGGAGTTTGACATTTGATGAGTTTTCACATCCTTTACAAACCATTAAAAAAACACTGGCAGGATTACATTACAACTGTGCAAACTCACATTAATTTTCACCAAAGTGGACTCCCTGTCCCGGCACTTTTTTAACAGTGGAAGAAATATATTTCAGTTCATTCAACAGCTTTCTAAAACTCTTTTCCGTTCATTGCGTTTCCAATTAGAGCTAGAGGAGCATGCTGATTTCTGTGTTTTTGTTGATGTGTCTATATTGCCTTAGAAGTTCCTAATTTCCTATCCAGTTGCCCCTGTACTGCATCATGATATGCTAATTTTCCCAGAACTATACCATTTCCCAATTCATCTGAATTTCCCAGTGACACCAGTACTAGTTGCAAATCTGCTCCAATCCACATTCTAACGGGCCCCAGAACAGCTCAATGGCCCATCACATTGCCCCTGTGAATTGATCTATGTTCCTGGCTTTGAACCAACAAATGCCCTATACAACTACCATTTTGTCCTGAACTGTGACATTTGCATTCACATTGCACCCATAACTGCTACACACCACCACTTATTGTCTCATGAAATGCACTAAGGAACTCATATTAAACCCACAACGACTCCATACCATGTCCCTTGTCCCCTGAATTGCACTTACATTGCTTTTATGAGTCACTCATGTCATATACTAATACCCCCTCAATTGTCCTATAACATCTAACACGCCACACAATTACTGTATGGCACATCCCAATACACTTTTGCATTTTCATTGTAATTTGTTTGGCATCAGAACCACCACATGCCACAACTCATTGCCCCTAGAACAGCACCATCAAAAGTCCAATTCCTTCCCAATGACCAAAAGACACCCACATTACCTCCAAACTGCATAATGCCATGCCCCATTCCCCTCTGACTGTTATCGTGACATACTCATTGCAAGACAACATTGTCACGCCAAGTCTTCTTTCCAACTGAATTGCTTCAAGGCACTCACAATGCTCCCAAAGTTGTCTTAAGCTCATCCAAAGCCACCCAAATTACCCATGCTTTTCTCATTGCCATTTCAAACTGTCCCCTACTACTCACATTGCCCTTAGAGAAAACCCATGAGTCTAACATTGCACAGATAATGTCCCTGTAGCACCACAAAGCTCCTCACAACTGTCCCATTCCCCAAAGATTGTCCACACAGCTGCTCAATGACACTATCAGACTGCCTGCTTATATAACTGAGTCAGGTCCGAGGTCTGTCCCTCAATGTCCTTGGTTCTAAGAGGCATTCACAATCATGCAAAGAGCATAGCAATGGCAGTGCCATGTAGTACTGTGCAACCTTGAGAGTAGGGCTGGGAGCCCAGTCCATTCCAGAAGTTAAATCCTTTCACTCCACATTGGCCCTGCTTGTATCTACGCTTAGTAGTAATCAATGATTAGTAGTGTGGTCAGTAACATTATCCCTCACCAGTCTGTGACTTGCAAGTAATGGCTAAAAGTAAAGGACTCACTTTTTCTATAAAGCATGATGTATTAAGCACCCTGCACCAATCACTGGGCTGAGGGTGCCATCCATTGGCAAGCCTGGACTCTCTAACTCCTGTGACAAAGTCCCAACCTAACCATGGAGATGGATGATTGGGGCTACCGAGGGGGACAGTGTAACGCTCACCTGATTCCCGTAGAGGCGCCGGTCTTGACTGGGCGTATACCGTATCTTCAAAGGTGATGTGTAACACACGGCTGGCTCTTTGGGCTGGACCTCTGTGCACTGTATGTCTGACTCGAAGGGTAAGATGTCTGCAGATAGAAAATATGGGATTAAGGAACTGGGTTATTGAATGTCTCTCTCTTCTTCCCTTTCTCTTCTCCTGTAGAACCCCAAAGGTTAACGCTCTCACCTTAGGTAAGTGAACGCCGTGCTCTCCATCTGCCTCGGGGCAGGGTGCTGTAACCAGTTTCTTCACTGGATAAGGGGAGCAGGCCTCTTGACTTCAGAGGACTGCTGTCCGTCGTTTACTGCACGAACGGTAAGTTTCGAGTAATTCTAATGTCTTTAAAGTCTTTAGTAATGATGTCTCTTGTTTTGCAGGGTTCCGGCGATGGCGGATGACGGGCTGAAGTGAGTTGAAGATGGAGCCCGTGTGATGAATAGAAGCGCCTGGAAGCACGTAAGTAAGCGCTTGTTGCCTGCTTCACGATGCGCTCTAACTGTCTTTTTATTTTGCAGGTACAAGTTCGGAGCGGCTGCAGGGTGCCGGAATACCCACTGGGTTAGATGTGGAAAGGAGTAATGGCACGTGAGTATTAAAGTTCCCCAATGTCTTTAAACGCACCTTGTTTTGTCTTTCAGATGCGGGATGCAGCGCCGAAGGCCTCCGGAGCGTGCGAAGAGTTGGTAAGCTTTTGTCTTTCAGATGCAGGAATGCAGTGTGAAGACCTCCGGAGCGCATGAAGAGTAGGTAAGCCTTTGTCTTTCAGATGCCGGAATGCAGAGCGAGGCGTTGGTGACAGCCGATGGACCAGGTAAGTGAAGAGCTGTCACTGAAGACTGTAATGCTAACCTGTTCTTTCTTGTCTTTATAGGTGTTGCTGAAGACTGGATTCAGGATGGTAAGCCTTTTTCCTTAGGCCCAGGATCAGATGCAGAAGACACGATGAGCGTTCTGCTGCAGAGGATGCAGAATAACGCAAAGCAAGATTCATCCATCGGGTGTGTTTAAATAGCCTCCTGTAGTGCTTAGGTGTCTCCATCCACAGCCACGCCTAGGTAAGAAAAGAGTTCCTGCTTTCCAGAAGAGTTCCAGTGTTCTGAATCTAGGGAGTGGCTCCTGCCCCACCCAACAGGAAAAGTAGTTCCAAACCGAAGAGGATCAGAGGCTCAACTGGCAGGCAAGTAAGCAGCATGGTCTGCTGCAGGTAAGTCCACCCAAGCATTATGAGCCCGGCGCTTCCAGCACTGGGACTGGGCATATTTATGAGCCTGGTGCCACTGGCGCCAGGACTGGGTCCAAAAGGTCCCAATTGGGACTGGTTGGCACTCGGAACCTGGGTTATGGATCTGCTTCCAAGGGAGTTGGGAAAACCCTAACGTTTTGGAAGCAAAGATCATGACAGTACCCCCCCTCAAGGCCCCTCCCAAACCGGGCTTCTCCGGGGGTTTTGGCTTGTCAGGAAATGTTCGGTGAAATCTTTTGATTAGGCGAGGAGCGTGGACATATTCAGCAGGTTCCCAGGATCTCTCTTGGGGGCCGTAGCCTTTCCAGTCAATTAGGTAAAATAGTTTAGATTTGGAGATCTTGGAGTCCAGAATGCTTTTGACTTCAAACTCGAGTTCTCCATCAACTAGGATAGGTTTTGGAGATTTAGTTAGTCGGGTTTGAGGTTGCACGGGTTTTAATAGAGAGACGTGGAAGACCGGATGTATCTTTATGTGCGGGGGCAAGTCCAACTTGACCGCTACTGGGTTTACTATGGTAGTGATGGAATAGGGACCAAGGTATCTTGGGTTGAATGTGCGTGGCCCTTTTAGAGGTAGATATTTGGTGGATAACCAGACTTGATCCCCTACTTGATATTGAGGGGCTTCCTTCCGATGTTGATCTGCTCCTTTCTTGTATTGTTCTTTAGCCCTTTGAAGGTGAGAAACAGCTTCCTTAAAGGCTTGGGTGACTGTAGAATGCAGGTAGTCTACTGCTGGTGTTTCAAGATCTTGGAGGGGATCCAACTCTGAGGTTCGAGGGTGACTGCCGTACAAAAGAAAAAACGGGGTTTTCCCAGTTCCCGAATGGACAGAGTTATTTTAGGCATATTCGGCTATCCAAAGGATGTCTTTCCAAGTTTTTTCAGTTTGTTGCAGCATGCAGCGTAAATACTGTTCCAGAGTTTGATTGGTCCTCTCGGTTTGTCCGTCGGTCTGAGGGTGGTGACTGGTCGATAGTCTCACATCAATTTGAGCCGACCGACAGCAACTTCGCCAAAAATGAGAAATAAATTGACTACCTCGATCCGAAATTAGAACCGAAGGAAAACCGTGCAGTCGGACGATGTTTTCGAGAAATTCTCGGGCCAGAGTTGCTGCTGTTGGCAAGCCTTTGAGCGGAATGAAATGCGCCATCTTGGAGAATAAGTCCACGATTACTAGAATCGTATTGTATCCGGAGCATGGAGGTAGATCGGTGATGAAGTCCATAGAAAGCGTATGCCAAGGGCGAGGTGGGATGTCAATAGGGCGTAAGAGGCCTGCTGGTCTTTCCTTTTGACTCTTGTTTTGGGCGCATACTCCACAGGACATTATAAAGTCTCTGATATCTTTTTTCCAAGACGGCCACCAGAAGTAGCGCTTGATCTTTTCTGAGGTCTTGGCCATACCGGGATGTCCTTCCATTAAAGAATCGTGATAACAAGAGATTACTTTTTTCTGTAAATCTGTGCTGGGTAGGTATAATCGTTCTTGGAAATACAATAAGTTGTCCTTTACTGCAAAGTCCTTTGCCTGCAGATGCCAATTCTGTATGTCTGCTGGAGTTACAAGTTGCCTGGCTTTATCCTTAACTTCCTCTATGGATTCTGTGGCGATTACACCCAGAATTCTTTGTTCGGGAATGATTGGTACAGGTTTAGGGTTGATCAAGTGTTCTTCCACTCCCATCCGAGAAAGGGCATCAGCTTTACCGTTCTTTGTACCAGGTCGATAGGTAATTATGAAGTCAAACTCAGCAAAGAATAATGCCCAACGGAGTTGTCTAGAGGATTGGGCTTTTGCGGTTTTCAAATATTGCAGGTTTCAGTGATCCGTAATCACAGTAACGGTGTGTCGGGCCCCCAGCAGATAATGCCGCCAAGCCTTAAAGGCAGACTTGATAGCCAGAAGTTCCTTGTCAGTAATCGTGTAATTGATTTCAGGAGGCGAGAATTTGCGGGACCAAAATGCCACGGGATGCAACTGATTGGTTACCGGGTCCTTTTGTGATAGAACTGCCCCCATGGCAAGGCTTGAAGCATCAGTTTCCACGATGTAGGGGAGTTCGGGGCGAGGGTGTTTTAAGATTGGTGCAGAGATAAATTTAGTCTTCAAATCCTGGAAAGCTTGTTCCGCCTCGGTAGACCATTCAAAACGTTTGTTTTTCTTTAACAAGGCAGTGATGGGCTGGACTATTCGAGAGAATTCGGGGATAAACCTGCGGTAAAAGTTAGCGAAGCCTAACATGCTTTGCACACCTTTTACGGAGGATGGTGATGGCCATTTGAGAACTGCATCGACCTTCTTTGAATCCATACGCACTCCGCCAGGTGATAATATGAATCCCAAGAATTCAACTTCAGTCAGGTTGAAAACACATTTTTCCAACTTAGCGAAAAGTTTGTGTTGACGCAATCTTTCGAGGACCATTTTCACGTGTTTCCGATGTTCAGATTCCGATGAAGAATAAACGAGGATGTCGTCAATGTAAACAACAACACACACATCTATGAGCTCTCTGAGGACATCGTTCATAAAATATTGAAAGGCGGCCGGGGCATTGCAAAGTCCGAAGGGCATGACCTGATATTCAAATAGCCCATACTTGGTGCGGAAGGCCGTCTTCCATTCATCGCCCTCTTTTACTCGTACCAAGTGGTAAGCTCCTCTAAGATACAGCTTTGTATATATGCATGCTTTTCTGACTTGGTCCAAGAGTTCAGGGATCAAAGGTAAGGGATATCTATTCTTAACGGTGATCTGGTTCAGGGAGCGATAATCTATACAAGTTCTAAGGTCTCCTTCCTTTTTTGGAACGAAGAACAAAGCTGAAGAAGCAGGGGACTTGGAAGGACGAATAAACCCATTTGCCAGGTATTGATCCAGGTATTGTCGAAGGTGAAGGTTCTCAGGCTCGGTGAGGGCATAAATTCTACTACAAGGAGGAGTAGATCCAGGTATCAGGTCTATCTGGCAGTCATAAGACCTATGATGAGGTAGAGAGTTAGCCTGATCCTTCCGGAAAACATCTTGGTATTCTAAGTATTCAGGAGGTAACTGGGGAGTCTCTGAAGAAATTGCTGCCAGTGCAACACCAGGTGGAGGGTGACAAGTAGAGACACATTCTGGAAACTGGACCGTTCTTGCTCGCCAATCGATCAGAGGATTGTGTTTCTCTAACCAAGATATTCCTAGAATAATCTGAAACTGAGGGGCCTTGATCACATCGAACACGATCTTCTCATGGTGTCCATCTTGACTTACTAGCGTCACCTCTTGAGTGGTATGCGTTACTCCACCGTAGTAATGACGTCCTTTACAGCCTTGGGACAAAGAGTTAGATTCATCCTCAAAACCATTTCATGATCCACATAATTGCCGATGGCACCGCTGTCGACATAAGCTTCAATTGCATGTAATCGATCCGGATTATCAGGGCTAATGAGGACCATAGGTATCACGAAATGCGAGGTCACGGAACTGGTTTTCACGCTCGGCAAGAGGACCTCTATTCTTGTCGGGCGAGGTCGTTTCCCTGCTCAGAGTTTGTAACTTTGGTAACTGCAGCTCCTACTGCCTTCTTGGCAGGTTTCACCGGACAGTCTCGAAGAAAGTGCCCTGAGTTTCCGCAATAGAGGCATAATTGCAACTGTTTTCTCCTTTCCCGCTCCTTTTGTGTTAGAGGACCTTTCAGACCCCCTATTTGCATGGGTTCCCCGGAGTCTACTCCTTTGGAAGGAGTTGGCGGTTTGGAAAATACGCGAGCATCAAACTTGGAACGATCGGCCTTCCTGTTCTGCAGTCTGTGATCTATTTGAATGACTAAGTCTATATAGTCCGAACAATCTTGTGGGGGATTCACTACTTGGGCTAGCACATCTTTGAGCTCTCCACGTAGACCTCTATAAAACAGCGTAATCCTTTTGTCCTCAGGCCATTGAGTTTCCACTATCAGTCTGTTGAAAGACGCAATATAAGCCAAAAGGTCTTGATTACCTTGTCGCAACGAAAGAAGCTCATTGTCCAAGGCCTGCCCCTGTGAATGTCTTGCGAACAGTTTTTCCATACTGAGCTGAAAAGCTTGAAAATCATGGAGGACCGGATCATCTTGATTTACTAGAGGGATCGACCAGTCTGCCGCATTGCCACTAAGGTACGAAAGCACGAAAGCTACTTTAGCTTGATCAGTTGGAAAGGCTGCTGGCCGGCATAAGAAATGCAACCGGCACTGATTGATAAATACTGCAAACCTCTTTGGGTCACCAGAAAATCGTTTGGGCGGAGCCAGAGGTACATTCCCAGGTAGGTTGATCTGCACTGGATTCATAGAGGATGTAGAAGGAAGATTTCCCCCAGATGCGGGTAACGGGGTCTGTCCGGCTTGTGACTGTAGCAATTGTCTAGCGAGATCATCTGTTCGCTCCTTGGAAATAATCAGTTCCCTTCTTAGAGCATTCGTTTCCTGACGGGCTGCATGCACTTCTGCCCTTAGTTCCCCAAGTAACTGGGCTAGCTGGTCGGTATCCGAGGTTTCCATAGCGCCTGGACGGGAGTTTTGTGGTAGGCTTTGCGTTCTGTAACGCTCACCTGATTCCCGTAGAGGCGCCGGTCTTGACTGGGCGTATACCGTATCTTCAAAGCTGATGTGTAACACACGGCTGGCTCTTTGGGCTGGACCTCTGTGCACTGTATGTCTGACTCGAAGGGTAAGATGTCTGCAGATAGAAAATATGGGATTAAGGAACTGGGTTATTGAATGTCTCTCTCTTCTTCCCTTTCTCTTCTCCTGTAGAACCCCAAAGGTTAACGCTCTCACCTTAGGTAAGTGAACGCCGTGCTCTCCATCTGCCTCGGGGCAGGGTGCTGTAACCAGTTTCTTCACTGGATAAGGGGAGCAGGCCTCTTGACTTCAGAGGACTGCTGTCCGTCGTTTACTGCACGAACGGTAAGTTTCGAGTAATTCTAATGTCTTTAAAGTCTTTAGTAATGATGTCTCTTGTTTTGCAGGGTTCCGGCGATGGCGGATGACGGGCTGAAGTGAGTTGAAGATGGAGCCCGTGTGATGAATAGAAGCGCCTGGAAGCACGTAAGTAAGCGCTTGTTGCCTACTTCACGATGCGCTCTAACTGTCTTTTTATTTTGCAGGTACAAGTTCGGAGCGGCTGCAGGGTGCCGGAATACCCACTGGGTTAGATGTGGAAAGGAGTAATGGCACGTGAGTATTAAAGTTCCCCAATGTCTTTAAACGCACCTTGTTTTGTCTTTCAGATGCGGGATGCAGCGCCGAAGGCCTCCGGAGCGTGCGAAGAGTTGGTAAGCTTTTGTCTTTCAGATGCAGGAATGCAGTGTGAAGACCTCCGGAGCGCACGAAGAGTAGGTAAGCCTTTGTCTTTCAGATGCCGGAATGCAGCGTGAGGCGTTGGTGACAGCCGATGGACCAGGTAAGTGAAGAGCTGTCACTGAAGACCGTAATGCTAACCTGTTCTTTCTTGTCTTTATAGGTGTTGCTGAAGACTGGATTCAGGATGGTAAGCCTTTTTCCTTATGCCCAGGATCAGATGCAGAAGACACGATGAGCGTTCTGCTGCAGAGGATGCAGAATAACGCAAAGCAAGATTCATCCATCGGGTGTGGTTTAAATAGCCTCCTGTAGTGCTTAGGTGTCTCCTTCCACAGCCACGCCTAGGTAAGAAAAGAGTTCCTGCTTTCCAGAAGAGTTCCAGTGTTCTGAATCTAGGGAGTGGCTCCTGCCCCACCCAACAGGAAAAGTAGTTCCAAACAGAAGAGGATCAGAGGCTCAACTGGCAGGCAAGTAAGCAGCATGGTCTGCTGCAGGTAAGTCCACCCAAGCATTATGAGCCCGGCGCTTCCAGCGCTGGGACTGGGCATATTTATGAGCCTGGTGCCACTGGCGCCAGGACTGGGTCCAAAAGGTCCCAATTGGGACTGGTTGGCACTCGGAACCTGGGTTATGGATCTGCTTCCAAGGGAGTTGGGAAAACCCTGACCTTTTGGAAGCAGAGATCATGACAGACAGGTGCTACCACAATCAGTGTGATGCTGGTCCACAGGATGGCATATTGTGGATCCTTTGGATGCACTACCATTCCACAAGAGAGAGGCAGGGGCTTGACACCTTAGGGCATCACAGGACACTGTCCTCTTAATGGTTCCATGTCATTTCAAAAACAGTAATTACTTTGTGGTAATTTACTACAAAGTAATTACTTCCAAATTTTACTTTGAGTTGTTTATGTTTTATTTTGTGGTCCACCCCACACATCCCCTTCATTACTAACCCTACCCAAAACCCGCACCACCCACCTTTTTACCCCTTAACCCATAAGTACTAATGCTTTTCAAGGTAATTTCGAAGTCAATCATTTGTAGTAATTTACCACAAAGTAATTACTGTCGATAAAGCAACAGGATACCCTCTTGCATTTCAGGACAGTATGCTGTCCCGAATATCATGGCCAAAAAATAGTTTTCCCCAAAGTTATAGGGACCCGCGTGGTAAGCCACAGACACAGCCAGAATTACAAAATAAACTCATAACAGGCTTTTAATGAGGACTAGAGAATCAAGTATTGCAGAAAGTGAGGGCCTGCCCGCTTGATTCCCTGCCTGCAGAGTCGTTCTTACTCACAGCCAGTCGCATGTGCACAGGGGTAGGCATACCAGTTCTATGCAACAGTTATCATCAGTATAGGCGAATACAGAGAATCCAAGATGGCACACAGAGGGTAAGAGGGCATAGCTAGGCTGTGTGAACAGCTGAGGAGCAGCACACCACAAGAAAATGATCAGGCCCTTGTCAGAACATCTGAGGGCTACAACCTGAAACTTGTGACTCTGGTAATGTCCCAGCAGGTGGCGTAAACGCTGACTATAAAGAGGGAGTTGTAGAGGGAAGTTTAGGTATTTGAAGATGGAGCAAAGGTTTGGATTTATTTGGAAGAGGGTCTAAGAGAGTAAAAGGGTAGAAGACAGGAACATCAGAGAGTATAGGAGAGGAAGAGGTTTAGGGAATAGGCGAGGAGGAGATGAGAATCATCAGAGATTGGAGGAGAGGAGGCAGAAGGTAAGAAGACAGGAGTTGAGAAGAGGAGGAACATAACAGATTAGAGGAGAGGAGAGGAGAGGAGAGAAGTACGGTAAGAGGGGAGGAGTAATGGAGGAACCTTATAGATTGGAGAAGGGGAGGAGTGTAAGTGATAGGAGAAGAGAGACAAAAGAAGGAACATTAGTTATTGAAGGAAAGAGGAGGAGGGTGAGAGGAAATGGGGAGGTCGGAAAGAGAACCATTAGAAATTAGAGGACAGGAGTAGGAGAACAGAAATAAGAGGGGGCATGATTTAGAGGTGGAAAGGTGGTCTATCAGAGATTAGAGAAGGAAAAGAGGAGCATAGGGAGAGGAGGACGAGGGGAGGAACATCAGACATTAGAGTAAAGAAAGATAGAGGAGCAAGGGAAGGATGTGAAAAGAAACACTAGAAGTAAAAAAGAGTGGAGAGAGGCAAACCCCATGGGGGAAGCGGGAGTGGCCAATGAAACAAGCATATGGTGGAACTTTGAGGAGGTACATGGGATTCCAGTGGCTAGAGAGGAGAAGGAGGGAAATGCAGGTGAAAGCTATTAGAAACGAGTATGTGGTGAGTCCTCAAGGAGGAGCGAGAGTGGGCTGGTGGAAAATAGAGCCAAGACCTTGAGATAAGGACATGATGAGAGCACTGGTGGAAGGCCAAAGAGAATGATGATGGAAACTCCCTATCAGCTCCAGGTTCTGGGTCCTTTATCAAGATGTGACTCCGTATTAACAGTTTGCACATGCCCAGCTGACGAATAACCCTCCACTCTTCAGAAATTGCTGCACCATAATGAAGCCACCAAAAGATATCTTCAATAAATTAGGAAGCTCAAGACAGGCACACCTCACCGAACAAGTATGTGCGATGACGGGCAGAGACCCAGAGAGATACTAAAGGGTTGGGAAATACTAGAGACTTTTTCTCTCTGGCAACGTTTATTTTATTTTAGCCCCACTATTTCTTTTTCTACTGTTCATTTGGCCTGTCAAGTTACAGTGACGGAGTAAGACCTGGCAACTTGAAGCTCTGCACACTGGTGGAAGCAGCCACAGTTGCACACACGTATCAGGTGGGCATGTAAACACCTCACAGTGAGGCTTGCCAGTCTCCTACTGCTCTGTCTTGTCGCCTTTGTTGGTGTTGTTCTGCTTTCCCTTGCCTGGACTCTTCAACTGCCTGGTTTTACAATCACCCAGTGCACAGCCTTCTCTGGCCAACTCCTGTCTTGCTTGCTTTAAGCTCATGATAATCAACTAAGTAAGATATTTAAGCTGATCTATGAAGGTTTACTGAACTTTATTCACCTAATGACAGTTTTGCCAACATTTCTTTGCTGATTTTACTACTTCTTTTACTGCAAAAACCGGGCAGTGGAGGAGGGATCCCCCCCACACCTCTTCTCATGTTTGCGGTAAAAAAAATGAAGTGAAAGAAATGCGACAAACAAATGTGGTGAAAGTTTAATTTGGCAAAAGTGGATAATACCATTTAAGCACAGATTTAAGTACAGCATAAATAGAGTAAAGTGTTCCTGGAATATTGAACTGGCCACACTGGCTGTTTGACAGGCCCTTTGACGTGGGCTGTGGTTCCTCTTTGTCTGCCTGCCTGTCACTATCAGTACTGAGATATGTCAAGCAACCAAGGTAAATGTGAAACGGTTGTGATTGTGGTTCCTCCGAAGGATGCGCACTTGCAGAGACTTCAATTGATTTCCTTTTGTAGCTGGACTAAGTCCAACAGCATTTCTGCTCACCTTGGCCACTGGTGTATGTTCAAATGTGTCCAATCACTTCTGTGCATTGTGTGAATATGTTTTTGTGACTGTATCAAGTATGTCTACAAGCAAGTTGTTACACTTTCTAAAAAAGTAATTGAATTTATGAAGTATTTCTCCTGCCTGTCGCTTTTCTGCTATTAATTGCTATTGACTGTTGACATTGTTAGTCATTGTTTTCCCGTTCGGTCATGCTATTGTTTTTTGGCATCCTACAAAGGTCGTCATAAGTACCTGTCTTAATTACCTCCACACATCAGCAGTTATTTTGACTCACTATTGGTCTTCAAATTCCTTCCTGACTGCCCCAGACTTGTTTTTCGTTACCATTGTTTGCAACGAAACTGGGGAAAATGCTTGTAAAAAGAGCTCACATGGCAGTAAATATAGGTACAATTCAATTATAATACCTCTCTGTGCATATGGAAAAAGAAATTGACCTACTTCTCAAAATCCTGGTGGTAGCAAGAACCTATAATAGTTTATGTATGTATCTATCTATGTATATATATAATATGGAAAAATCTGTTTGTTTGTTCACATGGCAGTAAATATAGGTACAATTCAATTATAATACCTGTCTGTGCATATGGAAAAAGAAATTGACCTTCTCAAAATCCTGGTGGTAGCAAGAACATATAATAGTTTATGTATGTATCTATCTATGTATATATATAATATGGAAAGATCTGTTTGTTTGTTCCTCACACAATTCCACACAGTTCCACCAATCTGTACCAAACGTTGCAGAGTTACCTGTTAGGACCATCTGGATGTCACGGGATACATTGCATGTGACAACCCTGTTCTCTGGATTTCAGCCCCTGCAAGCATGAGACGGTTGCCTGGAAGCGGCAAAACATCACAGTGGTTGTGGACGGACTGGGCAGAGCTCATTTCAGCATCTGGACACGAGGAACAGAACTTCCTTGAAAAACATGTTTCAAAGGCCCTAGAATGCAGTTTCCGAGATGTGTGCACCGCAACGCGCAAAACATCAATGTGGTCATAGAATGACCGGACAAAGCTTATTTTAACCGTCTTGATGCTAGGAACAAAACTTGAAGGTCCCTCCTCAAAATCCACATTTCAAGGCCGTACGATGCACCGTTTCTGAGATATCTGCACTGCAGTGCAACATATTGCACCGTGCCAGGGTGAGGCGACAGGTGGGGAGAGCGCACAGACGATCCCATCATGCTGCAGCACGCCAATTCTCACCTCCCCTCCAAGTCTGCTCTGTCATTGTCAGCAAGACAAGAGGAACAAAATTTGGAGGCATCAGAAAACACATTTCAAGCCCATATGGTGCACCGTTTCCGAGATATTTGCACCACAACACACAACATCGGCGAAGCATCAATGTGGTTGTAGAAGGACTGGACAAAGCTCATTTTAAGCATCTCAAAGCCAGAAACAAACCTATAAGGGGCTAGGATGCGCCGTTTCTGAGATATTTGCACCACAACGCTCTATGCCTCACCAGGGTGAGGCAGCAGGTGGGGAGAACACACAGAAGGACCCAGTATGCTGCAGCATACCAACTCTCCCACCCCTCGAGGTCTTCCCCAGGGTTTGTAAACCAGCCACACATGTCCATTCTCAGTGCAGTTTACTTAAGAGTGCAGAGCACATCAAACAATAAGCAACTTGGAAAAGGGACCTAGAGGATCATTGATTTTCACCAATTAATGACAGTGTTATCATGTCTGTCTACTGGCTACATGACATTTGCACACTCCACCCCTTTCCCCGGATTTCATAAGGTCAACACATGACACTGTTGCCTGAAATCGGTGAAACATCAATGTGGTCATAGAAGGATAAGGCAAAGCTCATTTTAAGCGTGTTGGCACGAGAAACGAAAATGAAAGTTTCCTTTGTGATCTTCGAAGAACCATGTTTTCAAGGGCCTCGGATGCACCATTTCTGAGATAGTTGCACTGCAACGCACCTCAACTCACAGCACACCACCAGTGTGAGGCAACAGGTGGGGAGAGCAAACAACAGGTAGGGAATACGCACTGTAGGTCCCAGTATGTTGCAGCATGCCTACTATCACCTCCCCTCTATGTCTGGCCCGGGGTATGTAAGCCAGTCACATGCCTCCCTTCTCACTGCAGTTTAAGTACATAAGCAATGTTACTCAGAAAAGCGGCCTGCAGGCTCATTGATTTTCAAAAATGAATGAGAGTGTTATCATGTCTGTCTACAAAATCATTGTGGAGTACGGGTACTGTTTGCAAGTCCTGTTATAAAACATCTCCATTCTCAGGGACAGTGTGTCCATTTGCTCCTTCAGGGCAAAAGTCTCCTTTCAGATTGTCATCTTCTTCCACTGCAGGAAATGCAAGAATGTGGACATTCATCACAATTGAAGATTTCTCCGGGCATTCAATTTTCAGTATAAAAGACACATTATACAAGGTCGACAAATAGATTCCATAGGGGAGTTTTCTGATGTAACCAATAAGAGCAAATATTCTGATTCAACCTTAACTCCTGTTGAAGGTTGTTCCACAAACATGGGCCCTGCACTCTAAAAACTTGTAAAGCCTATTTTACAACTATACAATAAGGGTGTTCGGCACATCCGTACTTTGGAATCCCTAATTTGAGGTTAACATTGGCCTAAATAGGATCCCAATGTGGACTTCTTTGCAAGTCGAATATTCACCACCCCCTTCAATATTCTGGATGCTGTGTATTGTTTGAATCCATAAAACTCCAACTGTGCATCAACCACTGCCAGCTCTTCTGTTTCTTGTGTCCTCCCACCAGCACCTACTTTCATACAAGTTGCTTTACGAGCAAACCCTGAAGGAAATACTGCTGGATGCTCTACATTGAAGTAAATTTGGCCACAATGTTGTTTGCAGACCCATGGACATCCTATAGATGTTAGCCAAGACAATAACAGCCTGAGAGAGCTACACAGTTAAGCTGGATCTCTGAAGAAGAAGCTACTTTTTTATGTCAGGAGTATCACTAGACACCACAATGTCACCTACACCTGAAGATCAATAAATATCCTAAAAATCCACACTGCAGATGAATGGGTGAGGAACTGGATCCATGATATAACCATTGTCACAGCACGCTGATATGTTTCTGCAAAATTGGTAACAAGGATGCAACCTTTTTAAAGGATACTACTCAACATAATAACACTGGTGGCAATGCTTTTAATGGGTCAATAGATGTGTTATTTGGCTTAGATAGAATTCCTTTTTATACAAAGCTACCACAACAGGAATCATTGGCAGCAGCCAAAAAAGATTTGATAAATCAAGAGCTAATATCACATGCACTGATTGACTTTTCAATATGGTGTGTGGATTTAGCATGTCTATAACATTTCCTCAACATTAACTGAGTTTTATTTCATCAAACAGAAGGAAATGTAATGGGGGCAACAATTGCTACTTCAATGTGAGTATATATGCTCATCAATGTGTGGAGACTGTAGTATATTCATATACAAATCCTTATGAAACCCAAATAAAGTAATAGTTGAGGTATATTGATTACATATGTATTATTCGGCTAGGAAACAAAGACTGCTCAGGAATTCATACAATGGTGGAATAATCAGAATATACATCTGGAATTTGCATGAACTGTGAGTGAATTCTTCATAGATTTTCTATATATTAAAACAATGGAGTATTACAGGATAAACATGTTCAAAAGACAATAGATCACAAATCTTTTTTTCACTTGAGCAGTTATCTTTTATGGAATTTGAATGCAAATCTGCAGCTCATCCAATTTCTTAAACGTAGGCATAACTGCAGCAAACAGGATGTATACAAGAAAGACGTGTCTCTATTGTTTGGAAATATACAACAGAGAGATTATTAATACTGTTTAGTAAAGAACTAAGCAAAAATGGCAGGAATATTAATTAGCAATATTTTTCAATGTAATTGGAGCATATTAAACAGCTGAAAAAGAACATTTAAGGATCCACTTTTTGCATTTAAATGAAGTTCCACCTTAAGAGAATATACTATGCAAAATATGTTGTCCAAAATGACAAATAGACACACAAATATCTTCTCCTTCAACGAGCAATGGGGTTTACACAAATAGTTGATCATTGGGGAGGAAGGAAAGCTCAGGGGCAAGGCTTTTCTCTTGGACAGCGCAACACAGGTTTGAATACCGATCTCACGCTTAGAAACCACTCGCTGGTATTAAGCGTGCTATAAAAAACAATTATAAGGAACACCTTCTCAGATGGGTACAATATGTCAACAAACCAATAAGATGTTACAAGTTGATTTAAATTTGAAAAGGTCACAGACAATTAAGAACTTCACCAAATGCAATCCCACAACGGTAGTCTGCAGATGGTTTGCCCATATGATGTAAAATACATTGTTAAAAAAGAAAGGGCAGTAAAAACTCTCTTAACTGAACAAAGAAGCTGGATGAATAAGGAGGTTCTGGTGGCCCCAGCAGTACAACATTTTGTCAAGTCAGCAATTCTACAGTGGATATCAGGTGGACAATATTGTTAAAAGGTTCCAGCAATAACATACAAGTAAAACGAAACAAACAGAAAGTGATTCAAATGGTCTCAACAAAAACATTGTATGAAATAAAGTGCAAGAAATAATTGTTGAAGAAACAAGGCTCATGAAATCATTCTTGGATAGCAGTAAAATTAGACAAAGCATTATTGTCTTGCAAGGCAATTAGCAACATCTTTACCCTCCCAGCCGACCCCCATACCGTTACATGACCTGCTCTCATGAAACAAAAAGAGACTTATAGGAATTTCTGGAATGGAACTGTAATATTTGAATTATGGAGGTGGCCATCCTTCCTGTGTCCAGATCGCAAGGATGGGTAAGAAAGTCTGTTGTTGATGCATTTGTTCCCTGTTTATAAGCCACCTGCCCTGATATTTCTAGAAAGCTGAAGTTGGTTGATGACTAGAATCCCCATCTGCCCTCGTACACATGGCAGTACATTTCCATTTTTGTACCCTCAAATCCACATTTCGAGCTGTTCCTTACCGGGTGACCGCGACGGCCACTACACAGTCTCTTTTGCTGATTCTCAAGTCTTTTTTGCATAATACGAAGAAGCTCCAAGGAAACATTTTGTATTATGGATTAAAATAAAATATTAAATTACAAAATAGGGTAAAAAGCTATGCATCCCTCTAGCCTGAATGAAGAGGGTGGTTGTGACTCTGATGAAAAATATTAGAAATACTATAGGTAGCCGAGAAAGGTGTTGAAAGTTGCCCTCATTCTATAAGGCCAAGAGCGATATGCTTTGAGGCATTTGCTAATGCACAAAAGGCACTTTTTACTAACCCCCAATTGAGCACTTTGATTCAGAATTGGTTGTTACACATGTTGATTTTGCACAAAATACGAGAAACTATATATGCTGTGTTTGTAATTTTTCAAGATATTTTTAAGATTTGTGTACTGAAATGTTTTTAATGGTAAAGGTACATTGCAGTTATTTTTAAAATCTGCAACTGAGAGTTGTCACCACCCTATTCATTCCCGCTAGAGGGAGGGGAAGCCTTGTATTCCCTGTTTTGTCATTTAGTAGTCTGACTTCCCTTTCGACAAACAGGCCCCCCATAACACAAAAGTGCAGAGGACCCTTGTTCAGATGGAATTCAAATAAAATATGCCAGGATCGGTCCCATTACAAATGTTGGTATATCAGCTAGAAAGAATGAAAGGTTAATTTAAAGTGACAATGTGTAGGGATACATGTTATTTATGGGGTAACATGAGTTGGTCAGGTGACATAAACAATACCACAACATGCTTTTTCTTTCACATAGACATTGCGTAGATGGCTTATGTATTCTGTATATCCATTCTTTAATGAAGCAGTCTTGAACATAGAATGGAAGACCTAATAAGGACAACATTAAAACAGGTTTTATATAGTTAAATGTATATAGTTTAACCAGAATTGTTTTCCATTAAAGAGATTTCCTATTTAAGAGGCCAATGAACGTGACTATACATAATTGTTAACAGAAACTCCTATTAACATCGAGAGATGCTAGTATTGAGAGATTGAGAATTGTACCTAGCATGTTATCGTAAAAAAGAAAACACTAAAATCCCTTCTCTATACATTTGACTCCTGTATTTTTATTTGTTTGAGGTTTTACCTACACAACACATTTAGCGAACTTGCAGAAACAAACAATAGCTCATTCTCTCTTAAGTAATCCAACATCTATTAAAAATATGCAAAATTCACAAATGTCAGCAACATAAAAGCGCATAAGACCATGATATCAAAAAAGGTTATCTGATTTTATAATGCCCCAAAATGTCTTACCACCACACACTGTACCTCTATGCATTCCAAAACCATACTTCTTTTACTCATAAATATCTCTAAAATGCAATAGGCCAATATAGCAAATAAATGATCTTAAGTACTTCAAGAACTTAGTAGTAAACCATTTGAAGTTCTATAACATCCACGAATGCTAAATTGTATGATTGCTTTTTACTTGCTCAGTTTGCCTCTTTATCTTGACTTGACATGTGTCTGTTCATAATGCCTTTACAGTCTTCATAGGAATATATATTAGCTCTATTGACTGTCATGGAGGTGCATACTTCCTTTTATGTGTCGAAAGGTCTGTACCAACTTAGTATGCAAATGACTAAAAGTTAATGAATTAATGTAAATTAGCTTGTTTAACTCACAACTTGTCTTTCTCCTAATGATTCCCAAAGTATGAAATGATTACTGCTTGGAAACTCTATTAGTGGGATATTGTTTCTAAAAGAGAAAAAAAATGATTTCTAATCAACTTCTACACAGCAGCAAAATAGTGGATCTAACATAACTCACGAACCAAGTAAAGACAATCATCTTAAGACTGTTTAGCTGAATTAGACTCAGAGAGACATACAGTATTTCTCTTAAACACGTTTTCCCCATCTGTTCACTGTGTAAATAGTTCTTGGCATCTAGATATAGAAATATACAACAAAAATAATTGTGTTGGCCAAAGTGAGTTTCTCCAGTATCCTATCAATATTTCCCTGATCACTATTCTTACTCTGGCCAGGTTGGCTTTGAAATCAGTTGTTTGTATTCACTTACTCAGCAGTAGTTGTTTATATCATAAGTGCTCCCATGTGGATTGGATAGGGAAGTCTGTCAGAGGGTCCTTTTTTTCCTTTTCTTTATTATTTCCTGGCACCAGACTCCTTGCTTCGGAAGCAGGGCACCTCCGTAGCTCTCAATCCGTACCCCCTGTGGGTGCATTTACAGGCCCTAAAAGCAGTCCCTGTCATCTGAAATACTACCTTAAACATTTCCCCCAAAAACAGCTTTGTTCCCTGGCACATGTGTGGCAAGCATTTAAACCCTGCATTGAAAAATGTCCCTGCGTTTGCTTCTCTATCATTTGCATAACAAGAAGTTATGCACTGCATTGAGGAATGGCCCTGCGTTTGCTTTTCTTGCATCTAAATAACAAAACATATGCACTACATCCAAAACAGCCTTGCATGAACGTTAATTCACATGAGGGGCAAGGCTTTGATCAAAATGCAACCCGACACAGCTTTTGTTTTCCCTTTCATATAAACCACAGAGCTCAAAACACTGCAAATGGAGAAAAAAATGTCTTGGCTTTTCCTTTTTATTTCATGGCACATCAAAGAACCCTGTGCCATACCCCTCTGTGTCCATGAACCAAAGGTAATTGCAAACCCACTCAAAAGGACAAATTACAAGAAAATCCCATGACCTACCGAACTGCATTTCAAACATTAAATGAAATACGGCTTTCACACATGTGTACAAAAATAAGGAAAAATGACATTTAAAAGCCAATATGAAACGGTATCTTTTGCTTGCACAGAAATGTCAGTGTGTGGGTGGGGGTTTAGCTACATCATGTATATTATGTTTGTCCGCACAATATTGCAGTCACCTTGGAAAAAGACCCATAATACCAGTGAAACCAGTTTTGGGCTCAGGCATAAAACTCAATTGAAAGCCTGGCCTCCCACTGGAAGTCACATTAATAAGTGAACCATTCTTCAATGACATGTGATGTGGCAGAGGGCGTGCTCTGCCAGACTAGAAGGCAGTACTGGCAGGAAAGACAAAGAAAGCAAGTGTGGCTAGTGCTTGACCAAGAGGTGTGAGTTCCTTTTGCACCCACTCCTAAGGACAAACTGACAAACTTCAAAGGGTTCAATAAAAGCCTTTTGTTGCAAGCTGAGCCAGGGGGAGACATTTGGCTGTGGGGAAGGAAGCACCACCCCCCATATGTGACAGATCCTCCAAATTGACTGTAAAGAATTTACACATTTTACGCATTTTTCCCAGCACTCAGAATAAGAAATCATTTCATTTTCATGTATAATATTTTTCTGTGTGATTTCCAGGCTGATTTTTAGAGACTAAGTGCAAACTGAAATGGCCAGTCAAGACTTGTTTTGGGCTGATTTTAAAATGGGACAAATATGACAGTTGATGGTGTACATTATGAATATGCGTGATCATTTGCAGAGTGATAACTATTATACATTTTATGAAAATGACCAAAAGGTGCCAAGGGGATATGCTACCCCGGACAGAGATGACGATAGGCTTGTCTAATTCCCTGTGCCCCACTGAAACCACCTACCTATTTCTTATGGCGGTGTCTAATATAAGTTGGAAGTTATGATACATAACTCAGTTTTGCTAAAAAGTTGACAAGAGAACAAAGAACTGTCATAAATGCCAAATAGACAGATGATGCTCCCTCCCCTTGAACCAATGATGCCATGGGGCGGAGGGAAGAATGGTAGGCTGTCCTATCCCAGGGTAGATTGTTAAATGAATGATGTCATTTGGGCTATGTAAGGGGGGACTGTACTTGACAGGACACACACAAATCCAGGGAGACAGGAGAAAGAGGACGCAGGCAGCTGATCCCATCCAAGAAAGTGCAAAGAGCAGACCCCTGCCTAGCTGATCCCATCCAAGAGAGTGCAGAGACCAGACCCTTGTCTAGTTGTCCAGAGAGTACTGAGATCCAGCCTGGCTGTCCAGAATCCAATCCTCCAGGAGAGTGCAGAGACCCGACCCCTTGTCTAGCTGTGCAGAGGATCCTGAGATCCAGCTGACTTTCCAGAATCCCAAACCAAGGCTTACTTTGTAAGTAGCAAATAACCCCAGTCCTAAATTGCATACCCCTCTCCCCATAGAAAATCCCATTGAAAGTCACAAATTGCCAGTATAATGCATTCACCTTCCCATAGTAGAATCTGTATCAGCCTGTGTATGTTACCATATTCCTTTGATAAATCACTTAGTTGTGTGTATAGATCCTTAGCATTATTTTGAAGTAAATCCATTAATTACTCTATAAGGAAATTCACGGTGTAAGTTGGTTAAAATTTGAAATTAAACCCCTTGCGCCTAGTGCTTTCTTTAATAACTGTAGTCATTAAAGTATAACCTCAACAGAATTAGTCTCTTGTCACTGAAAATAGAATTTGTCCATGTATTGTGTCAATTCCCTATGAATTCCTATTTACATCTGACCCATTGGAGGAAAAAAACGTAGTCCCATTGAGAGCAAACCATTGTGTGTAGAATCCTATCCGTTATGTGCCTCTGTCCTTGACCTTAAAAAACGATTTCCGATTTTAAAAGCTAAGTCCTTTCCTTAGCTACCTTTCATTTGCTTTCTTCCCCAAAATCGATTTTTCCTAACTTGTTTCCACTTTGCCCTGGTGTGCTGATTAGTACTTCCTTATCTCCTCAAATGTAGCAACACAAATTTCTTTGCTAGCTGTCCCAGCGTGGTTGTGAGTTGCTGTGTGAGTAATCATCCAAATCCAGTTCTGCCATTTTGCTTTAAAAAAAGGTTCTCATTTTCTTTTCTGACTTCCCGTCTTGGGGTGGTGGGCTGTATTCCAAATCCAATTTTTCTCTCTTTATCCTTACTGCTTGCCACTGCCTTCCATCCAAAGGGAATTAAGTAAACTGATGTTTGTGGGTGAGTACGGGAGTGCTTAACCTTGTTGCCAACCCTTGCTTTAAAACCCTTTTCTGTTTAGTCATAAAATGATCCATGTGAACTGTGTTAGGATTTTCAACCAATTGTTCTGTAGGAATCATTGCATTTGTGTTGCCACAACATTGGTGGCTGTTGTAAAATTGTATTTTGAATATATTTCCTTTTCTATTAAATCATAAATTAATAAATATCTTAATGATACACACAGGCCTGGTTCCTAGTCCGTTGTGACACGGTGTGTTTGTAAAGGTGGGTGCGAGAAGGGTGGAGGCCTACTCAAAACGAATCTGTGGTTTAAAGATAGAAAGCGTTTTTATTGTGCACCACGTTCATTGGGCCTCATTACGACCCAGGCGGTAAGTTACCGCCTGGGTCGTACCTTTACCACCATGGCATAAAGTACGTTTACGCCATGGTGGTTGGCGGACTTACCGCCCCATTCCGAGGTGAGTGGGGCGGTAAGTCCCCATTAACCCATTTACCCTTCCCCATTCCCATTTTTGCCCCATAGGGCATAATGGGAGTGGGGAAGGCGTTAATAACGCCACCGTAAATTACGGTGGCGTAATTAACAACAAGGTCCCTTAGCGCCATGGATTTTAACACCTGCTAAAAGCAGGTGTTAAAACCTCCATGGCGCTAAGGGACCTCGGAATCAGGCGGTAAGGGTCGGCGCTGTTTACGCCGCCGTAAACCCCTTACCGCCTGGGTCCTAATGAGGCCCATTGTCAGGGAAGGAGTCCCTGGTTGGAGTGTGCTGTGTTATAAAACCGTGACAAAGTTTGTTAGGGTTTTCACCCATTACAGTCCAACACAGCAGACTAACCCATTGAAAGTAGTGTTACTTTTAGTGGCTAGAGAACTGTCTTAAAGGCGCCATGCAAAAATGTGTACCTTAGGTATCAGGCCTGTGTCTCAAAATAAAATAGTGTAACCCTAAACTAGGCAAGAGCAGGTTAGAGATTTGGTCCTTGCATAGATACCCAAAGGAAGAACACTCTTCATAATGAGCACTGCGGAAATTACCATGGCTAGGCAGCATATTCTGTCCAAATGATTCATTAGTGTCATGTCACGCGGGAGACTGGGGTCTGCCGCTCCCATTTCCTCCTGGCGAGTCTACCCGCGCGTTCGCGTCTGGGGACTCGCCGGGAGGGGAGCAACGGATTACAGGGCCGGCGGCCTTCGGCGCATGCGCGGAGGTCCTCTCTCTCGGTTCCGCGCATGCGCCGTGGGGGCTTGCCTTCCAAGCCTCGTTCTGGGTTCGCCGGCGCCCGGAAACGGAACGGTTTGCGTTCCAGGCCTCTCGGGCGCCGGCGGCCATAAAAGAGGCCGCTAGTCAAAGCTGCCCGCGTCTCAACGCGGTTTGCTTCGCTTTCCTCGTTGTTCCTGCCCAGCCTTACCTGTGGCCTGTCCTGGGCCTACCTGCCTCCAGCCTTACCTGTGGCCTGTCCTGGGCCTACCTGCCTCCAGCCTTACCTGTGGCCTGTCCTGGGCCTACCTGCCTCCAGCCTTACCTGTGGCCTGTCCTGGGCCTACCTGCCTCCAGCCTTACCTGTGGCCTGTCCTGGGCCTACCTGCCTCCAGCCTTACCTGTGGCCTGTCCTGGGCCTACCTGCCTCCAGCCTTACCTGTGGCCTGTCCTGGGCCTGCCTGCCTCCAGCCTTACCTGTGGCCTGTCCTGGGCCTGCCTGCCTCCAGTCCTTACCTGTGGCCTGCCCTGGGCCAGCCTGACTCCAGTTCTTATCCGGGTCTTGTCCTGGGCCTGCCTGCCTTCAATCCTCACCTGGGTTCGGCCCTGGGCCAGCCAGCCTCCAGCTACTACCTAGGTTTTGCCCTGGGTCAGTCTTCCCTCAGCCCATTCCGGAGTTCTGTCCTGAGTCATCATTGTGTAGAGGGGACTTATCCCACACTAGCCTGCATTCCCCCTGTTCCATCTTGGGCACGTTCCTACAGTTCTCTAATTGGCCAGACAACTAGTCCCAACTGTCCTCACTCTTTCCTGTCTTGCCTGACTCCGAATCTCATCCTGTGTACCATTGGAACTATCTGCACCAGCCAAGCTCCTTTGCCTACTACGAATACCTTTCTGCTACACTGGTCTATCTATCAACTGTCGCTGCACTGAGGTTCTTGGAAGATTCATGGTCTGGACAACAAGCTCTACCTGGACTATGGTTCCCTCCATCTGAGCCTACATCCTCTTGTCACGCTTACCTGGGAGAGTGCCTTTGTGACATTGGGGGTTGGTCCATCCTTCACCCAGTTCCTCATTTGGGTGGTGGAGAGGCTGATTCCTCGTGCCGCTATCTCATCAGTTCCTGGACTCCAGACTGGCGACCTCTGCGAGACCAACCACCAAGACTACAGGTACGCGGTCCTCTCGGGCCAATCAGCTTGACAGATTGAGACGCCTTCCTCCTGATTCAGAGATGGATGAATCGCAGGACATGAGGAACGAGTTGCTAGCGCTCAGGGCCGAGATGACCGCCCTGCGTCAGGAGAATCAAACATTACGACAAATGATAACGCAAGGAGCACCTAGTACCTCTCAAGGAGAGGGATCATTGGCTCATACAACATCCATCAAATTCGACGGAGACCCTAGACGGGTGGCGGAGTTTTGTAACCACTGCAGAATACACTTTCTCTTCAGGTCTACCTACTTCAACACTGATAGGGCCAAGATTGGTTACATCTTGGGGAACCTAACTGGGAACGCATTAGCTTGGGCAACTCCGTTTGTGGTTACGAACAGTCCTATTTTGAATGACTTTGCTGCCTTTGAAAAGGCCTTTCTTGAGGTATTTCAGACGCCGAACCTGGCCTCCGTTGCACAGAATCAATTGATGGACTACAAACAGGGAAGCAATGACGTCATCACCTACATCAGCCGTTTCCGACTTTTGGCTACTGACTCCCAGTGGCCCGAAATTACACAGAAGACACTGTTTCGTCGAGGCCTGAGAGAGGAGTACAAGGATGAGTTACTTCACATCCCTGAACCAGAGAGCCTTCAACTCTTGATCGATCAAGTACTCCGTATTGACCAAAGGCTAGCCGAACGAAAGGCTGAGAGACGTCGGCTTGACAGAAGCGGTCCCCGGACAACCAACACACCTGCTGGTTCGTTTGGGTCGACCGAGTCCGGACCTGAGCCCATGCAAGTAGGAGCCATGAGGGGACCTTTGACGGAAGAAGAGAAGAAACGAAGGAGGTCTTTGCGTTTGTGTCTTTACTGTGGAGCAGCTGGACATTATTTGGGTACGTGTCCTTTGCGTCCGCAGAAGAAGAAGTCGGGAAACTAGGAGACCTGTCGTATACAGGAAGGGCAACGACAGGTCCCATTCCTTCCTCAGACCCTTCTGTTATTTGTTCTATACGTCTGCCCATGCAACCAGCGGTACTACAGACCCTGAAGGTCCGAATTAAACTACCAGACAAGAACCTGGAAGTATCCGGTCTACTGGACTGTGGGGCTTCCGGCAATTACATCGACGAAACGTTCGTCACCAGACATAAGATACCACTCGTTTCCAGACACACGCCTCTGTCGGTGGAGCTTATTGATGGTACTCCCTTGTCTTCTGGACCCGTTAGTCAGTTCACAGTTGGACTGGCCCTTCTGATTGCTGATCATTACGAGGAACTAGCCTTTGATGTTATCAAGTCACCGAACTACAAGATGGTTTTGGGATTACCTTGGTTGCAACACCATAATCCTTTGATAGACTGGAGAACCCAGACCTTGACCTTTTCATCCGAACGGTGTGCTCAAGAATGCAAGCTACCCGTTCCCACCAGGACCGTCTCGACTTCTCTAATAACGGACAGCAATGGGGTTCATCTATGTTCCACGTCTCTGGTCCCACAGGAATATTCCGAATTCAAACATGTGTTTTCTGAACCTGGCAACATACCCCTTCCTCCACACCGTTCTTTTGATTGCTCCATTGACCTGCTACCGGACCACGTTATTCCCCATGGGAAACTATATGCTTTGACACGTGACGAGAAGCTAGTTCTTCAGGAGTATTTGTCGGAGAGTCTAGAAAAGGGGTACATTGTGCCATCGAAATCGCCTGCAGGATTCCCCCTGTTTTTTGTAAAGAAAAAAGAAGGTACATTGAGACCCTGTGTCGACTACCGGCAGTTGAATGACATAACAGCCAAGGACCGGTATCCTTTACCCTTAATTCGCAGCATCCTTGAAACCCTGCATACTGCGCGAATCTTCTCCAAGTTGGACCTCCGCGGAGCTTATCATTTGGTGCGCATCAGGAGTGGGGACGAGTGGAAGACAGCTTTCAAGACATCTTTTGGGCATTTTGAATACAGGGTTATGCCTTTCGGCCTATGTAATGCTCCCGCTGTTTTTCAACGATTCATGGACTACATCTTTGGTGACCTGTTAGGGTTATCCGTTTGGGTTTATCTGGACGACATATTGATATTCTCTAAATCCTTAGACGAGCATGTGGAACATGTTCGTGAGGTCCTTCATCGGCTGTCCGTCAATAACCTGTTCGCCAAAGCGGAGAAATGTAGCTTTCACCAACCCAGCATTGAATTCTTGGGATTTGTTATCAATCAAGAAGGCATTGGGATGGATCCCAAGAAGGTGCGAGCCATACAAGAATGGAGACATCCACACGATATCAAGGCTCTCCAACGCTTCCTGGGATTCGCAAACTTTTACAGGCGCTTTATCCCACAGTTCTCACAGATCTCGGCGCCCCTCACCAGGCTAACCAGCAGCAAGATCACGTTCGAATGGGATCTCGTGGCTTCCCGGGCTTTCGACGTATTGAAGTCGGCCTTTATGGCTGCCCCGATCCTGCGCCATCCCCAGGAAGAGTTGCCTTACATAGTGGAGGCCGATGCTTCCAGCTTTGCTGTAGGGGCAGTCCTTCTTCAGAAAGATCCTATCACGTTGGTAGAACATCCAGTAGCCTATTATTCTCGCAAGTTGAGTCCCAGCGAACGAAACTACGCGGTGATTGAAAGGGAACTGTTAGCCATCAAGACCGCATTCGAGGAATGGAGACATTTTCTCCTCGGAGCACGCTTTTCTGTGGAGGTGCGGACAGACCATCGCAATCTGCAATATCTTCGCTCTCTGCAATGTCGGACTCCTCGTCAAGCCCGGTGGGCCTTCTTCTTCTCTCCGTTTGAGTTCCATGTTACTTATATCCCGGGAACCTCCAATACGAAAGCGGATGCGCTTTCCAGGTCCCTGGAAAACGTAGATGGGACGCCCTGTCCAGAACAGCCACTGATTTCTCCTCGCCATTTTCTGCTGGCCTTGTCCTCTCACCTTAAGTCCATCGCGGAAGCCACTCGGTCGGATCCAGAAAGAACGTCCCTTCTTAGTCGGCAACTAGTATCAGAACGAGACGGACTGTTGTTTTTTCAAAGAAGACTCTACATACCCAGAGGAGCCATTAGAAGGGGCATTCTACACGGATTCCATGATTCACCCATAGGAGGACATCGCGGGGTCAGAGCCACTCGAGAGTTGATATCCCGACAGTTCTGGTGGCCTGGTTGGGCGACCGAGGTCCAGAAGTACATTGACAGCTGTCCAATATGTGCCCAGTGCAAGGTTCCCAGAAGACGACCATTGGGTTTGTTAATGCCCACCGAAGTGGCTCCCTATCCATGGCATACCATCGCCACCGATTTCATTGTGGATTTGCCTCCATCTGAAGGGTACACCTGTATAATGGTGGTTGTGGACAGCTTCACCAAACTGGCCCATTTCATCCCATTCCGGAAAATCCCTACAGCTACTCAAATGGCTTCAGCGTTTCTGCACGACATCTACCGGTTGCACGGCCTACCGGAGAAAATCATATCGGATAGAGGTACCCAGTTCCTTTCATCATTTTGGAGACAGGTGTGTGGTCATCTGGGAATACATAGAGCTCTAAGCTCAGGCTATCACCCACAGACAAATGGGCTAACCGAAAGGACCAATCAGACTTTGGAGGGGTACCTCCGCTGTTTTGCCAATGCCACACAGTCTAATTGGAAAGGTGGGCTAGATCTGGCCGAAGTATCCTACAACAACACTGTTCATGCCTCCATTGGAGTCAGCCCATTCTTCTGTTCCACTGGTCTACATCCTCGGTTAATGCCTTTTCAACCAGTTCCGTCTAGTACTGTTCCCTCTGCTGATGGTCTGGTCTTACACATCCGGGAACAGCAAGAACTTGCACACAAGATCTTAAGTGAAGCCAAGGATCGGATGAAGAGACAGGCAGACAGGAAGAGGAGTGCAGAACCTAATTTCCAGGAGGGCGACAAGGTGTGGTTGTCCTCAAAGAACCTGCCTCTCCGCAATCTGCCCGTCAAACTGGCCCCTCGATATTTGGGACCCTTTGTTATCACCAAACGGTTGTCCTCTGTAGCCTTCCGTCTTCACCTACCCTCTTCCTGGCGTGTACATCCCGTTTTTCACGTGTCCCTGTTAAAACCCTATGTGGTCGATGATTATGGCCGCACCTCTCCTCGTCCGGCCTCTGTTTTGGTACAGGGGGGCCCTGAGTTTGAGGTACACGAGATCTGTGATGCCCGGTACCGTAGAGGGGTGCTCCACTATTTGGTTGACTGGAAGGGGTACCCGGCCTGTGATCGTACCTGGGAACCGCGCCAGCACGTGCATGCTCCCCGGCTGATACGTGAGTTCTACGTACGGTTTCCCTGGAAGCCTGGGGCCCCGGGTCTTCCTGGGAGGGGGCATAGTGTCATGTCACGCGGGAGACTGGGGTCTGCCGCTCCCATTTCCTCCTGGCGAGTCTACCCGCGCGTTCGCGTCTGGGGACTCGCCGGGAGGGGAGCAACGGATTACAGGGCCGGCGGCCTTCGGCGCATGCGCGGAGGTCCTCTCTCTCGGTTCCGCGCATGCGCCGTGGGGGCTTGCCTTCCAAGCCTCGTTCTGGGTTCGCCGGCGCCCGGAAACGGAACGGTTTGCGTTCCAGGCCTCTCGGGCGCCGGCGGCCATAAAAGAGGCCGCTAGTCAAAGCTGCCCGCGTCTCAACGCGGTTTGCTTCGCTTTCCTCGTTGTTCCTGCCCAGCCTTACCTGTGGCCTGTCCTGGGCCTACCTGCCTCCAGCCTTACCTGTGGCCTGTCCTGGGCCTACCTGCCTCCAGCCTTACCTGTGGCCTGTCCTGGGCCTACCTGCCTCCAGCCTTACCTGTGGCCTGTCCTGGGCCTACCTGCCTCCAGCCTTACCTGTGGCCTGTCCTGGGCCTACCTGCCTCCAGCCTTACCTGTGGCCTGTCCTGGGCCTACCTGCCTCCAGCCTTACCTGTGGCCTGTCCTGGGCCTGCCTGCCTCCAGCCTTACCTGTGGCCTGTCCTGGGCCTGCCTGCCTCCAGTCCTTACCTGTGGCCTGCCCTGGGCCAGCCTGACTCCAGTTCTTATCCGGGTCCTGTCCTGGGCCTGCCTGCCTTCAATCCTCACCTGGGTTCGGCCCTGGGCCAGCCAGCCTCCAGCTACTACCTAGGTTTTGCCCTGGGTCAGTCTTCCCTCAGCCCATTCCGGAGTTCTGTCCTGAGTCATCATTGTGTAGAGGGGACTTATCCCACACTAGCCTGCATTCCCCCTGTTCCATCTTGGGCACGTTCCTACAGTTCTCTAATTGGCCAGACAACTAGTCCCAACTGTCCTCACTCTTTCCTGTCTTGCCTGACTCCGAATCTCATCCTGTGTACCATTGGAACTATCTGCACCAGCCAAGCTCCTTTGCCTACTACGAATACCTTTCTGCTACACTGGTCTATCTATCAACTGTCGCTGCACTGAGGTTCTTGGAAGATTCATGGTCTGGACAACAAGCTCTACCTGGACTATGGTTCCCTCCATCTGAGCCTACATCCTCTTGTCACGCTTACCTGGGAGAGTGCCTTTGTGACATTGGGGGTTGGTCCATCCTTCACCCAGTTCCTCATTTGGGTGGTGGAGAGGCTGATTCCTCGTGCCGCTATCTCATCAGTTCCTGGACTCCAGACTGGCGACCTCTGCGAGACCAACCACCAAGACTACAGGTACGCGGTCCTCTCGGGCCAATCAGCTTGACAATTAGTCGGGAATGGGCAGAACAACAACATGGAACCTTTCTATCTAGTATAATGCAACAGGTGACCTCTATAAGCATGGATGTGTGGCAGGACAGTGCCCTGTTACATCAAGCCCTGACTGAGTTTTATATGACTCAGAACATCAAAGATGAGAAGATTAAGATGGTCCAACTCACTGCGTACATCTACTTCCACATCATAGTTATAGAAGAAAAATACCAAGAAGGTGTAACCTCTGCGAGAAACCAGTCTGAGCTTTTAAATCAAACACAGATTGAGTTAAGGCAGGCAGAGGAGAAAATGCGAGAAAACCAGAACTCTGAGTTAGAATTAGGAAATACCATTCAGGAGCTAAAGAATAGGTTGGCAACTCAGCAACAAAATAATTCAGAGCAGGAGGCCCAGTTGGCTGCACAGAGTCTGAGGGTGAATGGACTCAGGAGCAACAGAGAAAGAAGGCTGCCAAACAAAAGAGAACTTTGGTGGAAGACCCCATTAGACAGATAAAAGCCATCAGAAGTGTCATGACCTTGTACCATAAGAATGCCAAGTACTCAGTCTGGGAGCATCTGGAGCTGTATGACCAGATGATGACGTCATGTGGTATTAAAAATGATCCGAATTTTATGGAGTTTGCCAAATGGACATTCACCCCAGAATACTACAGCTTCTTTGCTAGGCTGGAGGATCAAAACCATTCAAGGTTGTCTACCTACAAGGCAGCCATCTTGAAGCACTTCTCCATGCACAGAAACCCCCAGGAGGCTCTCAAAACTGCTTACAACCTGCAGTGCGGAGAAGATCAGGCCCCGAAAGAGTTTGTTCAGGAATTGAAGCGGGTATTTGCACAAACCACTAGGCGGGTGCACACGAACAGTAGGGAGTTCATCACTACCTATTTCCATGCACTTCCTAAATACATTATGATGCAATTGGTCAGGGACTTCCACGAAGAAAGGACCCTGGACTGGGTAACAAAGCAAGCTACCCGGCTCTATGAGGTCCAAAAGCCGGTAGAAAATAAGAATCCTCGCAAAAAACCCAAACAAGCCAACACCCCCGCTGCTGCCAAGGTGGCAGAGGTGAAGGTTACCCCCAGTTTGGACCTAGAAATGGGGGGGCCTAAAAATACACCTCCCACTAACCAATGACACCAGCGGCAGAGAAGAGAAGACCCTCTGACCTCTCAAGCAGGTGGTACCCTGCAAATGTGTCACCTGACTCTGCCACCTACATCAGCCCCAGGTAGAAGGGAAGTAGACCCATCTTGGGGTACGTATGGACTCCCCTCGACACCATTAGTTGAATTAGCACAGAACACCATTCTAATAGGGGTGGAGAACAGCAACCCTAGGAGCATCACTCTTGCCGCAAACACCTTTATTGGAATGGCGGTTGATGACCAGCATTTCTCCATGGACTTAGGGAATTAAATCATATGACCAATCCCCAATTACTGCTATGACTGTGACGATGACATACCACCAGAAAAGATCTTTATCTGGCAAGGGGGAATTTCTTGGTGTACTCTTCCTGCCCTTGCAGGGGGTAAGAGGTGACCTCTGACATCAGGAAGGATGAGCTGATATTCCAGCTCCACAATGACTGCCTCTCCTACCTGAAACCTCATGTCCAGGTCAACACCCTAACCAGAGATCTCTCCACGCAGCTGGAGGATACTGGTGAGATTGCAAAACCCGAGGTCTTTCCAGGATACAGACACATGGTTGAGGAATGGGTCAACCTGGCTAATGCCTGTGAGACTGAGGAGCAAAAGCAAAAGCTAAAGCAGGTGTTTTTAGATTTTCAAGAAATCTTTGCTGTGGACTCATGTGGTCCACTGTGGTCGCACCAAGATACATTCTACCTCCATTCCCACAGACCCTGGAATGACTCTCATATTCGTGAAGCAATATCGATTGCCTCTTGCGTCTATGGAATCCCTTACAGAAATCACAAAGAATCTAGAGTCTTGTGGGATAATTTGTCCAGTCCACAGTACCTTTAACAATCTGGTACTGGGGATTCTAAAACCTAATGGCCAATCGAGACTGTGTGCAGACCTTAGGGAGCTGAACAAACGGGTCCACATGTCCCGATGGCCTCTTCCCTACATTGACCAGGGACTGGCCCAGATCCAGAGGTCAAAGGTGTCCACTGTCATTGACCTGACCAATGGATACTGGACAGTACTCGTAAGTAGGGAAGATCAGTATAAACTGGCCTTCACCTTCAGGGGGCAGCAGTACACATGGACCCAAAATATGATGATATGATATGAAAATGTATTTATATCGCACTCGTACACAAGTGTTTCAGAGTGGGACCAAGCAAGGGGAGGGGAACAAGGGGGGACAAAAACAATGATCTTACTAGGCCCAGTGACATTAAGAACGTGCAAGTGCATGGAAAAGGGAAAAGGGGGAAAGTGCGTGGAAGGGGGAGAAGTGGAAAGTGCAGAACAGAGGAGACAGAATAAATAATAAGTGAAATAAATACAGGCAATGAGAGGTGGTAGTGCAGCCAGCAAGTGACAAGTGTATGATTAGTCAGATAGGGTATATCTGATAAGTGCTGAAGAAAAGTGGGGGACTGTATGGGTACAGATACAGGTCCCAGTGCACGGGGTGGCCCGGAGGCAGTGCAGGAGGGAGGCAGGGTGAGCAGGTAGCTGGGCTCGAAGGACAGAGGGTGGCCAGGTGCACGGTGCCAAGAGAAAAAACAGATCAGATGGGGAGAAGAGGGGCAAAGGCAGAAGCGAAGAGGAAGCTCTTGAGATGCTTCTGGAACCGTAGATGGTTCTCCTCAAGTTTCAAGGTGGCCAGGAGGCTGTTCCAAAGGAAGGCCACAGCCGAAGACAGAGATCTGCCCCCAGCTTGTTTCTTTGGAAAACGACTGACCCTAAGGGAGTTAGAAGTAGAGGAGAGAAGGGCTCGAGAGGGGAGGTATTTACGGAGGGATAATTGAAGGTATTTTGGTCCCAGGCCCCAGAAGGCCTTGTGGACAATGCAGGCGGTTTTAAATATACTCCTTGCATCCACTTGGAGCCAATTAAGGGATTTCAGAGCTGGAGAGATACAATCCTAGAGCTTGAGGCCAAGGACAAGTCTCGCAGTCCTGTTCTGGATTAGTTATAAAGGGCGGAAAGTGGAGGCAAGTAGATTTAGAAAGAGGCTGTTACAGCAGTCCAACCTAGAGAGAACCAGAGCTTTGCAGACATTGAGCTTCTGGGGGAAGGTGAGGAAAGGCAGAGTACCTTTAAGTAGGTGCAGTGAGAAGTTTGACTTTTTAGAGACGACAGAGATGTGTGCGGTGAAGGAAAGTGTGGAGTCAAAGATGACTGCAAGATTCTTAGCCTCGAAGGTTGGGGTAGGAGGAGGGTCAAGGGAAGCCGACCAGAGAGGGTAAGGGATGGTGAATGTGTACCAATGAGGAGGATATCAGTCTTGTTGGCATTTAGATAAAGATCATTGGCGGCACACCAGTTTTGAATAGCAAATAGGCAATCAGAGATGAGGAAAGGAGAGGAGGTGTCTGGGGGAAGCCTGAAAATGAGTTGGGTGTCATCAGCATAGCATTGGAAGTTTGTGCAGAAAATGTTGAAAAGCCAGGGTGAGAGGTTAGACCGCTGGGTAGAGATGGTAGAGAGTGAGATAGAGGATAGGAAGATCACAAGTTGTACCTGGGAGGGTCGATCAGTAAGGAAAGAGGTCAGCCAGGCCAGAGCCTGATCAGTGATACCCAGGTTGTCATGGAGATGATTGAGCAGGATGGTATGGTTGACCGTGTCGAAAGCAGAGGAGAGATCAAGTAGGGTGAGGATGGAGGAAAGAATGTTAGAGTCAAGGTTGGAGAGCAGTTCTTCACGGATGTTCAGGAGAGCAGTTTCCATGCTTCTGAAAGCTCTGAAACCAGATTGGTGGTCATGGAGAGAGCCAACAGAGTTGGAATTAAGGTTAAGCTGAGAAATGGACAGCTTTTCCAGGAGCTTCCCCAAAAAGGGAGTAATGGAAATTGGACGATAGTTAGCCGGACAAGAGGCATCGGCTGTGGGTTTCTTGAGGAGAGGATGCACAAGGGAGTGCTTCGTGGGGGGGGCGATCCATAGGCAAAGGAACAGATACAGAAATCGGCAAGGGCTGGAGCAAGGGTATCGATGTGGTCCTTAATGGTTTTAAAGGAACAGGAATGGACCTGTTTTAATGAGGCTTTCATAGATCAGACGTGTCTAGCTACCTCATCAGGGATGAAAAAAGGAAAGAAGAAGAAAGAGGGAAGGGGTGGGCTAGGGAGGGTCAGCAAGCTGGGAAAGAGAGTGGAGAGGACGGGGCAGAGGAGAGGGTGTACAAGTTGTCCTGTGTTTTGGATTTAAAGTGAGAGGCAAGGTGTTACTCACCAAGGTGGGAGGTATTCTTGTTCCCAAACCCGGAGGTAAACAATGGGCATATGGTTTCCAGAAAACCAGGTCCCCTGATTTCAAAGAATCAGGCTTCCTCTTAGTGAGGGGCTCTTCTTCATGATGTACCCCTCTGCTGTTTCAGTAAGAACAGACAGAGATTTCCATCACGCAAAAGAGCGGGAAGTGAGTTCACCGCTAGAGCAATGCTACAGGAAAATACAGAAATGGTTAAGAAAGGTTTCTTACAGGTTTTTAAGTATTCCATTAAGAACAAAAGGAACAGCCGATACCTGAGGTAGTGGATGTAGGTAGGCCAACGTTGGAAACTGAAGAAGCAGAAGTTCCAGAGGAATTGATGACAACGACAGGAGAAAATAATAAAATGGGAAGGTTAGTATAGGAATGTCAACCCGATCGGCACAAGGGACGCACTAGAGCCGAGTTGGTGCATAATCGGGTTAATGCACTTCATTCAACAGTAGAAACAGTTTATCAATTGTTGGTACAGTTCTCAGAATGTTGGTACAGTTCTCAGCTTGTTGGTACAGTTCCCAGCTAGTTGGTAAGGTAATCAGATGAGTGATGAGGAGGTAAGAAAGCACCAGACCATGCAGGAATGGAAAGGAGAGACTGGTGCCTCTTAGTCTTAAAGTACGTACAGGATAAGGTTGAGGAACAGAATGCAACTTAAGCTTGTTATTTTGGGAAAGGAAACCATGCATTAGTTGAACTGCTCTTAGATGGTCCTTGTCGCAGCTTGGAGCACTTCTGGTTCGGTCTAGAGAGCTCCCACAAACGTAAGGCAGTGAAGAGGTTGCCCGTAGGGGTCCGGGCGTGGAAAGAGCACCGCAGAGCCGGAAGCACTTCTGGTTCGGACGGTGGGGCTCCTACGAGCGTACGACAGCAAGGTGACTGCTCGTATGGCGAAAAAACAGATGCAAACAAGTCCGTAGGGAAATCCGAGTACAGTCCAGTGTACAGAGCCTGGGTCTGGTAATGTAGGATCAAAAGGCAGAAGTCTGCGGAGTGTAATCCGAGGAAGGAGTGCCAGAGGTGGGTCACAAGAAACGACGTAGTAATGTTCAATTAGCAGCAGCGAGGTTCCTACGGCTGTGAGATTTAATGAACAAGGGGGCATGGCTTCCCAGTAAGCGAAGCACGTCCGCGTCTGATCATCTGAGTGGAACGTGAAAGTAGCTTCAGCAGTTTCCAAGGCAACTTGTAACGTTGCCAAAACGAAATTCATGATTGTGGGGTTTTCGGCAAGGTCGCCCCCCATTGCTGTAGCGTAACACAAGGGCATTGCAAAGAGTCTGGGAGGTGAGAGGAGGGGTGGAGACTGCAGCAGGGTTGGCCAGCTCCTTGCAGATTTTAAAGTGTTCGGCCGAGTTGTTGGATGCCCCAGAGACGCAGGCTTGAATGTGGCCTCTCTGCTTGGAGCGGACAGTGAGACGGTATTGCCTCTGGAGCAGGCGGCAGGCCAGTTTGTCAGAGGATGAACAGGAAGACCTCCATTTCCTCTCAGCCACCCTACACTTACGTTTAAGTGTAGCTAGGTCAGAGTCATACCAGGAGTTACACTTGACTTTGGACTTCAAAAGGATCCTCATGACAGGGGCAAGAACATCAAGAGTAGCAGAGTAAAGCAGGGACAGGGCTGTGTCAGGATGTGAGTCGAGCAGAGGTGGAGGAGGGGGAGGGAGAAGGTGGCAGCGAAAGCCTTGACTGACACACGCTTCATGGGCCGGATGTCCAAAAAAGTGGGTGGCAATCTTGGGGTAGGCTTGGCATGGGGGAGGCGATGGAAAGATTAGAGAAGAGGAGGCATTGATCACTCCAGAAGAGAGGAGTGGTGAGGGAAGTAGAAAGGGGGAGGCCAGAGGCGATCAAGACATCAAGTGTGTGCCCTGCAGAGTGAGTTGGGCCATGGGGGAGGATGGAGAGGGAGAGGGAATGGCAGAGCTCGGGAAAGAGCACAGATGAGGAACAGGAACAATCAGGTGGAGTTGGGTTGTTGAGGCCAGAGGGAGGAGGAGAGGTCTGCCCACTCAGAGAAAAAAGAGGTAATTTGACATGGGGGCAGGTAGAGAGTAGCAACAGTGAGAGGGTGGGTAGTAGAGAGAGAGAGAGTCTGCAAAAGGCATTCAAAAGAAGAGTAAGTCTGAGTGGGGTTGATAGAGGCAGGAATCCACTCAGGGAAGGTCAGGGCTACACCCCCTACAGGCCGTTTGGATCTGGGGCAGAGAGGATTTTGTAGCCGTCAGGGAGTAGAGTGTCAAAACTCCTGACAGAGCTGGCCGTGAACCAAGTCTTGCTAAGACCGAGGACATCAAGGTCAAGTTCTTCGAGGAGGTGGTAGATGTCAGAGGAGTGTTTGACAGCTGAGCGAGAGTTGAGAGTAGCAAGATGAAGATGGTTGCCAGCCTTAAAAACCTTCTGGGGAGGGGTACAAATCAGGGGTGCACCCTGCGGATGTGTGGAGGGAGCTTGAGATGTGGCAGAGGCGGAAGGAAAGGAGGGCAAGGTAGCCAAGGGTGGAGAGTAGGGGACAGCTGGAAATGAGAGGAAGTTGATGAGGTGAGGGAACTGTCTGTCAAAGAGGAGGAGATTAGCCTGAGGGCCTTGCACCATAACAGTGCCATTTAGGTAGACATTAATGACGACTCTAGAGGAGTCAAAGAAATCAATGAGGACTTCCCAGGTGGTGCCACAATTAAAGGGAGAGGAGGAGACAGGACAGCACACAGAGATCATATGAAGGGTCCATAGATAAGGTGAAGGAACAAAAAAGAGAATGTCAGTGAGGGTTTGTCTGGCAGAGGCACTGGAATAGTTATCAGCGATGGGGAGACCTGGGTTGGAAGCTAAGATATCCTTTTTGAATTTCTTCTTACCAGACTTTGTGAGAATAGAAGGATAGTTAACAGAGAGGCAGTTAGAGTGAATAGGAGAAACAGATAACACCATGAGTAAGGAAAGAGAGGAGGCAATAGGAGAATTATGCAAGAAAAGCGGTAAGGAACAGTCACTGGGCTAGCAGGTTCCAATTGAGGGCCAAAGTATTGTGAAAAACACACCCAAATTTGACATTCAAAAACAACCCAAATTTCAATTACAAAACAGACCCAGATTTGACTTTCATAAACACACCCAAATTTCGATTACAAAACACACCCACATTTGACTTTCAAAAACAAACACAATTTCAATTACAAAACACACCCAGATATGACTTTCATAAACACACCCAAATTTCCATTTCAAAACACACCCAAATTTGACTTTCAAAAACAACCCCAATTTCAATTACAAAACACACCCAGATTTGACTTTCATGAACACACCCACATTTCAATTACAAAACACACCCAAATTTGACTTTCAAAAACACACCCAAATTTCAATGCTAAGGCAACATAGGTGAAAGAAATGAGCTATGAATTAGAGACACGATCTGAGACAAGGACATTTGAGAGCATACAGGGAGAAAATTTGGAAGCAAGCAGAGGGCAGAGTGAAGGTCAATGGGGAAAAAAGAAAGGGTAGGCAGAAGGAGGGAAACTAGCCCATGGGGAAGGAAGTACAAGGGAGATAAACTCCAGCAATTAATTTAACATCTTTCTGCATGAGGCCATGCCTGATTTGGGTGAAAGGTGTAACCTGGGCTATGCGGACGATGTCCTAATTAAAAGCTCAACTGTGGAGGAACACATAGCAGAAATCTGCTATGTTCTGACGCAGTTGAAGGTTGCTTGAGCGAAACTGTCCTTTCAGAAGGCACAGTGGTCTAGGACCCGTGTAAACTTCTGAGGACATAAAATCACCCCTGAGGGTTTCTGTTTGCAGGTGAAAAAAATAAAGCATTATTAAAATTGGAAGAGCCCACAACTCTGCGTGAACTAAGGAGCCTTCTTGGACTGACTAATTACAGTAGAAAGTTCATTGAGGATTACACAGAGGTCACGAGACTGCTGGTCCATTTATTAAAGGCTGGGGTCAAGTGGGAATGGGGTCCAGAACAAGCCGAGGCAGTGAAACAACTGAAGAGAAGCCTCACACAAGCGCCTTGTCTAGCTTACTCCATCAAAAACTAGGAGTTCTTCTTGGAGAAGGGGTTCTCGAATACATGCTTAACAGAATCCTATCTGTTATGTGCCTCTGTCCTTGTCCTTAAAAAACACTTTATGATTTTGAAAGCTAAGCCATTTTCCTTGGCTACCTGTCAGTACAAATCCTGTGTGAAACGAATTTCCATTTGCTGTATTTCCCTTTTTCATTTGCTTTCTTCCTCAAAATCGATTGTCCTACCTTGTTGCCACGTTGCCCTGGTGTGCTGATTAGTAATTTATAGGCTTCCTTATCTCCTCAAGTGTAGCAACACAAATTTCTTTATTAGCTGTCCCACCGCCGTTGTGAGTTGATGTGCGAGTAATCCTCCAAATCCGATTGTGCCATTTTACTCTAAAAACTGGTTTTCATTTTCTTTTCTGACTTCCCGTCTTGGGGTGGTGGGCTGTATTCCAAATCCAATATTTCTCTCTTTATCCTTACTCCTTGCCACTGCCTGCCATCCAAAGGGAATTAAGTTTGGTGAAGTTTGAGGGTGAGTGTTACAGGGGGAGTGCTTAACCTTGGTGACCTCCTTTGCTTTAAAACCGTTTTTCCTGTTTTGTCATTAAAGATCCATGTGCACTGTGTTAGGATTTTGAACAAATTGTTCTGTAGGAATCATTGCATTTGTGTTGCCACAACATTGGTGGCTGTTGTAAAATTGTATTTTTAATATTTTACCTTTTCTATTAAATCATAAATTAATAAATATCTTATTGATACTCACCGGCCTGGATCCTAGTCCATTGGGACACGAGGTGTTTGTAAAGGTGGGTGCGAGACGGGTGGAGGCCTACTCAAAACGAATCTGTGGTTTATTAAAGATAGAAAGCGTTTTTATTGTGCGCCACGTTCATTGTCGGGGAAGGAGTCCCTGTCTGAAGTGTGTCGTGTTATAAAACCGTGACACCCCGCTCCCCATGTTCGGTATAATGGGATTCAGTATTTTCTTTCTTGCCAAATGCGCAGTAAAAGCACTTTCAGCATTATTTTGTTTCTATAGTTCATCAGGATACCCTGAAATTTGCTTTATTTAGCACAGTAGGCATATCTAGTCCAGTGTTTGTAGGTTCACCAAATGGGGGCAGCCAGAGTAGCGACAAATCTCCTTGCCAGATCATGCCTCCCCCTTTTTACACCAGACGCACTGCCTCCTGTGCAGACTCGAATTCAGTTCAAATCTCTATGCATCGTTCACCTGGCTTTCTATGGCTCAGAGGCAGAGTATCTTTAATCCAAATGTCGTCCTCTGTGTTCTTAGCTCCCAAGATGCTCTTCCCCTGCAGGTAATAATAATAAAAATAATAATAAGGTCCTTTGGTTCCAGCGCTCTCGTCTTGGCGGCCACACTTCTTCAGTCGCTGCTGCGGTTCTGTGGAACCATCTGAGACGCGCACTTCGGGCCATTCGAGATCACCTACAGTTTCGGCGTGCTCTAAGAACTCACCTGTTTTAGATCACTTGGCTTCTATGCTTTGCATTGTCTGCTGTTTTTTTTTCTTAGCGCCAAGTTGCCTTCCTGATGTATGTCGTGCTCTATAAGTGTAAATGTTTTTTGGAATGTGGGGTTTGGTACAAATACGTCTTGATGAGATTGGTGTGTGCCTCAACCGATACATTAGTAATGGCTAACCGTGTGGCTAGCAAATCACCTTTTCAGAGTATAAGCACCAAAGTCTCTCCCATCCAATGTTCCCTGCTTCAGTGGTATCAATATAACAAAGGTCTAATCCGCTAAGTGCTTCCCTTTTATGCTTGTTTCAACTTCGCCTTTCAGAAAGTGCAGTTTAAGAGCGTGTCACCTAATCCTTCCGTATTTACAAAGGCGGCATTGTGCGGCCTCCTCTTGGAAAGCACTTGTTCGCCCCTTGTTCTCCGGCTGAGAAAAGGCACTGCAGACATTCCCAGTTCTATATAAATCCTGTGATTGGTGATACATCCAGAGAACAATGGAGGCACTGCTTAGAGTTTAATGACAAACACACTGTGCTTTGTAGTTACGTTTACAAAGGCATTTTGGCGAATAATGAAAACCTGCCCACGCATCATTCCACAATTTCGTAAATAATAGAAATTGGCCACCACCGTTTGCGATTTTAATCTCCCCTGTTTTTAGAGCGATGTAAAAAAAATACAAAAATATAGAAACGCTTCTGCAATGTTGTGCCTTCAGAAACAGAAGCCATTTTGGCTGGAAAGCAGGACCCATCTGCGGTTGCACAGATTGGCAGGTCAGTCTGTTTCTACAGATGTTTCGGATTTAGTGACAACGTATTAAAAATGGATTACAAGAAGTAATACTAAAACAATAAAAACCGAGAGCTAGACGGTGGAACTGTTGCCTGGGCCGTAATCCAATACGGGAGAATTAAATGCTGCGTCAATCTCGGTATTTGAATAGGTCAAGGAAAACCCTCATGTTGCACACGTATTTAAAAGCAAAACGCCCTAACGCCACTCTATGGCGGGGATGCACGGACTGCGTGGCTGTGTATTTTCAAGGGCAATGCATCTTTTTAGCTTTCCGCATGGTTTAATCTACTGTAGATTTAATGCAGGTGGTCTTTACATTGGTTTGGCTTCATTTCTCTCAGCTGTATACTGATGACCCCCAAACAGGGCGAAAGGCGTCTGTGATTGTTGAACCGCCGTGAGAGAGGTCTGACTTTGACAACAGCACATTATAAAACTGTCGAGCTATGCCACTATTGCAGGCGTTTTCCTAGAATCACTGCAGCTCGTGGATGTCTCTGGGACAGCATGTTTGCGCTTTACCCGCAGACTTGAATTGTAGCTCTTTTCGGGCTGAAATGCTTTGATGAAGGGCAGATGGACGGAAGGGGGGCAAAGTGTGTGGGTTTTCATGACAAATGTGTCTCTTCCAGTGGATTTTACCGAATGTGTTATTTTGTTCTTTATATCTGCCATATCACTAGTTGTATTGTGTGTTTATCCCAGTATATAGAAATACCGTTCACGGGGATGGGCAGAAAAAACGTTCTTTACCACGTGTCTCATGTGGGCTATAAAAAAAATGTGCAATGAACCGCGAGGAAAGGCATCTTTTGTAATAGGATAATATATTCACTGCACATTTTTCCAAGCAATATCATCGAGCGCAGGCTGCACGTGCACACAGACCACAAAGTACATTTCATCTTTTCATATTAGAGTCATTCTCTAGTTCATTACAGCTGATTAGATAGGGAAGGTGGGCGGAAGGGCGAGGGGTTACCAAGGGTAAGAAGGAATTAATAAAGGGAGGCATGAAGGAAGGAAAAAGGGACGCCGTGGTGGGAGAAAGTGAGGGAAAGAGGCAAGGAGTGAGGAATGGAAGGAGGGAGCCAAGGGAGGAAACGAAGGAAAGGAGGGCGGGGTATCCACACCAAAAGACACAAGCCACACATCAAACTGGTTTTCCACTTTTGGATTCTAGTAAGATGACAATACCTAGAGGATATCCACATCTGGCAGGCAAGGGAAGTAGCCACACATGGAAGTGTGGGGAAGGATGATGAACCATGGAGAGGAATATGACCCTTTGGCATAATAATTGCAGGAGAACATCTGAAGTTTGAGATATTGTATGGACCAAGAGATCCATGGCACGTATCCTTTCAAGTGCAGGATTGTTGCCCACACTTACATTACACCAAGTTGTATCATTCTTGTCCAGTTCTTCTCAACCCTCTGTCATTCCAGTTCCTATAGGGCTATCAATCACCCCTTAATGCTTGCTTAAAGCAAGCCTAGGAGAGAGTCTACCTTATCCACGTGGGATGGGATGGTTGCCAGTCAAAGAATCGACAGTGAAAGGGTCGACAGGTCAAAGGATCGACACCAAAGGGTCGACAGGTCAAAGGATCGAATTATTTATTTTTCACATTTTCTTTGGGGGGGGGTCCCCCCAACTACCTTTTTTTGCTAAAAACCACTTTTTTCCCTAAACGAAAACCTAAAAAATATATATAATTAAAAAAAAAAATTGATCCTTTGACCTGTCGACCCTTTGGTGTCGATCCTTTGACCTGTCGACTCTTTAGATTCGATCCTTTGACTAGACACCGATGGGACAGGGTTGAGAATTGCCATGTTGATTTTCCTAAAGGATCTGTTTCAAACAACCATGTCCAGAGTGTGAGTTACTCAATAGGTTAGAGCTGGGTTTAAGACAAAAGGAATGTTACTTGTGTGATGAGAGTCGGATTTCACATCTCCAGCTGAGTTATGCAGTGTGTGTTGTTGACAGGCTAGAACCCCGGAAAAGCTCATTAAGCCTGTCAACCATTCTACATCCATCTGAAGCACCATACAATTGGGCAATGTTAATACCTGTAAGTACACCACAATAAAACAGCAAAATCAGAATTTTCCAGCATTATAAAAATAAATATAAATAAATACAACAAAATAAAATAAAAATATCATGATATATAAAATCAAGTAATTATTCTTGAGCAGTATACAGGAGAAAAACAATGGTTGTGCCGGGATTCGTTCATTCATTTATTGTATGAAGGTCATGTATTAGTAAACAATTACAATACTTAATTGCAGTGAAAGTACCTGATTCTGGTAATTCTATTTCAGCATTTCAAGCATAATATAATAAGTATATGTAGTAGTAAAAAAAATAAGACTAGCTAGAAGTAGTTTAATAGTAAGTGTTATGAAAATAGTCTATGTACACATTTTGTTTATTTTTTTAATTGTGTTATAGCCTGCAAAAGCAAGCCTTTCACATATAGCAACAATTAAAAACATTGGAAAAATAATCACATTTCAAGCATATATCAATGGAACCCCATTTCCCCACATCAATCTGATCCAAAACATTTCAGATACATTCAAGACCCCTATGTAGCGGCATATAGCCTCCTCAAAAGCCACACATTGTGATACTATGGGGGTAATTCATGGAATTTGCGCACCGAAAAACGGGGATTTGTGCGCCATTCTGCCCGTAAATCCCTGTTTAACAAATGGGGATTTGTGGGCAGAATGGCGCACAAATCCCTGTTTTTCGGCGCACAAATTCCATGAACCGGCCCCAATGTGTTTTAAAGCCTCTACTGTTTTCTCCTAGTAGAATCCACAGTCAGCACCCATTACCGATTCATCCCACTTGATCCTCCTCTCTAGGGTGGATAATTGATATAAACGAAAACGCATATATGTACCGCAAATTTTAGGACATGGAAACAACAACACATATGTTTCTGATTTTTTCCTCCTAAACTTAGCATATTTCTATAGAGAGAATAAGTAGGAAGCAAGTCAGATGTTTCAGCCTAATCATGGCTGAAGTCCCACCAAGCTTTCCGCAAAGCCATTAAAACTAAGCTCTTTGTATGAAATGAACCTGACATCATTCTGTAACTGTATAACACATATCATGCATTTTATGTAACTATGCTTGTATCTGTGTAATCCAGAGAACTCTGGTCAGCTGTCGAACCTCTGAATCAAAAGTCCAACAATTTATTCTAACAGCGCCTCCATGCCCCTGGGCTGCAGGTGCACTATACAAATGCAAATAAATAGATAAATAATGAGTGTCAAACAGTTTCCTCTTGACCAGCTGTGGGGTAGCCCTTTGTTCGTCAATTGAGACTCCGATCTGGTGCAAGATGCAACCCATGTTCTTGGCTAATCGTAACTGCTAACTGGAGAATCAACGTGTCCCCCCAAACATTGGTAAATGGAATTGGCAGGCAGATTTTACATTTTTGCATATTTCACCAGCTGTTTCCACACTGCCGTGGCCGCTAGGGAAGTAAGACCTAATTCGTGCCTCACCACCGATTTTGGCACCAAAATGTTTAACCCCAGGGTCTTTTTCGAAACCTTTCCCTGTAGAATGTTTAGAGGAACCCCCAAGTGAAGGGGTGCAATGTCCAGCCCATAGAGGATTTGTTGGCTCGATCTTCTGTAGGAAGAACCTAATGTGAGGCAAGAGGGATTATCAACATAATTGTGAATACACCCTCCTCATTTTAGGTAGGAGAGGAGAAAAAACACTGTTGGAGAGGGACCTCCAAGCATCTAAAGATTGGGCATAGATTATATTGTATCCAAGATACCTCATGGAGGACACCCACGCTCCAGGTAAAGGAGATAGAATGCATACTAGTAGTAAACACAATTTCCTTAGACTTGCTCTCATTTATCTTTAGGGTATTATCCCCAGCGTACTGATGGAAAAGGGTCAACTTCCTGAATAGCCCAATAGGTGTTTTATCAAATAGGACAATATCGTCAGCAAAGGCTAGCCAGTCCAATACGAGGGTGCCTATTTTTACTGTGATCGTGATGCCTGCCTCCCACACCAAAGCCAAATCTGCCATGTATAAGTTACAGAGAGTAGGCGGCACAACACAACCTTGTCTAAAACCCACAAAAGTTCTGATTGCTGCTGAGGTAGCCCCCTCCTTGGTCAGTCTGACTTTAAGTGAAGAATCACTGTGTAGAAATGCCAAGATCTCAACCATTTCCCTCTGCAAATTACCCCAGAGTAGTTTGTGCCATAGGGTGGGCCCACTGACTGTGTCAAAGGCACCAGACATTTCAATGGAGGCCATGTAAACCGGGCCAACCACCCCTCTGTTAACCGCTGCTGCGAGATGGAAATAACTGTGGCGTTAAGGGAGGCTTAAGGATTTGACCTGAGATGAAAGATCTCTCAGCATTAGCGAAGCAAATATATTACTAGAAGCATCCAGTAAGGCAATGGGCCTGTCATTTCTTGGGTCAGTCCTGTTGCCCTGTTTAAAGATAGGTACAATGATTGATTTCTGCGAAGAGCAAGGAATATGTCCTGTTCAAAAAAGGCTCTCAGAAAGGGTCTGGTGGGGTTCAGCCATAGCTCTGGATCCTGCTCTAGGATCCTCGGGGGAATGCCATCTGGCCCTGGTGGTCTGGATGTTTTAGCTTTCCTAATAGCCCATCGAATGTCATCCTCTCCATACGGACAGGGACCCTAGCCCTTACGGCCCAGTTTAGTGATGGAATCGCCCTCCCACAGAGAACGTGCAAACGTTTCACACAGATAAGCTACCCAGGTGGCTTCCAACATGTCACAACTTAATGGGCTGGCAGCCCCCTGAATGGTAATTTTAATTGTGGACCAAAAACCTACACTGTTGTTTTTCACCTGGGTTTCAAGTATGGCCTGGTTTGATGCAACAAATGCCTCTTGCTTGAGAGATTTTACTAGTGACTTATACCAGGCGTTGATTGCCCTTTTTTTAGGTTATGGTGTTCCAGGTAAGAACGTAACCTCAAAGCTTTCAATTCCTGCCTTTTGCGTTTTTTTTAGTTCCAAAATTTGCTTTTATGCCTGTATTGGTGTGGCTTATTGCTAGTGCACCTCCCCTTTTTAGACAAAGCTATTAGGCATGCATTCATTGTGTTACCAACCTTTTCAACAGAAAAACAGCCTGTGATGTCCTTCTCAATGTCAAGGGTTTGTTTAAATGTGGTCAAGAGGTTTCTACAGGATACAGTGTTCCATCTCACCATCAACCCACCCCTTGCAGGCGAGCAAAAAGCCACGCCAGCTAAAGCGGTAACATCTCAACAATAGTTTGCAAGGTAAGTGTCAATGGCAGGTGGTCACTGCCGGCCGAGACCCTCTAGACAAAAAGCCACATTTAGGTTTTAACGAGTGTGATTCAAAAAAATTATCAATCCATGACCTTTTATCTCTCCTGAACCAGGTGTAAAAAGACTCTCGCATTTCACAATCCCTCGGCAGGCAAATTTCCAACTCCCTCTTTGCCAAATGGTTAACCAAACATCTGCTGGTGCACTCTAAATTAGGGGGAAGTTGAAGGGTTGTGCACCCCACCTCACCAAATTGCCTCCCACTGCGCAGTTGACATTGAAATCACTACCCAAGTTGACTGTATGTGTGGAAGTCTGGCATAGCCACCCAGTTAACACTACATCCAAGTCCTCAAGAAAAGCAGCCAAAGGACGTTTGTGCGGATTCCAGTACACATTCACTATCAAAAACTTCTCTCCAGTACCCTTCAAGGTAAGGCTTATTGCCAGAAGGTCAGGTGTAGCAGTAACAATCTCCTGATGACTGCCAGTTCCTCTTAAATCAATGGCAATCGCCAAACCCTCCACAGGGCGACCCTTTACCCCTTTTGTTGCCACCTTACAGTACATATAAAAAACCTCCAGTGCTATTGGAGTGGTAGCCATGGAATCCTGAATCAAGATTATGTTCGGATCTCTCACACGTGTTTGGGTCCCTCCCCAAGTTGTTAAAGCCACAAATATTCCATGATTCAAATTTGAGCCCCCCATCCTATGGAGGTTTTCCAGCTGATTAGATATTTGCGGACATTTGTACAGCTGCTTCCAGCCAGGACCAGTCCACGACTGAAAGGCCAGCTCGAGTTTTGGGACTCAGTGTCGAGATGGTTGCAGGAAGAAAAACACCATTTTGAGGCCGGGGTAGAGGATTTATAAAGTCAGACAGTGCTGTTTCTACGCTTAAATCAAGCAATTCATACCCCACCGATTTCAGTGAGTGGAATTCTCTTCAGACAATATGAGCAATCAAATTAGAAGTAAGGTAACAGGCTGACCTGTTAAACCCTGTTTTAGAGTAAGTAATGTGCACTATGTTGTCAGAACATAAGGTGCGTAGGACAGGAATTTCCTGGAATCCCTTCAGAATTTGTAATCTATTCATAGCTGGTTTTCCCATCTCTTGCACATCAGAATCCCAACCTATAACAGTTTCTTGAAAAATATCTTGATTAGGTTGATTTGGGGTGGAACAAGGGCAGGCCTCCAGAGGGAGGAGAGCTAATGGCACGTCAAGTCTGTAGTGACTGCTTTCAAGGTGGGTGTCACCTGTACGTCGAATGATTGCGTAGATGTTGAGGCAGAGGACTCAGTTGACTGCTCTATGGACATTTCTGAGGAGTTAGATGCAGTAGGAACTGAGTTACCTAAGAATGTAGTTATCTTGCTCTGCTTATAGTGAGCCTTTTTCTTAGGTTTCCCAGCTTGTAGAGAACCAGGATCAGTTTGGAAATTAGAGGGTGCTGTTTGGCTGCAAGATCTTTTGAGAGAGTGCCTATGAAGTTTTGCACCTTTTTCTGTTTGTTCAGATTTGGAACGGGTAGATTTTTGGATTTCTTCTTTCTCTGGCACCCTCTTTTTATTTTCCTTATATTGCTGTCTGTGGGATTGTATCGCTGAAAGCCACTGTTAGTTGAAACAGAGACTTATACAATATCCTGGTGTTCACTGACTGAGCAATCCTTTTGTAGCTGGGTATTATCTGGCTCTTGCAACCGCTCCCCCGAAAGACAGTCTAGTAAAGCTGACAGGGTATCAGGAGGCACCCCATACTCCATAGGTTGTACGGCAGGATGCGTCTCAATGATATCTTCATGAGTGACGCAGATAACTTCAGGAATTGCCGAAGCATCAGTGGACTGTGGAGGATTGCCCTAACCCCTCCATGAAGCAAGGGGCATATTAGAGTGTGTAGAATTAGAGCCTTCCAAGAGTTTATCAATTTTTGCTTTAAGCAGGCCTAATTTGTAGTCATTTCCCTGTACGGTGTCCTTGATATAAAAAGCCTTAGTATAGACTCTAGGACAAGGCGCAAAGCATGAATAGAGTATTTGTGAAAGAACGTTGGAATTGCTTCTCAGTTCGAAATTGCATAATTGTGTAAAGAAGTCTTTGTTTGTGGGCAATTTGAGTACACGTTTGGGGTTAGCCAAGAGAGGGCTTGAAAAAAGGTCAACTGGAGCTTTAAAAGGTCTGGACTCCAAGACATTTACTCTATTCTCTCTATTAGTAATGCCTCCCACATTTTCACACAAGCGTTTGAAAGAGTCATCCAACCCAATAGAGTCCTCCACGTCTTTGCGTTGAATTGTATTTTTAGCCACTTGTGGCTTCTGAAGACCCCTTCCTCCCAGGCCATTTGCCATTTCTTGAGTGCAGTCCACCTCAAGGTTAGCAGCTGCAGAGCTTAGGCCCGGGAGGTGCGGGACAGAAATCTCTTGGACCCCCCCCCCTGTAGTCACTTGCTGATTGGAACAAGAAAGGCCTTCAGTCCTGGTCAGGTTTGTTATAGTTAGGGCGGATTGTTCAGGGTGGGTGTGCGTCGTTGGTGAAATGCTCTTAGATTAGTGTCCATGAGTGTCGGAGCATTTGGAGCAAAGGGGTCTTCCAACGCTATGCTCAATTCCCTTGCTTGGAGTACCACCAGGCCCTTGTTTGTGATTTTTAATGTCACGCTCCGGAGTTTAGATGCAGATATAGCACAGTTAATGAGATGCAAAATCAAACAAGTAACAATGCGGTCCACACAGCGCACACTCTTACCAGCTCAAATGCAGACGCTGCCTCAATAGAGATTTGGACACTCTCTGCCCCTCGACTGTAAGACCACCAATTACTTGAATACTCAAAAAGCCCCTAGGTCAGCATTGTGAAGGTGGTGTACCACAGTGTATCAAAGATTTTATTTGAACACCCTTCTCATGAACATTTTCAATTATAAAAAAGGAATATTCATTACATAACACTTTTATTTTTCAAGAATATTTGATACATAGAGGTGCACCACCATCACACTACTGACCTAGGGGCTTTGTGAGTATTTTTGATTGTTGGTCTGAGGATGTGCCCTTATTGGTCAAATTACCCTTGAGTCTCCCATCTTCGTTTTAAATATTCCAGGATGGCCAGTGGTCATGAGCCTTTTTTTCAAAAGGTGTTGGACCCATTTTTAAGTTAGATTTGTGACACTCGCTGTGACAAAATAGCTGCAGAGAGATGTAAAAGCTATGATGACCGATTTGACAGAATTATTGTTGAGATCCGCAATGTTTGGTTGGGTGATACATCCAATTTAGCAAATTAGGATGAATTATCCCAATTTCAAAAGCGAATGATAAGTACCAAGTTACACAGATCCATTATGTTACAATATCTAAGGATGAAACCCTCCCACAAGAGCTTGTGGTGAGGAATGAGCCAGGCTCTTTATGGATAATGCAAATATCATTATCCAGTAAAGCTACTTTGCTAGAAAATGTGAGAGGGATTGGGTCATTCTCATAATGGACACTACTAAAGAAAAGACTTAAGAAATTGCTACAGATCTCCAAACACTTGAGGAAGAGAATAAGAAAAGAGTCAATTTGGACATTAATACGAAGCGCTTAGAGGAGCTCACAATGGAGATACATTAATTTAAAGTGTTAACAACTAAGGAGAGAGTGAGGAGGATGAAAGAAGATCTCCAGAATTTCAGTCAGGAATAAGCCTTTGCTTCCCCCAAGAACATTATAACCGAAGGGAGTGGAATGAAGATCCCCAAACTAGCTATAAGCAACATACAAAGAAAAGAGTGAGGTTCAGGGAGACCTCATTTAGTTCAAGTGAAGGTAGTACTAATGATGAGGCTGGCCCAAGCAGCAGAGGCTTTGGTGCAGACGGATTCTCTAGAAGAGGTAATTTCCATAGCAGACATGGCTTCAATAGACAAGGAAGAGGGAGGAGGGGCAATAGTGAGCGTTTTTAGAGAAAGACAATCAGCAATGGTATTTGAAGCCAAGAGTAACTCACAGTATGCAAGCTTTTGATCAGCCTCTCCAAATACAATCTCCTTCTGAATGAACATGGCGTACAGGAAAGAGGGTTTAGGTTTCTGACCACAAATATGTGCAGCAGGTTCACCTTCCGCCAATAATATTTTGAGTTCATTAGGAAAGTACATCTAAAAAATATTTTTTTGATAAGGAGCCAGGTGAAATTGATAATGACGTAGGTATTCATATCAAATCAACTTTTAGCCCACCTACTCAGATCCACAGTGCAGAAGCTCATATATTTTAGAACACGGTGTTATGTGATATTAAAGAACTGGAATTGAACCATTTGAACATTAAAACCTTTCACATCAGCAAAAATGTGAGATCCACCCACACAGCACTGTCACAGAATAAGGATGTAGTAATCTGTAAAGCTGATAAGGGTGGGGCTATTGTAGTTTTGGATAGGGATGACTACATACAGGAATGAGAGTGGCAATTAAGGGGTGAGATTTGCTATTGTAAATTAGATGCAGACCCCACAGCGAGATTACAACAAATGATCACTTAGAAGGTAGAAAAGGCCCAACAAAGGGGTTGTATTTCAAAGAAGGAAGCATAATTTCTTGTAACAGGCAAGCCAAGGATATCCCAGTTCTATATCATCCTCCCTAACATACACAAGTCAATGGGGAAACCCGCTGGTGGTCCGATTGTGTCTGACTGAACTCAGTGCTCGAATAATTATCAACATTTTCAGATGCCCATCTTAAACCTATGGTTAGTAGGATGGCAGCATGCATACAAGATGCTATCCAGATAATAAGAATGGTTGAGGGTCTTGAATTTAATCAGGGAGAAGAGATACGGACAGGACTAGATGTTGTGGCTTTATATACAAACATCCTGCAGTTAGCCACCCTTACAATGCTGGAAGAATGACTTTACCGGCACCAAAGTGACAAGGTAACATCACCATCGTTCGTACTTTGGTGCACAAAGGTTGCATTAACTGAGAATTATTTTCAGTTTAACAAAGTGTTTTATTGTCAGCCACATGGTACTGCCATGGGGGGCCATACTGGCACTGTATGTAGCTAACCTGTATGTGGAATCATTTGAGATTAGCAAAATCAATGCAGACAATAACCCATTTAAAACAATCTCTGCCTGTGGAGCAGGTATATAGGCCTCAGATGAGCCGATCCTACGAACGAGACAGACATGCATGGAGACAAGCAAGGGATCAGCAAAAGGCACCAAATCAGAAACTCCTGGCCCAGAATTATTACATCTCCTGCATGAATATAACAACAAAAAGGAGCACCAGTGACTATGGAGCACTGAGTGTGCCATGCCCAAAGCACAAATCTACCACTCTATGTAACAGTTTAATGGCATATAGAACACACAATCAAGGTGGTTCAAGATTTTTACTGAAACCCACCGTTCTGACGAAGGTGATAACACCTGTATTCCACCAAAACCAGTAGACATCATTAATGGAAGTGTAAAAGCTTGAAAACGCACCAGGTTAAAAAACCAGGATAATAGATTTACAAGTGAAGGCTCTTCCCCACTTGCTGGTATATTTTTCTTTGCCAATGAGTTATTTCTTCTTTTTCTTTTACAAAACAAAATAGATTCTTTTTGTTTTTAGTACTTATTGGTACAATGGTCATGTACAAAACAAGATATGAAACCAGTTGGGAATCAATACAATGTTAAGAAGTAGCTTAGAAACTGCTCCCTGTCTTTTACCTAGATAGGTGGCCCACCACTGCCGACTGGGGACAGCACACCTACACACAGGGAAAGTTAGAGTTTGGGCAGGACATTTACCTAGTTGACAGGCCAACCAAATAAAGTTCAAGTTCCTCTCTCCACAGTGTTTTCACAATAAAATGAGGGCACCAGCAAGGTAAACATGCCCACCGCTACAGGTCTTTTTGTTTGTTATTCTCAGGTATATAGACAACATCCTTGTAATCTGGAAGGGCAGTGAGGAAGAAGCTATGCAGTTTATCGAGTGGGTGAGCAGCAAGACAGGTACTTAAAATGTACACATTCATTAAGCAGATCTGAAATCAATATTTGTGATGTTTCAATTAATGTGGATGGGGAGATTGATAAGTTATTTGTCAACATTTTCCGTAAACCGACCAACCAGAATGCATTGTTGCATTATTCAAGTTTTCACCCCCAGCACGTGAGAGACAATTTGCCCCAGGGCCAATTCCTTAGATTGAAGAGAAACAGCACCAATCGATGGGATTTCAAAATTGAACCACAACAACTAAGAGAAATGCCCATGAAAGAAGGTATCCAAAGAAATAACTGCAAGGGTAATGAAGAGGGCAAGTAATAATAATCAAGAGTCTTTGTTGGAATATAATGAAACAAGAAAACAAAGAACACAAAAAGGCTGGTGTTTGTGAACACCTATAGTAATTTGTCCAATAAGATCAGGAAGGTAATAATGAGAAACTGGAAGATTTTGGAGAGACCTCTAGTTGAAAAGAAGTATGAACCTTAAAGATCAGGTCGCACGTAATGATATTAGCCTGCTACATGAGAGACAACCCAGTTTAACAGAAACATGTGGCTTAGCCCAAATAAAAGGACATACAACGTGTGGAACCTGTTCCTGCTGCACACACACAGTACAGAAGTGGACATAGGGTTCCAGAGATCATGGAAAGTTGTATAAGAAGCAAGATACAGACAGCACCCTTAGTATTTCACTTTAATGAACAGGTGCACAATGTACAAGATCTAAAATGGACGGTACTTTTTCCTGTGCATACTGGAAATGACAGCAGGGACATCATTTGGGGGTCACAAGGAGTCCCAACATGGTGGGTGTGTGCATGTGTAGAGAATACAATGAGTGGGTGTAAGAGAAGTTGTGAATGACAGGTGGGTGTATGAGAAGTGATGTGATGTGTGTTTTTGAACGTATTGGGTGGGTGGGTGCGTGCTTGTATAGAGAATGCAATGAGTGTATGTAATAGATGGTGTGAGTGACTGGTGGGTGAATGAGAAGTGATGTGTGTTTTTGAATGTTCTGGATAGGTGGGTGTGTGCCTGTGCAGAGAATGCAATGAGTGGATGGGTGTGTGCCAGTGTAGAGAACGCAATGAGTGGATGTAAGACAATGTGTGTGTGTTAGTGACTGGTGGGTGAATGAGTTTGAATGTGATGGTGTGTTTTTGAATGTTCTGGGCGGGTGGTTGTGTGCCTTTGTAGAGAATTAAAAGAGTGGCGGTAAGAAAAGCTGTATGATTGAGTGACTGGTGGGTGAATGAGTGTGAATGTGATGGTGTGTTTTTGAATGTTCTGGGTGGGTGGGTGTGTGCCTGTGTAGAGAATGAAATTAGTTCATGTAAGAGAAGGTATGAGTGAGTGACTGGTGTGTGAATGAGCATACATGTGGTAGTGTGTGTTTGAATGTTCTGGTGGGGTTTGGTGTGTGCCTTTGTGGTGAAACCAGTGTGAGCGAGTGCAAGAGGAGATATATGGGTGAGTGACCAGTGGGTGAAAGGGGGTGCATGTGTGTGTAAGGCCATGGGAGACGAGACTGGGGATCACTGCAGCATTTTTGTCACATCCTTTCTTGACTTTGAATGTTTTACTGGTATTTTTGGGCATGTCTGCCATTCCCTGGCTAGGCTGGCATTTTGGGGCAGTCATTCCAGCCATTGCTTACTGTGGCATGACAGTTATTACTCAGCATCTTTAAAAAAGCAAGCATGAGAAGTAGCGTTACCTCGCTAGACTGATGTTTAGGCGTAGCGGGCTATATATTCTTCATTGTAGCATGACTTTTTATTAACTGAGAATCTATGATAAATCAAGCAAGATAAGTGTTCTTATGGGTCTAGACTGGCTTACTTTGTGACATTATTATTTGAAATGTGTTTATTGAATATACATATAGCACATAGCTTTGTATATCATTTGATTTAAAAAGTAAGACACACGCTCATTACAATTAATTAATAGATAAGACAATTCATTACTAGCAGCTTAAAATACATTTAATCATTTTACAATTCATACCGAGCAACTTAAAATACGTTTCATCATTTTACAACTATTCTCAGTAAAGACATTTAAAAATCTCAACGATGCGCATATAAAATCTAACAGTAGAATAGATCAAATTAATGTCATCACCTTGTAGAAATTCATACCATAATCGAGGAGAATCAGATATGATGACAGCATTGGTGTACGATTTAAAATATTGCAGACGGAGACAATTTAGGCTTTCACATACAATTAATAGATGAAACAGTGATTCTTCTAGCAGATTGCCACATAATCTAAAATATTTGTGGTTATATTCAATTTTATTTAACCAACTTTTAGGTGATAATGCCACAGATGTATTAAATTTCAAAAGAAGATATATCCGAAATATATTTGGGCTTGGATATGCCAATATATATCTCGGGGTAGCTTCACATGCTCGTCTGTATTGACAGTAATCTTTGGCAGATGTTAAAGATTCAAGATGGTTCATATTATGACGGAAAGCCGATATAGCCAATTTCTTTTTGAGCCACAATTTAATGTCACCTGTAACATAAGGATAACCTTCTGCGTTAAGCCACTGGCTATGAGTGCGTTTCAATATACCAATTGTGTCAACTGGTTTAGAGGCATCCAAGGATAAAAATGTCTGTATGTAAGGCACAATTATTGTATCGATTGGGACACTGGTCAGACGCTGAAAGAACAACACACATTGTGATAGGTAAACATTCCATATGCCCTTTAAATCAAATTCGAGGTACAAATATTGAATGCTTATGTTTTTGGGTAGTCGAAGCAAACGCCTCAATAATTTGGCTTCAAACCGAATTAGTTCAATTCGAAATTTGTGACCCCAAATCGCTATTGTGTAAGACAATATGGCAATTATTTTGGATTTATATATATAGATAAAACTGCCGCTGCGCTGTAGCAATTGTTCCTACCAATAACATTTGTAGAGGTCTCGCATTTCAATTTTATCTCTGCTAATTGCAGGTCCCACTTCAACTTCTCATCGATGACAATCCCTAAGTATTTAGGACACTTGTTCTAATGGGGCGTCAGATAAGGACCAATTAAAGCACTTCGGCCTCAACTTCTTGGTGAAAACCATGATTTTACTTTTTTGATGATTAATAATGAGGCCATTATTAGACGCATATGTGGCTAAGGCATTTAGCATGAGTTGTAGCTCGCTGGAGTGTAGTCAAGAAGTAAGAGATCATCTGCATATGCAAACCAGCCAATAGTCACATTCCTTATTTTAATGGGGTTTGCTGCATGGATGTTGAAAGAGACAATCATATCGGCTAAATACAGGTTGAAAAGTGTTGCAGCGACCATGCATCCCTGTTTTACACCATGTTAAGAGGGCATAGATTTGGATAGTTTACCCAAAGCATTAAGACGAACGCTCACCGATCTATCTGCATGTAGTAGCATCAGCATGCGCAGCAAGCCACTCAGAATCCCCCATTCTGACAATTTGCGCCATAGCTGATTCCTGCATATCGTATCGAAAGCAGCAGAGAAATCAATAAATGCACAATAAACATCAAGGTTCCGCTGCTTCCAAGAATGTTCAATGGCAAAACTTAGTATAATCAGATTGTGTAAGGTGCTTGATTTGGGACGGAAACCAATCTGATTAAGCGGAAGAATCCTGTTCGAACTAATCCATAAGTTTAGCTCATATAGGAGGACCTTGGTAAAAACTTTAGATGCTGAAAATCCAAAGTTGTTCTCGTTTGAGGAGCATTTGTCCAAAATCCCCACCTCTTCTTGTTGCGGTTAGTTTTTCAAGAATGGTCCACATGAAATCTTCCTGTGTGTGTCCTTCTTTGACAAAGTGGTTCACAAGAGGGGCTGTCCATTTTTTTGTTTGAATACATGATTTATGTTCAGTCAGTCTTTTTTTCACTTCCCTTGTTGTCATGCCCACATATCGGAGGGTACACGTGCACGTGATGAGATAGACTACCCTTTTGGATTTGCAATTAGTGAAGCTTCTTTGTTGCCATGGTGTGTGCCATCCAATCTCGATGGACTTGCTTCTGGATGTTTGTGCACACATTGAACAACCCCCGCATGGTGTATGTCCCATCGGTTTGCTCCCCAAATTGTGTTCTCTACCTTGTTGTCATGGTTCTTTCATAGTATGTACCAGACTGTCCCTTAACTTTCTGCGTCTTTTTATGGTGAAGGCTGGTAAAGCCAGGGAGCTGGAACATCTATTTAAGATAGGCCAAAGTTTGTTACTTTGGCAGCCGCTCACACGATCGGGATTCCCACAGGGCGCCCATCGATCTGCAGATTACAGGCCACCTGTCACCCCAAAATATTGTGCACGACCAAACAGGATGGCACGCGCACAGAGCCCCATGAATCCACCCTTGTGGTAATTTGAACACAGGACAGAGGGGCTCGTGGTATACATTTCTGACATACGCCCCGTTTTTGCTGTTTTACAGGACTCGAGAGACGCACTACCACAGCCGATTAAAAACCCGGCTAACAGCCTGCACATGCCGGAGCTGTTATAAGGTAACCACCAGCAATTAATGCCATCAAAAGAGTCAAAAATAGCCAGAACGACCATAAATGACTGTTCAGATAATCCTAATGTTCATTAGTTAATTTATTCTAAATAACCAAAAAAAAGCACTCCCTTATTAGATTAAGAATAAGAAATTACAGTGACCTCAAGACTCAAAACCCAGATTGGTTTTCTCTTTCTCTTAGGTAGATGGGATGATGGCCTCCGCGCCCCTCACCTACCCTTGATCTACCTTAGACAAGCTAAAATCACCTTCCTGAAGAAGATGATAAATAGCCATCATCGAAACCGGTCGACCACCTTTTAACCAAGGATATCCCAGAAATTAACCAGGTATACTCCCGTGAACTAGACCATACAAACACTGTACTATGGATGAAGTTCCTTGTTTTTAATTATTTTTTATGAACACTTTGTCTGTTTTTTGAACCAACAACAAGTGATTTGTAACTCGGGGACCACACACTTCCTATGAAGGTCAATAAAAGAAGAAAAAATAGTTCCTCTCTGAAATGTGGCCCCAAGTTCTTCTGAAACAAAACAGCTAACCCAGAAATGGGCAGCAGTCTCATACACCCCACGCCTAAGGACAGAAGCCCCCATACAGTATGAGGAATCTTCTGTGAATATCGCTCTTTGAGGTCATCCATTAATTGGCACCAGAGCAAGAACCAGCCTCCACACTGAAAAAAGGTGGATTACATTGTGACATGTCACTTTTAATGGCCAAACCAATGGGAGTATGTACTTACGTAGGAGTACTGGCATATATTGGCAGAGCCAGTGTTGTGCCCAGTGCCAGTAATGATACTATAGAAAAACGTCTTAAAGCAAACATAAGTATGGTTTTATATGGGAATACTAGCAGATGTTGGTGGAACCAGCATGGAAATGTATGGACACAGCCAGCATACAAATGTTTTTTATACTGGCATATATTGCAGGGACCAGCATGATAAAGCATTGGGAAATGCCTTGGTGACTTGCATCTATTGTACTTTTTTTCATGGTTTACTCTACACCCTACAAAACCGATTGTTAGCCTTTTACCCACATTGTTGGCCTTTTACCCACATTTTCCCAGAAAGTTTGCTTTGTAATGCACCATTTTAACCCATTATTCAAAACATTTACTCTGGGGAGGGAGAAGAATCCCTCCGGGCCCCCCCAACCCATTTTCGTTAAGTCGCGATCACATACTTGTGGCAAATATTCATACCCTCCAAAAAAATCAACTCACCAGCCACCACTAGTGGCTTGTATATGTGTGGACCTGGCACCACTCCCTTCTCTCTATGTTACAGTAAAGATTTAAGCTTTGATTGAAAACATATTTACCTCTTTCACTTGTAGTAGTGCATGCCCCTGCAGCGGTATAATCATCATGGACATTCCGCACATGTGGTGGTCCAGACCGGCTCGGGGTATGGCGTGCCCTATGCTTTGTTAAGGAGCTTGGGGGGATGGGCACAGCATGGCTCACAGGAAATCTGCCAAATCTTGTGCTATGCCATTGGGCACCACTGGGTCTGACAAAGGGATAGTGTGCAGTGCGTGCCTTGAAGTCTGCCAGTGAGTCCCCGGGTGAGAAGGAACTCGTGGGTGTTTTCAATTTTCAATAACTGTGTGGTGCTATAAATGTATGTGTATTGCAATGATATTACATTAAATTATGTTGTTTTTTTTAAAAGTCCTCTGGCATCCAGTATTATGCTTAGATAATAAAAACTATGGGGGGTCTTGGGTATATTGAAAGAAACTTTCCCAGGTATTATACTCCAGCAAAGATAACATTATCAGGTGCACTCCCCTCTGTGCATGCAGACCAGTCTAATAGGTTTCTTCTATCGTAGTGGTAGCTGAATCATGTATACATGTATAACCAGGGAATTTTGTTGATACTAAATCCTGGTCAATGATTTAATGTTCAGGCCTTGCTCGTGCAGCATTTGTCTCCTGGTTAAACAGCAGCCCAGACTCCCCAGGTCAGTGCTTTTTTGGCTTGTTTAACAAAGCAATGCCACAGATAACTCGTACTTCGGTGTCCATTCATCTATGGATGTTTCATACACTAGCTGTAGCCTGCGTTACAGATTTTGGTTACCCTGTTACTGCATTATGTATGTTTTACATATTGAAGCTGGAAAATGGCATTCCCCAAATGGGTTATCGTGGATAAATCATGCCTCCCTATGTGCCTGGGTTCTAATATCTGGTTGAAATGAGAGCACCTGGAAACACGGGTGCAAGGTGCATCTAAAAAATCTGAAGGTCGTTTGCCATCACTTCCTGTGATGTCACTTGGGGTGGGGTCAAATTACATCACTTCCTGTGATGTCACCAGGGGTCACGGGTCGTGTGATGTCACTTACGCTATTGGCATCCCTGAATGACAGTAACATGCCAAGAGAAACTCTTGGAAAAAGAAGAAGAGCTAATCTATCTGACCCAGACTGTGGAGCGGGGTCTTAAGAAACTAATAGAGTGGCTCTAGAATACAGCATGATGCGGTGACTAGTAATTGCCTGTGATGCTTAATGACTGATAAAATGCTGCAGAGAAAACATAGGAATTTATCTTTCAGTCAGAGGAGTAAGGCATTGTGGTAAAAAGAGAGAGAATATCATGCCTTACTTTTTCCCCCCAAAAAATACCGGGAATGAAAAAATGCTGACCAGAGTACTAAAGAGTTCCTTTCCCGTGGGGTAAACTAGAAAACGGACCGAGTCACATAAGTCTAATAAGGTGCTTGTGTCACTCCAGGAAATAAAGGTTTTACTGCAGCAGTGCACGGTTTGATGCAGTGCAGTTGTGAACCCGGGACCTAAGAAGACTGGTGAGTTTAAAACCCGTTAGGGGACGTTTAGGGACATAAGATGAGCACCGCAGTATGGATGTTTTTGGTGTGCAGACGCATCTAAAGGATGGGGTATTGTGTTTTGTCCTGTTAGGTGCCGGTTGTGATGGTGAGCCTGAAAACGCACATAAAATTAAAAGTAAAGGCAATTTTTGATCCATAAAAGTATGATGGATTGGTACTCCTCTGAACATTGTAAGGTAAAATCCTTGATACCTCACCACAGTAAAATTTGTTGTGGGAGGAACACAATGCAGCATTGATAATTTTGCCCACATGTGCTTTGTGTCTTCACAGCTGAACCATGCAATTTAGATTCTAAGGAAGTGAATGACGTTTGGACACTCGTCATAGCTAACCAAGGTAAAATTCCAGACACATTTGTTCAATATTGGCTGATGTGAGTTCAAATAGAGCCGAGTACTAGTAACAGTGGTCATTTGTACTTATGTCTCCACAGCCAAATTCACAATCTATTGTGCAATTAAGTAAACGAAGTCCGGGTGGCCCTCTGTGAAGCATTTGTTGTCCGATGGTGGCTATCAACATTTTCTGAGTGAATAGGCAGGTCCAACCCATAGTGGAAAAACATATCCCCTAAGTATATGTGTTGACAGTACAACATGGATTCTTAAAACCATGTGTTTATTGTTGCAGGTGGAACATTGTTTAAGGACGGGCATGACCAGAAACATTAAAATGGGTTGTACTAAATTAATATAGGACCACACAATAAAACCAAGAGAAAGAAAAGTTGTGGATACCTACTAACTAAAGTGGAATTAAAGAATAAGAGCATAATACAATTAAGGACACCCATTGTTTTTGAGAGTCAGCTCTCCCCTGATGAATTTCCGATTTAATTGTTTTTTAAATTGTGAGAGTGGAAAGATAGGTATGTTTGTATAAGTGTGGATGTGTTGATTCGGTATTCCGGGTTTAATTTGTAAAGTGTGAACAGACCTGGGAGCGAGTGTCTTTTCCGTATTATGGTAATAATTTTTAGGAGTTGACTCCTTCTCAACTGATTGACATTTGAAATGATTGCTATACATTTTTGTATTTGAAACAAAAAATCCTATATAATGAATATCCTTTTTTGATAATTGAATATCTGTACGAGAAGGGTGTTCACAATTGTTTTGATACATTGATACACAGTAGTGAGCCACCTTCACAATACTGACCGACTAGCTTTTTGAGGATTTTTGGTTGTTGGTCTGAAGGTGTGCCTTAATTGGTCAAATTACCCTCGAGTCTCCCATCTTCGTGTTAAACATGACATTACATTAACAATTTTTTTTCTGAATGACAGGTTTTATAAAGAATTATCACATACAAAAGAAAGTATGTGCCCGTGTGCATTGTGATAACATATAATCTAAGAACTCGAAGTTTGGTTAATATGCACTCAAAAAATCTGTTACTTGTGCTGCATAATTACATTTACAGAAACGAAATGAAGATTCACTTCAATAACATAATTCAAAAAGCCAACTCAAGCACCAGGGACATCTTCTCTATACTTAGAGAATTAGAATCCCCAATTGCCCCTATTGACTCGTGCACCAAAAACAAAATCTGTTGTGCCAAGATACAAAACGCCCTCTGCAACAAAATAACCATGCTCCAAGAGAAAATACTAGCCAAAAAATCTACGCTCCACAAGATCGCTCTTGCAACCCAAGAAATCATCTTGCATGAACCTGCTAACAACCAAACCAAACCACCTAACCAATTCAAATTCAGGTCTATCTCAACTACTGAGGCGGAAAACATCATTAGATCACTCAAACCCTCACAGTGCCTTGGGGATACTTGCCCAGCACCCATCATTAAGGAAGCTGCAAAGGACCTAGCTTCTTTCGTCACCACCTTCATTTCCTGTTCTGTTCCCATCAATCTTAAAGATTCTTGGGTACTATCTCTCTTAGAAAAACCTAACCTAGACCCCAGCATCCCGACCAACTATAGGCCAATTACGACAGTACCATTTCTTCTTAAAATCTTAGACAGAGCTGCCTATCTCCAGATTCAATCTTATCTGGAGATCAATAACCTATTAAACACCCGACAATCTGGTTTTAGGCCCAGGCCTGGAACTGAGACAGCCCTACTCGACCTCAAGAACCAACTGACTGACCAGAAAGACAAAGGAGAAATCTCCATTCTCCTACTCTTAGACCTCTCGGCCGCATTTGACTTGGTTGACCATAAAGTCTTATGTAACCACCTCAAATCTGCTGCCAACTTTTCCAAAGAGGCCTCCACATGGATAAACTCTTTTTTAGGCAACAGAACTATAAGAGTCTTCTTGCCATCTGCATCAAAAGACCCAGTACCTACTACATGTGGAGTACCGCAGGGGTCATGCGTCTCCCCAACTTTGTATAATATATTTACAAAGCCTCTCTTTGACATACTTGACAAACTGGATGTCTCATACACTAATTATGCTGACGACAACCAGATCCTCATCCCTATCCATGGTGACTATGACAATATCGTAAGACTGATCGATAAAATGTACCAAATCATACAAACTTGGATGGCCACCCATGGTCTTTGTCTTAATGACGAAAAGACCGAACCTCCAATCATTGGGTACACTAATAGACTTAGCAAACTCCTTAACCACTACAACTCCATTACTATTGACGGTATCAAGATTAAAGTTGCAAATGAAGTAAAAGCTTTAGGATTTTACCTGGCTTTGGCACTAAATCTGAACAACTGTATTTCATATCTTTGCCTATGTACCTGTAACCTAAACTTTTGCAAGCACCCAGATGCCTGACGGCCCGGCGCGCTATATAAATAAAGAAACAATACAATACAATACAATACAAGACTGGAAAGTAAATATTTAATCATTGACATAGCAATGGTAGTATTAATATTTGTAGTCAATTGTTTTGAAAATAAATTATGAATTTCTATTCCAATATAACAGATTACCTTCCAAAGTGCATAAATGCTTACATACTATTCTTCTTTGTTATAATGTCTGTATATACTTACAATTGTATACTGTGCATTACATTTAAAGAAACAAGGGCAGAATGCATTGTACTGTGTAAGTATGAAATATGTACTTATATGTTAAGTTAAAAAATAGAGTTGACATTTAAAAAAATTGTAAATGATCACATCAGTGGCATGAGTGATGTCATGCATGCATGATGTAATTAGTGATGTCATCATTGATGCCATGTATTATATAATTAGTGATGTCACCAGTGGTGTTATCATTGATTTAATCAGTTATGTCATCATTGTGGTCACACGCTGTGCAACATGGGTCGTATAGTTAAAGTGGACTTGCTCGAAATGCGATTGCTGAATTTCAGGGGTTTAGTTGCTTTAAATCTCTCACCTTAACTCTCTCTTTACAACGTTTATTTCCTCTGAATTTCAAAGGTTTTATTGCTATGTAATTTTCTCATTAAATCGGATCGCCTTAACTCTCTCCTAACTAAATCCTTTCACTGAATTTCAAGTTTTCCTTTTTACTATAGTTTCTTCGAGGCAAACTGGCCATCACCTTTGGCCGTGGCTACATGCTGCACAAATAGGTTTATTTGGGCCCACTAGCCATGGCCTTTGGTCGTGGCCACTTTACATGTGCACCAAAAAGGTTTTTTGGGGCCCATTAACCTTGGCCATTGGCTATGGCCACAGTAAATGGGCATTATGAAACACAATTTACTTGATGTATAAGGGCCTTACAGATGCACAATAAAATAAAAAATACATGTTGCACCAATAGATTTCTTTGCTGGGCACTAGACATGGCCCTTGTCATGGCCATTGTACATGTTGCACCAAGAGTTTTTGTTGGTGCCCACTAACCATGACCTTTGGCACAGAGACCCACAATGAGATGGGATCACTGCAGGTGTAAAATTACTTTTTGTTCACTCTCTCCCCATTCACAAGTGATTGCCCTGATATTCCCCCCATAATGCTCGAAAATCCCCAACCCTCACAGGCATTCACCATGTGCCCCCTCCACTTTCCATGGTCGCCCCACTCCCCTCAATTGCAGTACGTTTAATTTATGAAATGCCTCTCAGTCTCTATGCTCAAACCAGTCCCGGGAATCAAGTAAATTTGGTTCCCAAGTTGTTTCTTCTTTGGTACAAACCCGCCCCGCATTTTTTGCATTTTGGTTTTCCCAAAATTTTACTTTTTCTCTATGGGAAAATGAATGGGAGTAGGACAAAATCAAAATGTTTTTGCTTTCTTAATAACGTTTACATGTTTTAACAAATCCTTCCCAGAATGTCCATTCCGGAGGGGCCAGTGACAAACATTCTGTTTGGAAATATCTTCCAAATCCATCATGCAAGTCAAAAGCTATAAGCAATTGAATTTTTGGATTCCCTATGGCGCCCACCACCCACCACCCTACGATAGGCATAGGCATAGCAAGGGAAGGCCTATTTTCTGTTGTTTTCGCTGCAGAACCGTTTCATCTCTAGCCCCTGGCTCCTGGAGTAACATCACCAAGCAATACTACGCAGTTTTGCAGTTAGCTATGCGGGAGCGAGAGCAGTGGTTGCCTTATAGGTAATGCAGGCAGTCTTAAAGAATATGCTGAATGAAAATTACAGCACTCTTACCGCTTGAATGTCATTTTCCACCATGGGGACAACAATGCGGCGATGCATGGGTTACCAGCATGGCGCGACCACCGGCATCCTTTAGCCCCACACTGTGTATGGGTAGTAAAAACAAAGCTGCAATTCACACAAAGCTCCATGAATCCAGGGATCACGTCCTCAATGATTGAAATACGTCCAGTGTCCAGATGTGCACAATGAAAAACAGTAATCCCTTTCAGCGAGTGTTTAGATTGCTTTGAGGGGATCAGCTGTTTGAACTCTCACCTAATACCTACCACAGCCTTGTACAGCTACACGCTGCTGGGTGAATTGAGAGACAGAACTTTACCGGTGCGGCCTCTTGTATTGCTCTCCGGTGATTTCCAAGGGAGTGTTTGAGCACATTTGCTATTCACAGCATAAAATAGAGTGTATTTGAATCTCTAAAGTATGTTGTGTAAGTTTAATTATGGTTGGGTACTTTGAAACAATGGCAGCTCACTTTCAGAAGCATTGGTCAGGTGGGTCTAAGCTGGCAGGGATTTGACAGCTGACACAGAGCTCTCGTGCACATGAATAAAAGCATCTTGTGATTCTTCGCTGAAGAGAAGAAACCTGTGCACGTGCGACACAAGTAAAATCAAACAGCAGGATAGCCACACCAACCTAACCGAAATATCCATGAATTAAAATATGCCCACCATGCCTTAAACACACTATTATCCAGCGGTATGTATTAAGCAGAGCAATGGATGGACACAATCGACCTGACTCGGAGAGAAGGGTTTTTTTGCGTGCATGATTTCAAGAAGTGTGCAGGTCACCTTATTCAAAAAGGTGGCTTGCACATTTCTGTGGGGGCTTATCACCTCCCAAAATCAAGCCATAGGCAGCCTTCTCCCATACATTAGTGTCAGAATGTGTCTCCCAACATTAGTGTACACTGGGTCTCAGCACCTTAAACTAGAGGCAGCTCATTCATGTTGGGCAACGAACCCCTGATTCTCCACCCATTATGGGGAGGCGCCAAAAACAATATGCTTTCCCTTTACATGTTCAGTTCACCCGCACACATGGCCAATGCACCAAGCACGGCCAGAAGGCTTTACGTCCTAGCCTGTGATGGTCCATTTGGAAAGTAGGTTATGGTATGCAGATGCAGGTCCAAATATGTGTAGGGGCAGTCTTGTCCCATCTGCACATTAAGGCCTCAAGCAGCAAGATTGAGGTGTTCCTGCTCCAGTGCTCATGCCAGGAACCAGGAAGCTCTTACTGAGGACACAGCATCAAGTCATGAGCTGGATTAGAGCAGGTAAAATAAACATATTTGTGTGTGTATTAGGATGTGTATGTATATATATATATATATACATATATTGTGAGAAACCTGTGGGCGTTCTCACTTCTTTCTCCCCCTCTTCCTCCTCTCAGGTAGCATGTGAAGGGCCATCACTTTTGGATCTCGAGCCTGGCGGTGGATAAGTGAGGGAGGATCACCTGGGTGGAGGGACATGGGGTAGTGGGGAGAGGATATCTGCATGTGAGACACAGTATTCCCCCTTTCCTTTTCATGGTGAACCACTCATCCCTGAAGCTTTTATATGGTCATGTTGTCAGACTCATGTTCCCTCCACTCAGGATAACAAATGGAAACACCCTTGTTATAGAAAGACTAGAAAGAGATAAACCCCAGGGACATCTGTCTATATGGGCCAGGTAAAACGTCAGCAGAACTCTTGTAATGATTCCCCAACTCCTCAAAAATATATCAACTCAGAAAGTAAACAAATTATAGGAATCCCCCATATTACACAGTCCCCATCTCTTGCACACAAACACTCTAACTTTAAAATGTGCCCCTTTAAAACTGGGACGAGGAAGAGGCGACTAAGAGCACTCCGATTCAGTTTCACCACTTCAGTATTGAGACGAGGAAGAGGCATATGAAGGATCAGGCATGCCCTTCTAATTGTCAGAAAGAGGGTCAGGCAAACTACCTGCACCTGCAGCCTATTGAGAGGCCACAGGTGCTTAATAGCAGATGTGAACCGCACCGCAGGGAGAACCTGCCTGGAGAGAAGATGGCTAAAATGTGCTCAGGAGCAGACATGAACTGGACTAGCAAAGAGGATGCTGTGTGTGCCCAGGGGAGGAAGAATGTGCTGAACCTGAGAGAGCCGTAAGAGGACCTAAGCCCCAGCACTGGCTGGTATTATGTGCTCCCAGCTGGAGCTGGGGAACAGAGAACTCCTACATTGCCGCAGAACACAGCCCAAAGGAGCGAGCACTGCTCACTGTGACTCCCGAAGCCTACCCGGGAGGAGAGAGAGGAACAAATACCAACACGAGGAAACCCGACAGATCAGAGCAGCTCTGGTGAGTATTGGGGTGCTGTCGGGCGAATGCAGGACAGTTAATGTTACCGCAAAATCAAGAGGTGCATAACAAGAGGGTTTGGAACCCGGATGAAGCCAAAAGAGTTGTGCATAAATTACCCAATAACTGTGAAGTGATAATGAGGCATGGAAAAGAGTCCTAGTATTGGAGAAAATACAATGGGCAATATTGAATACCGAACTAAAGAAACGATATGGAAATTGAATAACGTGATATGAAGAAAGAAGTGAAAATAGTTGCAAGCATTGAGAAACAAAGTTGGTATGAACAATTTTGAACTAACTGAAAGCAAATGTGAGAAAAAAGTTGTTGAACTCAGAAGAGCAAGCTAAAAGCAAGTTGTGGCAAAGCCAAAAGACTGCCAATATATCAAGGGTGAAATGCAACTTGTGGCAAAGCTAAAAGCCAGCCAATATACAAAGTGTGAAATGTAAGTTGTGGCAATGTCAAAAGACTGCAGAAAGAAACCACAGCAAATGTCAAGTGTTGGCACTGGTGCTAAGTTGAAAACCAGGGTTACTCAAGAAGGATCAAGAGCATCACAAAGTGTCAAAGGTTATCAGTTGTGTCACCTGTTATGGGTGGACCATGTGGTCTGACAACTGCGCCTCGACCGATTAGCCCAATCTGGGAAAGAGCCAAGAAAGAGCCCAGAGACCAAGGCTCAGTGATATCAGTGATGAAGGGAAGAAAAATCATTTATGATACAAGTAAAAGGTGTGCCAGTGGAAATTGTGCAATACTGGTGCATCTCAAGAGACTTGAACCTTTTTGGATCTGTGTTGATCTTGGGGAAGAGGACCTCAAGATATTTTGGAACTGTGTTGATGTGGGGGTAGGGAACCCTGAGATATCCTGAAACTTTGATGAACTTGGGGAAGAGATCACTGAAATCTTTCTGGATTGTGTCCCGCTTGGGGACGGGAACCCCAAGCTTTTCTTTGTGGAACTATTTGAACTTGGGGAAGGGGAAGCTGAACCAAGACTGAGTTGGAAGCTCAGAACATTTATTTTGGGCAGCGTTTCTTTTTGTGCTGACATCCCCATACACTGTATATCTTTAATTGTGAGGGCAAGCATAGGTTTTGGACACAGACAGAATTTTAAGTTGAATTTACTGACACAGACTATCCTTAGTTTCTTTATGTAGGGAAATCCCACTTTAGCATAGGGGAAGTTAGGCCTTAATCCGTCCTGCCATTTGAAATAAAAGTCAGTTTCATTAGGAAAGTGAATCTGTTGTCTGTGTCTTACTTCATGATGCCTTCACAATATGTAAGTGTGTAAAGGGGTATCGATGTAAGTGCACATAGAAATTAACGTTTGATGTGAATGGTGTTGGTTTGTGTTTGTGTGTGTGTGTTTGGATGAGAATACAGTGTGAATGTTCTGAGAGCACATGTTAATGATTGATTGTGATAGAAGGATTATGAGGGTGTTGTAACTGTGTGTGTGTGAATGGGTATGAGTGCGTGTGTGTGTGTGTGTAAGACTGGGGGGATTGCTGCAGGAAGCATAGACCTTTTCTTACAGTGGCATGGCATGTCTTTCTTGCAAAGCCGTGGAGGAGGTGTTGGAGTAGAGGTGACTACTTTGGGGCATGCAGAATGGATGGACGTTTTCTTTCTGAAGAATGGCATTTCATCTGGACTTAAGGACAAATCCAACATGATGAGAGCTCTGAAATGAAGGGGCAGCATTTAATAAGGGGAGAATGTGTGTAGCCAGCAAGGACATGTTTTCCAAACATGGCATTTGTTATCAGTGTTAAGGGCAAAACCTCCTTAACGAGTTGCCTTACATTGAGGGGGAGGGGCATTTGTGCAGCCAGCAACGACATGTTTCTTACTGTAGCATGCCAGGTATTACTGGTGTTGAGGGCTAAGCCATCATGAGTGTATTTACATGGCGGGTGCTACATTTATTCAGCAAGCAAAGACATGTTTTCTTCTTGTAGGATGAGTACCTCTACTGGTATTAAAGGCAAAGCCAACATGATGATTGGGAGCATTTGTGCAGCCAACAAATACAGATATTCTTACTGTGTTATACAATGTCTTACTGGCAATAATGGCAAAGCCAATATGATGAAGGTCCTTACATGAGGGTCGGAGGGCCAAGGTATTTCCGCATGCTACAAAGACATGTTTTCTTACTTGGGTACAGCATTTTCTACTGGTGTTAAGGGAAAAGCCAACACGATGGTCATACTTAAATGGGTTGGGGGTCATTTCCTCCACAAGCAAGGATATCATTTCTTACTTTGGCATGGCATTTCTTCTGGAAGTAAGGGCAAAACCAATATGATGAGTATCCCTACATGGGGGTAGAAGATGCATTTGCGCAGTCAGCAAGGATTGTGTTCTGACTATTTCATGGCATATATTACTGACATTAAAGTCAAAGCCAGCATAATGATTGTTCTTTCATGGGGTGGGCGCTACATGTGTGCAGCCAGCAAGAACATGGTTTCTCACTGTGGAATGGCATTTATTTTACTGCTTCCAACTGTCAATTCAACATGACAAATGTTCTTACAAGAACAGGGACATCTGTCCAGTCAGCAAGGACATATGTTCTAGCTTTTGCATTGCGTCTTCTAGTGGCATTAAGGGCAAGGCCAACAGGAGTATGTTCTTACATGGGGATACTGGCATACATTGGCAAACCCAGCATTAACATTGTTTCTTGTACTATCACTACTGACATTATGAGCAAAGTAAACACAAGTATGTTCTTATGTGGGAATACTGGCATATACTGGTGGATACAGCATGGATATGTACGGGCACAGTCAGCATGAACATATTATTTACACTTCCAGAATAATGGCAAAGGCATCATGAAAATGTGCTCGTAAAATGCAGCTCCAAAACCAATTCCAAAACCAATTCTAAACTATGTGGATTTTACCCAACTGTTCACATTAAGTTTGCTGTAAAATGCGTCATTTTAACCCATTATTTAAAACATGCTCATTCCCCTCCATTTAAAAGTCCACCAGCCACCACTACTCTACACTAATGTGTATTGGCTCCCAGTGACAGATCACAAAAGAGACTTATGAAATGCTGAATAAAGGAAAAAACTTGCCCATCCCTTTTCAAGGGATAGAAATGCAAGTGGGTATACAATCACTATCTTATTTTTAACCTTTTTATGAGCAGTTTTCACAATACAGTTGTCCTTCATTGTGTGTGCAGCTTGTAGATCCTTAATGAAAATGAGATACCAAAGAAGTACTACCAGTACAAGTAGCATTACTTTCACTGAAAGTAGAACTACTGCCAGTGTTATTACTACTGCTGTTACAAGTAATACTGTCAATAGTAGTGTTGCTACTGCTGGTAGTACTACTACTGGTAATACTACTGCCAGTAGCAGTCATAGTGAACGTACTACCAGTACTACTGTTACTGTTTCTATTATAATTACTACTAATGATTGCATTATTAGTACTAGCAGTGTTGCTGCTCTTACACTACAGGTAGTAGCAACAGTACTACTGTCAATAGAGGTAGTAGCACTACTGTTGCTACTACTTCTGATTGTAGGAATGGTAGTGGCACTAATGCTACTAATGATACTACCAGTGTGTCTATATCTATTCCTATTGGCAGTAGTACTAACTCTACAACTAAAATACCTTTACTACTATCCATAGTAACAGCAGTAGCAACAGGAGCAATGCTAGTACTACTAAAATCAACAGAGTTTGCACTACATCCATACATAGTGGTACTACTACTACTACTACTACTACTACTACTACTACTACTACTAGTGCAGTAGTTCCACACTTGCTCCTACATTAACTACTACTAGTCCTAATAAGCCTACTAGTAGTACCTCTGGTAGTAATGCTATTGTTACTAACATTGCTACTGCTGGCAGTAGGAGTAATATTACTGCTACTCATACAAGTATTACTGCTGGTAATAGTAATATTACTAATAATAATAGTGCTACTGCATTGGGCAATACTACTATTGGTGAGTCAGGATGAAATAGGTAAGTACACTTGTTGGTGTGGAGGAAAAGATAATGCTAACGTTTACTATGATACTTTGCTGCTATAAAGGATCTGCAGATAGCATATGCTCTCTCCCAAAAAATGTTATGCAACAATTTTGTTGCATAAAAGTGGTGTGCAATTTGTTACCAATAATCCTACCTGCCGACATCAAATATGTCCATTGACCAGTTTTACACTCACCCGATCTTTCAACTGCCATCTTAATTCACTTTGTTAGGAGTGTCTGTCGAGGCACATTTTTCCCTCTTGAGCATTTCTCTTGTAGGGTTCGAACTCTGTTCTCTAGGATTTGTCTCTGGTTACAGGTGTCATGGTCATTCGTTGCTTGTGTTTTGAGAGCAGCAGTCTTTACATCAGATGCACCAAATTCAACCCAGGACATGTGTAATACTGTAAATGGAGTACATTTTATGTTGCCTGTACGCTGAAGATCCTCCAGTATGTATGTAGGAGCATGATCGAAAATGTTGTGTGTTTCTGTCTTTATTTCATTGAGCATTTCATAAAGCATGCATTAAACATATGCTTCTTTAACAAATTAGCACAGTTTCTGAAGAATATATTTTAAAATGTGACTTTATTGCATGTAATAACAAAACCCTCCAAAATGACTAGGCTGTTGCCAACGCAGTTGCACAGATTCAGTATAGGGGTTCTCGATCATCTGAAAATGTGCCCTGCGGGAAGGTCAATTTTTCCGTGTGGGTTGACCCGACTCGTGGGATTCCCATCAGTTTTCCGAAGGGTTAAACCCTGATGCAAGAATGTTGTGATGGAGTTCGAGGCCTGCCATCCAATTGCAAGGCTCGATACAAAAGAGGGATGTATGACAAGGCAAGTAGAGGCCTCGAGCTATTCCAAAACACCTCTGAAGGCCTTTGAAAGACTGAGCTTGCTTCCTGCTTTCTTTGTGGGTTTTGTTTGGGTGTTTGTTTAGCAGTGGACAAGAAAGGCTCACAAACTAGTGGTATTGGAGTTTTGGCGTATTTCTGGCGGGTTTATGAATGTTTTATCGGAGTGTGTTTGTTTTTGGAGCTTTGGGTATTTCCTGATCCCAGTTTTATCCCCTTTTGTCTGTGTTACTGTATTCCTTAGGTTTATTCACTCAAATTCCTTTGAACTCTTACTTCCTTGTAAAAATATTTTTAAGTCCTCTTTCTTCTATTTCATGTTCCTTTTTCCCTTCATGTCACCCCTAAAAAAGTCTCACTGTACCTATTGTCTGTTTGTTAGTTTGTTTCACAGACCCTTTCCCATTGTACAGGCCTTGCATGAATCCCTTTATTTGCCTTTGTCGATTGTCTTTTGTTTTGTGCATTGACACATTAGGTACATCAGGCAGATGTGTGGTTTGCACACTGAAACAATAGGCAACATGTCAATTTATTTGGAGAGAGCACAGGGGATAAGAGGATCTGTATTACTCCTCAACCTCTGTGCTGAAACTTGATTTGGTCAGCCAGGAATGGAGACAAAACCTCAGGAGTGCAAATGAAGGTTGAAACAGAGCATGATAAGAGAGAGACAGTGGCTGAAGAGAGGTAGAGAGTGAAGGAAGATAGTCAGACAAAGTATGAGAGGATGAAGTGGCTAACAATCCAGAGGAGGTTATGGTAGCTACAGGGTTACTCGAGGTATAAGTGCAGCAAGTGAGCACACATCTCTATCCTCGGTTTGGCTGGAGGAGTTTGCATTTAAGGAATAGCAAGAAGAGGTAGCCATGGAGGAGCAGGGGGACACAAAGGGTAGAGGGGAGTGGGGCAGGTGCTGGGGCTGCAGGAGACTGATGTGCACCAGACAGAGTATGCAATGGTGGTCCCCAGCAAATGGCTCAGGTGATGGAGACTTGGCCCATTGTAGCATTGCCTTCTTGCCTGGAGGGGTAAAAGCAGGCTCCCCTCAAGAGGGTCAGATACTCTTAGAAGCCATTCCCACCCACAACATCACAGTCCAGCTGGTCATGGTAGTGGCACAACTTCAGCTTGCTATGATTGCCAGGGTGGAATTTGGCAGTACCATATGTAACCTCTGACAAAGGTTCAGGGTGGCAACCCAAGTAAGAGTGTCTTGGGCAACGTCTTTATGTGCAAGCCATGTAAGTGTTCAAGGAGCATAGGTCGCATGCTACAGACCCAGCTAGTGCAGCACACTCTTCCAGAGGTGATTTTGGCTGGCAGCAAGGGAGTGTCAAAGGACAATCCAGCCTGTTTATGATTGTGCTCTAGTAATATACCCCATCCCCTGCTGAATCTGGGTAAGCCCAAACATATTGATGACTCCCATGTCTGCCCCAGCACTGACTGAACCAGTGGCACCATCAATTAGCAGGGTTGCTTTTCTACCACTAGCAGTGCAGCCTCCAGTTGTTAGTGATAGACCTCAGGGTGTGGCGCTATTTGAGAAGGACATGCCAGGCAAAGTAATGGGTAACAGAGGCACATACTATGTGTGTTCCATGGCCTCTATCGGTTTTGCAGAGCTAGATCCTGAGGCAGTGGTGGATTCCATGGAGAGGACCCACCACCACCCTACACCCTTCTAGGTGTCTGGAGAATAGGGTACTAAAAGGGGAAATGGTGCAGTGTCAGAGTGATTAAACAATGCATTAGTGACTATGCTAGTAGGTAGAGGCAAATACATTCTTTCAGAAACTCCCGTTTTGGTGCACAGTACTAGAGTTCAGAGTTCAGAGAGAGGCTCTGCTGGTTGACAGAGCCAAACAAAATAAGGCAATACCATTATTTTGTGTGCATGGGACTAGGTCTCAAAGAGGGGATCCAGTGGTTGGCAGAGTCAAATAAATTGAGGCAGCACCTCCAGACGATGCATCTGATTTTTGGACTCAGAGAGTGGCTATACTGGTTGGTACAGAAAATGCAATGTAGGCACAACATCCAGTTTGGATGTAGAGTACTAAATCTCAGTGAGCAGCTCCACCTGTTGCTATAGCATAATAGATTGAGGAAGAACCTCCAGTGTGTGTGCCTAGTGCCAGGTTACAGGGAGAGGCTCCACTGGTTGGTGACCAAAAAATGAATTGAGACAAAAGCTCACATTAATCACTTACCAAGCAAGAATTGCAGTGTATCATGATCCCTACCTAGTTGGCACGTGTCAAGAACAAATACATCAAGCATCTGAGCAGCAGTCAAACCACTGATTCCTCATGACAACAGATGCATTCAAAAAATAGACTGGGGAGGGTCCTGCCCCACAGCTTCTTATGTGTTTTCACTTTTTCAGCGAACGCTGCAGTACCACTTGAACTAGTGTCAGAGGTTGTGGTAATTGAGTGTGGACTTTTCCTTAAAGTGTAGCAATCCTGCAGTGGGTGGTTGGTCTCTGATCTTTGTCTCTCTCTTCTTGATCTATCTAGACTTGCAAATGTCAATTTAGTGCATCCTTACACATGCCCAGCATATGCACATGCTCATTTCCTTATCCTCAAATATCCTGTTCAAATGTTTCCACCTAGACTTTAAGCTGTGGTTCATGTAATGAAGCCAGGCGATTGCTCATATTTCTTTTTACCCCAACAATTCTTGCGTCCTCTCAGAAGGTTTAGACTAGATTCATAGCAAGTCGTTGTGCTTCTGCATTGTCAGACAGTTAATGCTCATGCATTATTTTAGACATTTCTAATACAAAGAGATACACCGGGGAAGCATCTCTCTGAGTGATAAAGAATACAGGTGAAACCTCTGAGTGACTTCTTCAAAAGGCCGCAGCAAAGAACAAACATTGTCCAATATCTTCCACTGTGTCTTTGTTAAATATGCATCATCCAGTTGTTGTCTTTGGTTATTGCAGTAGCTGTTCCCTGTTTTGCACTTTTGTTGCAGCTGCTCTACGAAATGGAGGGTTCAATTCCACCATGTAGGAATTGCTTACTTTGTTTCCAGATGGTTGTAATGGATCTGATGGCTTGACTGCAGCTTTACTAACATATTCTGGGCACTGTAGGAGCAGCTAAAGTTGGTACAGGTCTTCTGGGACACACTACCATCTCAATTTGTAGCAGGTACTGACTCTTAAAGAGTGTCGCCCCGGGATGGGGGACATTGGCAAAGCAAGGCATATGCAAGGTTTAACCTCTCCACAGGACACCTACAATATTAGATTGATTGTTAGCTGCCACAGTGAGTGAGTAATGCCACAACCTACCTAAGTTTCTTCCAGAAATCAACTAATTTTGGAGACATGCTGTCAAACACTTCAATACATAAGGTTGACTGCTGTCAAAATACATTTGATGACTGCAGTCCTGAGCTTTGCTGATGAGAGTTAAGGAGGAAGGTGACCACGTATGCGGTGAGGGCCAAGAAATCTATACCTTGAACAATGCTCCACATGTCTATTGCCAACATTACACAAAGGCTTTCAATTAATAGTTATTTTGATGTCTTTTGATATAATTTGTGACATGCTCAAAAGTCTTATTAATGGTGGACTGACACATTGAGGGGGAAATATGTTGTCTGCGTGCCATGGGATCTGCAAGCAAAGATAGCATTCCTATAGGGCTTGTACAATTCTGTGAATCAACAAGATTGTCTGGTGTGATGATGACAGATGGTGGTACAAATTGTTTTCAGTTGAGGCTTGGGAGGCTGCCTAAACCTTTCTTTTTGATGAGGATGATGACCTTACCTTTCATGTGGGTCTACAGGGAAGAGGTTACCAAATGTGCACATCAATTCAATGAAAGCACATTTTATGAAAGTATGGCAGGTGGAAAGATATGTTTGTTGCAATCTCCACACTACCACATTTTTGGAAAAGCTGAGAAAGCCCCTAATCTCGCCTCCTTTTGTGCTCTCTTCGGTGTCATTTTCAGTGGACTATGTGTGGGTGCTGTTGTCTGAGGAGCTGCGCTGTTGATGTGTCATATTTACTTAATACAAATATGCTGCATTTCACTAAATATGGTGCATTGTGCATGACTTTTCATCCCTATAATGCTTAAGTCAGAACATAACATTTATCTCAGGAAATGAATTAAGTTAACAGTGTTTATTTGTGCAGTCATGTTACATAAATGACAGAATAAGTGTACCTAAATATTCTGTGAGAAAATTACAAATCGACTCAGTGTATAGAGTATCTATTTGTCAGGCCTAACTCCTTCCTCCCCCGACTCCTCACCTGTGTCTTCGATTTCACTGCTCTGTAGAGTGGCTGTCTGCTTCCTTGTGAGTCTGGATGATACCTTGATTGATTTTTCTTTAGACCTTCTGTCACGTAAGTAGGATCTGGCTCCCCCGGAGGCCACCCTGACAGGGAGGGGGACTTGTCTCAGGGGGCCTCCGAGGACCCAACCCCCAATCGTCAGGGAAAAAGCCAGAACGGCACAAAAAACCCTGGAGTAGTCCTTGGAGAGTCTTGGGCTTTCTGAGGTAGGAACAGCCTGCAGAAGACTTTGAGACGCTGATGTTTCAGGAGCAGCGTCAATGCTGGGCTGGTAACAGTCCAATGGTAACCCTTCGGCTGTATACTGAGAGCGGTTAAAGTCTCGTAGAATAGTGGACTGCCGAGAGCAGGGATAGTAAAGGGAGGAAAAAAAGGAAAGAGTAGAACAGTACCGACTTACCAGTTATAGAGTAGAACCCGAAGAATAAGGGTAGAAAGCGAAGCATCGCAAGGGGTGGAGTCAAAACTGAACCACAAGCACGGAACAGCGAGGACGCTACAGGTAAGTAAGTACGAAGGAATACTGAACGGCAGCGTGCTGAATGGAAAGTTGAGTGAGAGGGAGGAATAGAGCGTGGAACACCCCGGTATCACTGGAAAACAAGGGAAATTCACCAGAGGGCAAAGAGAACGTAGCTACAGAAAGACAGCTATGGAGCTTGATATCCAAGGCAGATACAACGCACCATCTTGTGGGCGGAGACTAGTTTTATAGCCGGGGCGGCCATCTTAGTTGAGGACTATACCGCGGACCATGGAACGACCGTGCAGGGTGTGAAACTTCCATGAATGTCAGATTTGCCACGGTCGAGTCCTGACACTATTATGATGATTCAAAAACATTTGTTGATAAGAAATACAATATTAAGTTCTGATTAAGAATTACAGCATCCATGCTCCCGGAATCTTGTGAATCCGACCTGTGCTTCTTCAGAGCTCAGCTCTCAGGTGCTTGACTTGGATCAGCTTTGTGGTAGAACAGACACACCATTAATCAGTTTAGCATCGTATTTGAGAGACAGCAAACATGAAATACAGCATATGGAAGAGATACCCTGGCAAAAAAGTTTTCTTTTCGTGACATTAGATGTGGTGTCCCTCTATACAAGTATTGTACATCTCAAAGGTTTAGAAACAACTGATTTTTTCTTAAAATCAAGATCAGTTTCATTTTTGGAACAAAACAAAATGATTCTAGAAATGCTGCATTTTTCTTTAACTAATAATATTTTCATGTTCAATCAAACAATTTACAGACAGGAACAGGGTACGGCGATGGGGGCAAACTTTGCACCTGGATATGCTAACCTGCTCATGGGACATTTTGAGATTAATCACGCATGGCAACATCTAGCATTTACAGACAGATACATCGTCTACTGGGGACGTTACATTGACGATGTATTAATGATATGGAATGGTGATGAAAGGAAACTACATGAATACATTGGACATCTGAACACAAATGATTATAACATCAAATTCTCAGAAAAAATAAGCTCAGAAAGCATAGAATTTTTGGATTTACAAATGTATACAGATGGAGACAAAATCTTGACTGACCTGTATATAAAACCGACAGCGGTACACAAAGTGTTACATGCAGAAATTAACAATGTGAACCATATAATTAAAAACATACCTTATGGTGAAATTCTAAGAATAAAACGGAATTGCAGCTCTAAAGAAAAATATGAAGAACATGTCTTATCTCTCAAAGAAAAGTTTATAACAAGAGGCTACAAAACTGAAGAAGTTGAAAGAGCTATAAAACGATCTGAAAAAATACCCAGAACTGAATTGCTGAAAGATAAACCAAAATTGAAAAACAAAGAATCAAAGGTAGACTTTATTACTACTTACAATAGTGAGGCATACATTCTAAAGAAGCTTCTGAAAAAACATTGGAATATCCTGCAAAGCGACAATACTATTAAACACAATATAGAAGCCAAACCAAAGATTATCTATCGAAGAGCTCCAACATTGAAGCAAAAAATCAGCCCAAGTCATCTCAAAGAAGAAAAAACAGAGACTCTCAGTCAATTTCTTAAAGTGCCGGTACCGACAGGAACCTACAGCTGTGGGAATTGTGCAATTTGTAATCAAATGGAGAATGGAACTAAAGAAATAAGACTACCAAATGGAAGATATCAAAAAATAAAACAATACATTAATTGTAACACAAAATATGTGATTTATGCGATTACATGCATTTGCAAAAAAAGATATGTGGGAAGCACTATCAGAACATTGAAAATCAGACTTCAAGAACTTGTAAGAGCCATTAAGAATAATGATATAAGATACCCTTTGGCAGTGCACTATAATCAAGATCATGAAATATCTGAAATAAAAGAAATTACATTTTTAGGCATTGCAAGAGTTGACACAATGGAAAGAGGTGGAAATAGAGAGCCCCAGCTAAGAAGAAGAGACGCCAAATTGATTTGTATTCTGGACACGTGTCACTCTGGCCTGAATTCGGAACATGAGATGGCCTATTTGCTATAGAAAGCTGAATTATGAAAATAAAATGCAGGGCTGTCCAAAATGTATCCGATAAGTTTCAAGCACTATCATGTTTTGATATATCCTCTTTTGATCATGTTTTATGAAAATATGTGTTGAATTGCAGTAAAATTGCTTATTTTTTATTTTTTCCTAAAAAAATGCCTTTTACCTTATGGTTGTAATTTAAAATAAGTCTCTTCTCAAATTTGCTCTATTGATCCTTTTCTTTCCTGGCTTTCCCTTGTTTTTTACTCTGATCTGAAATAATGGATCCGTTTGATATTACCCAAAAAAAGGATCCATAGGTAGGGTACATTCGAACTAGACACACGCTATAAAAAGGAATCACTATGGTTTCATGGCAGAAATAGAGAAAGAAAATGGCCGCCAGACGTAAAAGCGTAACGTGTGATGTCATCACTTAACGTGACGCGGTGACATCACACGTTACGCGATCGCGGCCTTTATAAAGGATAGAAAGTAGCACTGAAAGGTAGCGCGGACTATGGCGGACTGGGGGCAATCGTACCGAGTAAAAATAAAAGGTAATTCAATTTAATTTCTTTGAGATAACTTTGGGTGTGATCAGTTTTTTAAACTTTAGTATCCTGGAACTTTGGGGGAGAGCTTCACAGTAGCTCTACCTTTACAATAAATGTGACTGCTCTAAAGAGGGCATTTGAATGAAGTTTGAAAAATGATATAAAGAGTCAGGTTAAACTGATGTTACCCTCTCTCATTGTTTACAGAAATTTACTAATAAAAGAACTCATAAAAATGAGAGAGACAAAATGAAAGATGAATTATTAATCAGAGATATGTTTACTCAATAAGGAACTTAGGTGAGTACAACTAATAGGCTAATATAATCAGAGTTGCTCACCCAACACACCACCACTACTTAAATATTAAAATAATTTTAAAAATAACTCATTCATGTTTTTCTTACTTTCTTTCATATTCTTTCTTTATTTAGCATCTCTCCTGATGAACCACGAGCATAAGACATGGGGAAACACGTGTTGAGAGGCAAAAAAACGATCAGTTTGTGTATTAATGTTTGGAAAAAAGGATATTGCATGCTGTTAATGCAAAAAATAAATATTACTTAAAAAGTAAACTTGCTGGTGTGACGGATATATTATTTTGCCTGAAGCGCAATCCACATAAGTGTTTTTCAAAAAGAACACCATTAATCAGTAACTAATCTATTAACTGAGCTGAATAGAAATATCTGTGCCTTTTCAGAGCATTTGTTCCACCTGAAATTGTGAGCAATTATAGCCCTTATATTCCAAATCTCCCCATTATCATTGAGCTTCACAGTTTATGAGGGACTTACGGTCAAAAAGTCATGGGCCTGCTGCTCTAGTAGAATAATTATTTAAACAGCCAGATCTCCTTACAAACCTGACACTTTTAACCTGAGGCTGAGCAATAGACTATTGCATATGGTATGTCTGCTTCAAGGCCTGGGGCCTCAGAGATTATTTGTTCTGCTTTCTCTTAATAACTGACTCCCATAAAATAGGTAATGCACAGCTTTTAAAACAAACTGGATTCAAATTAAAAAGCAGCTCATAATGAAATCATATTATTGGCTAACATGATTGAAAGCTGAAAACAGCTTAGAATTCAGCAAAGCTCCCCACATCACACACTTATAAACAGGATGTATTCATATGTGTGAATTGTTAATATATTTACATATTTCAATAACCTTTTCATATTACCAATTATTCAAGCATGAAGGGTGTACACACATTCATAATCTTCTGATTCTGAATATTTAGGCTTTAATAATGGTACAGGTCACTACAACAAATTATGAGAGGAAAAATAGATTTTGATATAATTTGATCATAAATGGATTGGAAGATACAGAATCCTCCCCTTGTCACATGGCAAAATATGTTGGATCAATCCAAATAAAGGGGAGGATAATTGGGAGTGTCAGTATCTGAGTACGTATCATAGACCGCATCGAATGAGAAAATGGTGTGTCTAACGATGCTGTATTTGTAGAGTTGATCAAGTATTTAAGCCCAAACACACAGGAATTTGGGAGCGTTCAGGAGAAATCTTCAGATGAAGGGAGTTTGTCCAACAGAAAATTGCATATTAAGGTTCCACTTGAATGCACCTGATGGAAATCCTGCTTAAGAAGACTCTTTCCAGATGGAACCAATTCATAATATCACATCAGAAATAGATTGCAAAAAGAGATTTTTAAAGCAGAAGACAGGGTGGGAGCAGAGCATTTTGGCAGAACTGCCTGGAGCTGTCAATGTTTCTGCCTGTCTGGTGCCTTTACAAATACAAACCACAATTGAGTAAAAAAGTCCCTGTATATGTGCATGTGTTTCCCAAGAACATGTTCAACCCCTGATAGCTATTTTATTTTTTCTTAGAGGGATTCCTTTACAAGATAGGCCACTAAATGGGGAGTTGTTCTGTAAGGAAAACTATGTGGAAGTATTTTAAAAATAGCAAGCCCCAGAATGTGTGATTGCAAAGGACACATTGTTCTCTGGAAGTAGCCAAACCAATTAATCACTGACTTTTCACAGTAGCAATTTATATCTGGATTTGTGATATGGTGTACAATGTGATTCACAGTTGACAGAAAAATGTACCTGTGATAAACCACACTTTACATAAAAAGAGAAATCATGAATAGAGTTGCAGACCCATTTTAAAATTGAATAGGAAGATGGTTAGTTTATTCCTTGACCCCAAGAAAATACTGTCAATTTTAATAGCCAATGTAATTTTTCTAAATAACATTGTTTAGAGAAGGAATGCTTCCACCTTAAGTGGACTTCCAATGCCAATTGAAATGAAGTGTTTATTCCTTTTCTATGTCAAATGATCACCTTCATGCTTCAGTGATGCTTGTAATAAACCACAATCTTGTACCCTCCCAAAATAGAGGCTTCTATCCTAAAACCAAGCCTGCAGACATGTTAGTGAAGCACACCCTATGCATAATTTGTGTATCTATGTCTATGTTCAAACTAGAAACCATTAATTACCTAGATCTGGAGTAGCATAACCGCTAGATTAAGAAAGTTATATGGGAAATCAGTGCCCTTCTCTGAAGCAAATCCTTGTTGATGGTGTATATATTGTAAATTTCTGTTGAGAATGGTGTGTGATCTCTTTGAAATGTGTTGCATACAATTGCCGAGAATTTGAAGGTTCATCTTAGAGAAGATTGTATAATTTTGTCTACAATAGTTATCCAGACTTCAAGGAATGTTGTATTTGACTTCCCCAGAATTCACAATTAAGGGACCATCTTTAAATATTTTGATTAATCACTTTTAAATAACACAGAATATTCAGGTTAAAAATAGGCTGTTTTTGTCCAAATCTTTAGGGTGAGATTATCGTGTTTGGGGTGATAGATAAGGGTGAATCCTCAAAACTGAGATATATTCTATAGATGAAGTCATCACAGATGGCAGATAACATTAAATTACAGATAATTTGAAAGTGTGACTAAAATCTACCAAGTGTCTTTTCAGAATGTATTTGGAAAATGCTGCACACATGTGCACCAGAAGTTTCTGAATCTTGCTTACTGTTTACAGTGTGTGTCACTATCTTTGGTATCTTCAAAGTAGAGGTTTCTGAGTCACAAACTAGAATCAGGGAATGGAGTAAAAGTTTGACATGTACTTTATTGTTGCGTGTCAAAGGAAATCCCATCAGAGATGAGGAATTTTCAGGAATGAGCTCTTCTTCCACATCTGAGAATTCCTCTCTTTTTTGCAGAGCTGATGCCATCTATTCTCCTTCCTGTGCCTTGGTTGTAGGGGGCTCAACATTTAAAAGAAAAGAAGGTTCATAAGAAGTTCAGGCACCCTTCCCCAAAATTCAAGTACCAGTTCATGAAGTATCCAGATATCAAAAGTTCACAAAGTTCACAAGAAACAGTCTCTTTGTATTCATTCAAGGCTGAGGGTTATCTTCCCCAAGCTCATTACAGTTCTTGCTCACAAATCAAAGTTCACAGGTTCTTCTCCCTTTACAACTCTTTTTTTGGTGGCCCCTCCTGGTATTGGTGCAGTTTTAGACTGCACGGTCCGCCCATAACAGGTCACGCAACAAGTGGCTCTTGATCATGGGGCTTAGAGCCTTTTTTTATATATTAGGGCTTCCTGGTCTAAGTGCAGTTTTAGATCACATGGTCCACCCATTACAGGTCATGCAACCAGTCACCCCAATGCTGCCCTCAGCATTGTCTTTTACTTTGACAACTTGCTTTTGTATGTCATTGGCTTTTGCTCACACTTCTCTAGCTCCCCTCGGCAGCTTTGTACTCATCTGTTTCGGGAGATTCAGCCTTATTACAAGGTTACATTATTTTCCATTACTGGCCAGGTGCTCTCCTTCAGTTTCACACTTGTACAATTTAGCAGCCTTCCACACGCAACTACAGGGTCACAATGTATCTTCAGATTAGACAGTGCGCCAGGTTTCATTCAGCCCTTGGAGCGTGCTACTGTCACAGTAGCCTACAAAGGTAGAGGTGGGTTAGGATGAATTGTCATCAGGATAGGGCGAATACCATGCCTTCCCTTTGGCATTTTCACTCCAATCCCCAGAGACTTACGTGTCCACTCCTAAGGTCGGGATCCAAAAGCAATGGCCCTTCCCTGGCCACCTGAATAGAAGATCCCTGGAGAATAGGTGTGAGAATGTCATTGGGTTTCTCACACATTTTACACAAGTGCAAAGTTGCTGCATGCACAATTATTTCTTCCTAATTCACCCGGTTATTTTGAGAAAGATGCACCTGTTCTGGGCAAGGGAATAGATCTGTGGTGATAGAAGGACTGGTGTGGCTGTTGCAGAGACACACATACTATTCGGGCTTCTCCAACACAAACAGTCACTGATGTAGCAGTTAGATTAATGCAGAACAGATACATTGACCTCCCAAACCCTACCCCACCCCCTGCCACATTTAGGTACTGCAGCAGATATAGTTAGTTTAATTCACTGCTTCCCTTCAATAAATGCATGTGGGTTTTTCAGTTCTTTGGCCTTCTCATCTGGTTTATCAATGCAGTTGGGTTCTCTCAGTGTTATTAATGTCCCTCTGAATTCTAAATGCACACAGGTTTATCAGTGCCTGGGCCTTCTTCACTGTATAAATTCAGAACAGGTTCTCTGTACTTTGGCCTTCTGTATGCCTACAAAATGCACTTGGGGTTCTCATTGCTTTGTCCTTATATGCCACCTAGTAAAGGTGCATGGGGGTTTAATTTCTTTTGCCTTTTGCTACACCTACTAAAAGCACATGCGGTTCTCAGTGATTTTGCCTTCTTGTCCACCTATGTACTATACTTTGGGTTCCTAATACTTTGGCCTACTCCTATGCCTACAAAATGCAAGTTGGGTTCTCAGTGCTTCGACTTTCTCTTCCTCCAAGAAGAGGAATGTTGGGCTGCACCCTTTTCATGCTTCACAACCCTGCTTTGGTCGTGCCTCAAGCTGACTTACTGCCATTTAAAGACACCTCTATATTGCAGCAAAGAAGGATGGAGAATAAGCAGAGAAGAAAAGGAGAGGAAAGCCAAACCACTAGAAGGAAAATATGTAGCAATTATATTTCAGAAGTTTGGATGATATTCGGCAGCACTTAAATTGTTTAGTAAGGTGCCTGTGTTATTAACATCCTTGTTGATGCGTGGGGTGCAAACAGCCATGAATGTCAAGTGGCTTCAGATCACAGGTATGAAGTACTACAGCTGGCAAACTCAGTCGAAAAGACTGAATGAAGTAAGAGTGAAACTCCAGGCACTGTGTTTGGTAGCACTTCAGAACTGTTTTGTTCTGGATTTAATGATAGCAATGGAAGGAGGGGTCTGCCATAAGATTGGCAGCAGTTGCTGCGCAGCAAATCCCGCTAATGATGCCACCAATAGGACACTTACAGGGGCGTTCAAAGACATTTGTACAGTGCATGAGAAAATGATTAAAGAGACATAGGGCCTCATTACGACCCAGGCGGTAAGTAATGGACATTACCGGCATGGCGCAACTAACGTGGCCGTGCTGGCCAGAAACTGTTAAAAGCAGTACATTACGACCTCTCGGGCACGAGCATTGCGCCATGCCGGTAATGTAATCTGCGCCATGCCGGTAACGCCCCAAAAACTGCACCTACCGGCATCGTATGCGGTGCAAGGTGCACTACCGCCACCCTGCCCACCGATATTAGCGATCACCGCAAATAGCGGTGACCGCTATTAGCAGTGACCGTAAAGAAGCGGATCCGGAAGTTGCGCCATCGCACCGGAACGGGAATGAGCACGGCGGCCATCTTTAAAAACACAATCCATTGCCATCCTCCACAACCAGTGCACATCTGAACCCGAGACCCGCCACAAACCTTCACCCACATCCACCCATCGTCAGAATGCCGAAAGTTGTTAAAAAAAGTTGCGATCACCTGCGGCAGGAGCGCTTCGCTAGGGAAGAGCTCACCATGTTGGCGGAAAACCTACAGGAAAACGCAGACATTGTATTCTCAACTGAAATGACCAGACCGGAAATAGCACGGAAGAAGGCCATATGGGACTTAGTCGCACAGCGGGTCAGTGTAGTTGGAACAACACCCCGCACCACAAGACAGTGCCGGAAAAGGTGGGATGACCTCCGGCTCCGCATAAGGAGTATACTGTCTGCCAACAGCAACCTGGGCATGGCAACTGGTGGAGGAGCAGACTCACTGATAAAATTGCAGCCATGGGAGGAGATATGTGCCACAACCATTGGCATCGAGAGCATCGAGGGGGTCAGAGAAAAGGAGAGAGGAGCCCCGACATCAGGTGACACAGGTAGGTGCCTCAAATCAAGCCATGCAAAACTCTCTGAAGTCCAGTTTCATGGGAAGCACAATGTTGCCTAATAGGGTTAACACGACACATCAGCAGAAGACTGCCTACAGGCATTATTGACCTACACCCTGTACACATGCAGTATGCACACTCTCATTGTAGGCACCCACATTCCTGCATGCTTCTCCCACCCAAAAGGGAGACAACCTGTATGTCACTGCCTCCAATGTGCACCATCTAGTTATCAACATGATGGCAGTCATCACAATGCCTGCTCAATGTCCGCAGACCCATCAATAACACTTTCCCTCCTTTGCTCCACCACAGGCTCCCATTCGGACCTTGGTGAGGAAGACACTGGCACCACACCTGCCAAGAAGGCTAGGCCCGAAGTGACACCACACCAACCGTCCACCTCTGCAGGAAAAAACAAACCCCCACAGCAGCCAAAATCGACGGCCACAACACAGGCCAGGGCACCGATAAGCACCAAGGCAAGCAGCACGGTACCACCAGCAACAGACATCCAACAACTGGTGGCCACTGAAGGGACTGTGTCTGCAGGAAGCAGCATGATTGGGGAGACTGCTGCCATTGCAGCTTGCTCGGATAGTGATGTGGGGAATGATGATGATGTCGTAGAATGTCCTGTTGGAGACACATACCATTTGCACGTTGATTGAGTGGAATAGTTTACGTTGCAGTACGCTACCTCAATGTCATGTGGGACCACCAATTCCACATGGGTGCAATCGATGGCACCAATGCAACCAGGTATGCCGGCTAGTGCATGGAAACCCACTTTGGTGTTTGCGATCTCCTGGGCAGACCGTGTAAGGAAATGTGGTCGTCTGTGTGCTTGAGGAGAGCATCGAGCACTTGGATCAGTGTACGTGAGAATAATGGTTGTGAAATGCCATGCAAGTGCCCCACAGTGTTCTGGTAGGTGCCTGTGGCCAGAAAGTGGAGCACGGACACTACCTTCAGTAGGGGGGGGATGGCGGTGGGTGTTTCAATCATGCTGACGATGTCGTTGTGTATCATGTCCACGATGGTGGTGATGGTGTCCCGGTCCAAACGGTACAAGGTGTGGATCTGCTCAGCGGTGAGGTTGAATGGACTGGCTCTGATGAGTGGGATTGAGGGCTGCCTGCGTGGTGGCATTGGCTGTGCTGGTGGGGCTTGCTGGCCCTGCCTTGCCCTCCTTCTCCTCCTGCGTCTCCTCTGTGCTGCCTGTTGTTGTTGTTGTTGTTGTTGTAGCACTTGCATTGCAATCAGGTCCTCCAGCCCCAACATTGCTAGTTCTATTGGAATCATTGTGGAGTGTGACTGGGTTTGGGAAGCGGTGGGGTGTGCTCTTTTTGTACTTGGTGAGCCTGTATTGCCTCCACCTGTGCTGATTGTGTGCACTTGTGGCAGCTGGGAACACTGCACATGGCCATTTACGGTTGGTCCGCGATGGCGGTATTTGCACCATGGCGGTAAGGTACTTTACAGCCTTCGCAAGGGCGTTAAGAGAATGTCCGCTTGACTCATGATGTTCCCCAATTTGCGCCATGCGGCTATTTCCGGCATGGGGGGTCGCGTGCCCGCGCCCTTGGTGCTGTTAGTGGCACCGTTAAGTACGGTGCCGTTAATTGCACTTACTCGGATTGTAATCGGACCTAGCAGTAAGCGATACCGGTAATCCTTTACCGGCATCGTTTTTCACTTACCGCCAGGGTCGTAATGAGGCCCATAGGCTATAACATCAGACAGATGGATCAACTCAAGGTTTGTCTTGGTGCTTGGTGCCTGTCTACCTTGTTTAAGATAACTGTCCCCATGCTCGTCTTAATGCTCAGTGCGGTATTGTACTTGAGGTACCACAGAAGGGCATGAGCCATCTATCCAGAGTGTATCAAGTCCAGTATTTGGCTTGTTGTTAGTGACTCTGGTAAAAATAATTACTAGGCAGTATTCTGAAATCGATCTCACCACTTTAAAAATACCCCAACAGGTTATCACCATATATTGACAAGGATTATAAAATGCCACCAAATACCATCATAATAAAAAAAAAACATGAAGTAATAGATATAACCCCAAGATATATCCAACATCACCCAGCATACTCACATAGACATAACTAAAAGAGGTATCCCCAAACATTTCCCCCAAGAGATACATACATGCCCTAAACAGTCGCTTTCATGACCCCAAACAGACTATAAAGCCACCAACTGACATTCACATAGTTCCAACCAGACCCTTGCATAACTCCCAACAGATTCTCACAGTGCCAGCAATTGACACCTTTTTATGTATTTAACACCACTATATCTGGCTGAGAAACTCACCGTCTCCAGAAGCCAATGCAACAGTAGAGGTGACCAGAAACCATGACATTGACAGACTGGAAAAAAGAACTGCTAGAGGGAAAAACTAGGGAACAGACTTTTTCTTGCTACTCACCCTGTATCTGGAATAAGTTAAGTAAGCAGATAAGATGGACCTTCATAAAGGACCCAAAGACCCTTATTTTCAAAGAACATCTCACCAGTAGCTGATAGCCCCACTCAACCATACTTCTGCCTCTCTGGAGAATACCCCTATTTCCTTCCAGCTATCTCTACTATCCTGCAACCCTACCAATAATCCCTTTGGTATGTCCCTTATGTACATGATATTTTGTTTCCACGATTGGTTGATGCTTTATTGTTAGGAAGGTGGTCTCCTGGACACTGCAGATAAGATGCCACCAAGTTACTTTATTCAGTTACAATAAAGTCCATATGATCTTAAGACAGGAACCCACTGGCTCCCACCACCCAGGCTACATCTCCCAACTCTCTGTGATGGAAAACCTGTAACATAACATTCTCTCACTCATACATACACATTCTCACATTCAATCATTCACTCTGATTTCATGCATTTCAGACGAGGTTGCATATCACAACACACCTCCCTTCTGTACCAAGCACACATGCAAGCTAATCCACACACACGCCCACTCATAAATCCAGCACCACACAGGTACTACAATAACCTTATGCTATCCAATCCATACATCCGGCACTACACAGGCACTACAATAACTTAATGGCAACCAATCCACACATCTGACACCACACAGGTACTACAATAACCTTGTGCTATCCAACCCATATGTCCGGCACCACACAGGTACTACAATAACTTTATGAAATCCAATCCACACATCTGATGCAGCACAGATACTACAATAATCTTATGTTATCCAATCCATAGATCCGTCACAACACAGGTACTACAAGGACTTTATACTATCCAATCCATACATATGGCCCCATACAGGTACTACAATCACTTTATACTATGCAATCCACTCCTCTGGCGCCACACATGTGCCAGAGGTTTGCTATCCAATGCAAACTTTATTCTATCCAATGCATACATCCTGCACCACACAGGTACAGCAATAACTTTATACTACCCAATCCATCCATACATCCAGCAACACAAAGGTCCTATAATAACTCTATTGAATCCAATCCATACATCCTGTACCACTCTGTACTACAGTACAGTTATACTTTTCAATCCATGCATCCGGTACCACACAGGTACTACAATAACCTTATGCTATCCGATCATTATGTCAGGCATATGCTTACCACAAATGCATCATGCCTATCAACTATCTCGTCCAAACATAAAATCACCAAAGAAACATAAATTCACCAATTGACATATGCAATATTTAGTTCTTCACAAGAGGCATCTAAATGACGCTCTCAAAATTCCAAATATAACATGAATACACACACCGTACACATACATCAATCTCGCACCAATGGCCCCTAATCCTGAATGCTGCATATGCATTAGATAGTCAGTATTCTTAACTCGCATTCTGAATATGCTACATTACATCATCTACCTATGTAACTTCCTTTTACTATCTCCCTTCCTTACCAAACAGACATACAAGCTAATCCGCTCACGCACTCCCTCTCAGATATGCACCTCCAATCTTATTTCTTTTTGACATAACCATGAAACTTGTAAATAAGAGTTGGGTAACAGCAACACCCCCGCAGCACCCATGGGCAAGAGGTGGCCATATGTACTCAGTCACATACACCAGTAGAAAGATCGACTTCACTTGGACTTAAGAGAACTTGGTGGAGCATTTTGTGGGTGGGAGATAAGAGGGTCCCTCAACATTCCTTTCTTTTCCACATGCTGCTGCTCATTCATTTGGTGACACAGCGATGGTGACGAGGATGGGATCATCGCTGACTGCACCCCTCACAGCAGCTTACTTAGTTTCTTTACTTTCCTTTCTATGCCAGCACATCGGGGTCCGTTACTTGGCCTTCGCAAAGAACAGCTCATCATCATTGTTATGAAGGAGGTCTCCTGGACAATGGAGGTTAGTAGCCATCAAGTAACTCTATTTAGTTACAGTAAAGTCCATAAGATCTTAAGGCAGAAACCCATTGGCTTCCACCACCCAGGCCATATCTTCCAACTACCTGTGGTGGAATGCAAGCACATAACATTGCCTCATTCATAGATACTGTGGCAAACCAGAAGAAGGATTTGGACACATGGTAGACATGATGAAGCATTTATTGAAATAATAAGAGAACATGCCTATCTTGTCCTACTGCTATTGTGAATAGTCGGTTCCATGTGTTAATATCCCCGCAAAAATATTGCGATACAAAAATATCACCATATGTTTGCGGCGATATTGAGGCATGGACCCTGCGGGAAACACCCCTGCAACCCTGCATTATTTTTAACGGCCGCTCCCACAAATTATCCCCCCAAAAAATATTGCCTATGGTGTTCCAGATGACCATATATACAGCAATATTTTTGGTGGGGATAATATGTAGGGATACCGAATAGTCCCTACCTTACAAACTAAATAAGGGTGTTTGTCTGTCAGTCAGAGTCCAAAATGAAATGTCCACAGTCCAAAACTTTACTTCTAACTTTCCCTATCAAAAAAAGAACAGATTTAAGATTGCCAGTTTGTATTCCCTCTGGCATATTTCCTTTTGGACTGCTGGACGTGAGACCTTTCCTCCAGGGTTTTCTTCACAAGAAATGTTTCTGTTATCTTTGTGTTTTCACAATCAGTGAATACGTATTATTGGTCTGCACTCTCAGAAGGTTTCTCATGAGCTCCTGTTGCTCATAGTACACATTACCTGTTAATCTTTCCTGGTGTTTGCCAGTCTTCCTGAGGACCTTACTGTCCATCTTATGTTCCTGCTGAATATAGTCTCCTATGATTCTTCCTCTTGTTTTCAGTTCTATGGTGTCCTTGTACTGAGGTCTGTCTCAGTTAAGACTTAATTTATCTTGCTCCTCCTTTTCACTAAAGTGGTTCTACCACCACTCGGGCCTTTCCAATGGTTTACCACTCTCTTGTTCTCTTCTAATGCTGGGCTTTATTCTTGGACTTAACATGGAATGGCTTTCACAACCTTTTCTGAAAATGTTCCAATATTTGACAAATGTGGCACTTGGCAACTCTGCGGATTCCTCCCAGCATACACTCACGTGATTACTCAGTGGTTCACATTCATTCTCATATTGCAATTCATATTTAACTTGTAGTCTCTGTTGCCTCCCCCTCTCTCGCTCTTCCCCGGTACCTTCATTCCCAGAGTTTAGATTCCTGGTGTCTGGCGTTGAAACCGAGAAGCCTCATTCTACTTCTGCTGTCGTCTTCCTGACTCCGCTGCAGAGTCTCTCCAAGCATCTGGTTGTCTCAGGCTGTTCGGCATCACTCGTCTGGCGGGAGACTTTGCTTCTACTGTTCCTGTTTGTTTCAGCATTGTTCATCGGACTCCTGGTCGCCGTCCTACCAACGGATGTGCCCCTTTTTCCAACATCATTCTTCTGGGGTGCTCGGCTGGCGCTCTCTTCTTCCTCCTTCATTGACAACACTGGACTCCGTGGATCCTCAATGCTCCACCCCTTCAAGGTATAGCGAGGTCAGAGGGCTTCCCCTGAATATGGCTCTTTCTTCTCTCTCCCTGTTGATTCATCTCAGTTACATATACATCAGAATGCAAATGGGCTTTCCGTTTGGCTTCAGATTTTCAAGTTCATCCAGTATTACCTGAAGTCCATAGAATAGAAGACGTTGGACTTGGTATAGAAGGTAATCCGATATAAGCAGATATTTTTGCTGGTATAGGGAGTTCCTAATGGGAATGAGAGTGCTTGTCCTCTAAAGGGCAGTCACTCCCAGTGAGGTCCCACTTGCCCAGATCCCTAGGAAGGGTATTGCGGAGCGGGCTCACCTCCCGAGCCTCACAGGGGGTGGCTCTCCTCTCGGTAGAAGGCACGGATACTCTTGATTTGTCACAATACCCATTCCATCATTCAATCTGACCTCATGCATTCCAGACTGGTGTCCATCTATCGATTAATAACACAAAGCACATCACAACATTTATAAATCCCATACATAAATTATGAATTGTTTTGTGAAGCACTCATGCACATAGTACATATTGTCACAAAATGAACTGAGCAACAGCATGAGGAAAGGAATCTCACAACACACTGCAAATTCACCATCATTTCTTATTTGGGCCCTGTATGCTATATGATGAATTTGCAACTAACACAATTGACCACAATTTTGCATACCCATGATATTAATAATAGACACAGTAAAAAGACTTTTGATCATCACAATGTACACATTATTATTTGCTCATTCCTAAAGTTACTGGTCTGTAAATACTAATTTGCAGACATTTATGTATTTGTGTCCTTATGGTGATGTTACTGCATGGTAGGGCTAGACCAAAGAGATCCCAGTGGTGTGTGTTCTGGGAGGAAATGGGTGGGCAGCAGGACAGAATGCACAAAGGCGTTAGCATTTGTATGGGCATGCAAGGGATGGACACACATTCAAAAATTGAGTGTTGGGGAGAGTGATACACAGAGACCCAAAACTGATGTTACTCGGGGTGGAGGAGGAGGGAGAAATGTCTAGATATGAGAAACTGTTCTTATCGACAACCACAGCATTAATTAAAAGGAATACAGTGAAATTGTGGGGCTCTGAAGCAATCCCACAGTTTGAGCAGTGATTACAGACGTGAATATATACATCACGATGGAACGCAGGGTGTACACTGCTAGAGGATGCCTGAAGAAAGCTCATGAGAAATGGCACAGGTGGGAAAAGGCACAGTGATCTGTTCAATCAACACAGTGCAAGTCATAACATGATGTGTTTTAGGCGAAAGTCTGGAAAATATATTGTGTGGACAACGTAAGACTTCCTAAGACCCGTGTTTCTTTTCTGGAGTGATAGATCTGAAAGTGGCCCCTTTCGGCCAAATTTGAATTTTGTAAATGTTTTAATTTTATGTGGTAAAACAATAAAATGTGTTATAAAAAAAATGTACACAGGCAGTCTGTTCTTCCTGGCATCCCATATCCACCATCTCTTCATATGGCAATAGATTTGGCTGATAGGTGGGCTGGAAAGCCACCTTGTAGTCAAAACTAAAAACAACAGAAAACAAGGGATTATGTTTAAATGACTTCACTGAGCGGCTTTCCATTGGATTGTGGTCCTCAGTCCTTTTCTCTCTCTCTACAAACAACTCCATCTTGTTGGTGGGAAACCTGTCAGTCTCAGCCTCTGGGGTTTTGTGTCCCTCATATTTCTTTATTCCCTTTCATGATGTGCTGTTATTGTCTTTCAGAGCTCGTTTCAGGATGACCTGATAGTGCTTGTAACTGAAGGCGCGCTTGCCACCACCTTGCTGCCGCTTTTGTACATGAATTATACATCAGCATCTTAAGTAGCTAGTTTTTAACCTTAAAGCCCCCGTTGGTTTGTCTTGGCCCAGGGCCAGGGGTGTTGCTAGGTGTGTAAATGAAATGGGTCTACGCTAATGTCAGGACTGTCACTCTGAGGGCTCAGGGCTAGCTAGCCTTTTGGTTGTAGCCCCTGATCTTCTATCCGGGGCCACAACCAAAAGACCCAGAGCTATTGCCCCCTTAGCCATCCCCTCGCCTCCAGCGATGCCTCTGTCTTGGCTTTTTCTTTCTTTGCATGCCACCATCTGATAACATTCTTCAGAGTCTTGAACCTGACCTAATCTCTTTGTCTTTCTTCTTCTAGATGTTTCTGTTTCCCTCCTTTCTGGTCTCTGTTTTCAACACTTATTCCCTTCTCCTTCACTCTACTCCCTTCCCTCCTCAATGTTCTTCCACACTGTAACCTCTCGTCTTCTCTCTCTCTCATTGTGGCTGTCAATGCCCCGTCCTTCTCTTCTTCTCTCATTTTCATCTTTCCCACTCAGCACTTGAATTTCCCTACACCTCCATTTTCATTTTTCTCTGACTTGCTCTTAAATCACTCTCCTTCACTCCTCCTTTATTTCTCCTGCCTCCACTCCTGAACCTCCCTCCATCATCTCCACTTTCTTTTCTGTTTCCTCCAACTATGTTCTTCCTCATCACTCATGCACTCCCCTCACCAACAGTCTGCCGAATCCTCATTCTTCGACTTCCAAAGAATTTCTGCTTTGCTTAATTGCTCATGTGTTCCTAGGAGTGCAGGAAATGTAGGAGTGTTTGGGGATTGGGCCTTATTCTTTTGGACTACAAGTTTGGCAAGCATCTGTAACTGGTTAGCCTCCCATCTTCACAGGCTAACATATTCAAGCATCAATCAAAGGTTCACGAGTGCCTGCTTTGGCGGATGCACAAAGGCCGTAATTATTTCCCAAACCCTTTTATTCTGCCCATGATATGTCAGCTTTGTACAACCCCAAGGAATATTAGAGTAAACCTGGTTAGGTGAACAACTTTGCACCCCATTCGATTATATCTTCCCTTAGCTCCAAGAAATGTTGGCATCAATAGTTTGTGGGAACCACCAAGTCTAAGGATGGACTAGACTGCCCAGTGGAGCCTGGACTAAGGTGCCTGGGGGATCTGCCATGTATCTCATCCAATACTTATTAACCAAACTGGGGTGACCCAAACACACATTGAAAACAAGGAAACGTTATACTTATATTTATACTTTGATTTAGATGACCATATTAAGCCTAACCCTTTGATACTCTACTAACTAAAATGATGTACCTTTTAAATTAATCTATCATATACCAAACGGGTATATAAAACTGATGGATTGAAATACTATGCTGCATTTTACTAGTTAATATATTAGAAGTCTGAGACAGAATGTTACTTTTAATCAATTCCTAGGAGACAGAACTAATTGTTCCACATTGAGGGGGTAATTCATAGAAATCGGCGCACAAGTGGCGCACGTGGCTGGTGCACAGAGTGTGCGTGTGGCAGTCTGCGCCAGCCACGTGCGCCAAAACCCATTTAGGCGCACTGCTTATTCATGGATTTATACATCCATAAGCAGCCGTGGCGCAGAGTGGCGCAGCGACCCTGCAGAAGTGCCAGTTACGCTCCCAACCCCGCCCCATGCGCCAAAAACATTGCACAAATCCAGTACATGGCACAAAGGCCAGTGGACCAGCATACAGCCACCCAACAACGAAAACGCGTGTAAAACTCCCCACGCACCCCTCGGAATACACGTCCACCACTCGTGCCAGGCCAATCGTGTGTCAAACTTCACACGCACCGATAGGAATACACGTACCCCACTCGCGCCAGGCCAATCGCGTGTGAAACTCCCCACGCACCCCTCGGAATACACTTACCGCGCTCGCACCAGGCCAATCGCATGTAAAACTTCACACGCAGCCCTCAGAATACACGTACCCCACTCGCGCCAGGCCAATTGCGTGTAAAACTTCACACGCACACCTCGGAATACACATACCACGCTCGCGCCAGCGAAATCATGTGTAAAACTTCACACGCACCCCTCGGAATACACGTACCCCACTCGCGCCAGCGAAATCGTGTGTAAAACTTCACGCGCACTCCTCGGAATACACGTACCCCGCTCGCGTCAGGCCTATCACATGTAAATCTCCCCACACACCCCTCAGAATACACGTACCCAGCTTGCACCAGGCCTATCATGTGTAAAACTCCACGTGCACCCCTCGGAATACACGTACCCCGCTCGCGCCAGGCCAATCATGTGTAAAACTCCCTGCGCACCCTTCAGAATACACGTACCCCGCTCGCGCCAGCGAAAACACGTGGAAAAAGTCCCCCCTGTGGAGTGGGCTTCCTGCGGAGCATGCCCATGGTGGGTGGGCTGCCTGCGGGGTATGGACTGGGTGATGGGCTGCCTGCAGGGCATGCCCAGGGTGATGGGCTGCCTGCGAGGTATGGACTGAGGTGGATGGGCTGCCTGCAGGGCCTGCCTAGGGTGGATGGGCTGCCTGCAGGGTATGGACTGGGGTGGATGGGCTGCCTGCGCGTATTCCGGGGGTGCGCGTGGAGTTTGACCCACGATAGGCCTGGCACGAGTGGGGTATGTGTATTCCAGGGGTGCGCATGGAGTTTTACATGCGATAGGCCTGGCGCGAGCAGGGTACGTGTATTCTGAGGGGTGCGTGTGAAGTTTTACACGCTATAGGAAGGCACAAGCAGAGTACGTGTATTCTGAGGGGTGCGCGTGAAGTTTTACACCCCTGGCCATCCCCCACAGGCAGGCCACATGGCACCATGCACTTGGGAGCTCCAACACATGTCCCCCACCCTCCACCCCTATTGACGGGCACCTGCCAGCAGGCCCCGACACATGGGCCACCAAACAACATGTCATAACAAAACAGACCCATGGTCCTAATGCCAACCCAAAGCCCCCCTGCCCCCAGTACAAGCATGCAACCATCCACTGCACCCACTCCCAAATCAGCCATGCCATGAGAGTCTCAAAAGAACCAGCTTGGCCATGCATGAGTGTACAACAGAGCCACTCAGTGGCAACACATGACTGATGCAATGCTCATAGAGACATGCACAAAACCAATGAGAGTACACAACACCAATAATAAAGTTTGAATAAACGTATCAAAAACATAATGAAATTACATAAAGAAAATCAAACTTGGAAAGCAATAAACAATGACAGATATTACAAAAAATAGGGAAAATCCAATGAAAAACAAAAATCCACGCCATGAAAAAAGAAAAGTGGTCCATAGCCAATGTCAATATGAAAAAACTATCCCAAAAAAATGAAACCATTGATCCATGGAAATGTCAAAAAATAAAATATGTGCAAGTCTTCAACCATATACAATCCAAGTCCAAAGGGTCCATGATCCCCAAAACAAATGAAACCTACCAAAAAGTCCTACGAATAAAAAACTATATACATGAAGTTGAGTAAAGTCCATTAACTCCAAAAAAAGAGAAAAAACAAAACGAAGGAAACCTAACCCTAAAGAACTATGAATAAAGGTGGCGGGCAAGTCCTACAGCTCACTCTTCAATGTTCCGGGTCAGGGCATCATTGAACTCCCCTTCAACGTCCCGGAGGCGGGCCTCTCGCCTGGCATCGAGGTCTCGCAGGGATACAGCCATGGCCTCCTTCATCTCCCTGCGAGTTGCCTTGAGGCACTCAGCCAGCCTCAATGCCTTGCGCATGGAGTTCTCTGCCCTGACCATAGTGAGCCGTGCCTCTTCTGCCCGCCGCTGCTCCGCATCTATTTCCTGGCCCAACCGCTGCCACACGGAAGACAATCCCAATCCAGGGTCCTCCTGCCCTCCAACCGATGCCTGCCCCTGTGATGTTGATGGCCCCGAGCCATCATCGCCACCTTGAGCCTGCTGCTGCCGTGCATGTGCCCTGCCTGTTGATGCCTGCATGTCCTCCTCCTGCTGGGGCCCAGTTGTTGGGGTGACCACCCCTAGTGGACCTCCGACTCCCGACTGTGGCAGGGAGGTGTCCTCCACCAGCCTGGCTGCTGGCTCAGGGGCAGCTACACAGGGTGCCCAGGTGATTCTTGGGCAGGAAGATGGCACGGAGGACGACTGAAGCATAAGTGGTTCATTTGAAGAGGGGTTCACCAGAAGTTCCAGCACACGGAGAAACCCAGCCCTGCTGACCCCTCCCAGTCGGTCGACGCGGTCAATGAGTTATTCAAAATGACGTGCATTGTCCTCACGAGAACCCTGCACGTCATCCCGAATACCATGTTGACGCAACGCCACCCCAGGTAGGACAGGCTCAACACAGTCCCGGATTACCACATCCGCAGGCAGAGGAAGGCCAGTTGTTGTGAGTGCATCCCCTCCCTGAAAACGGGTCTGGATAGAGGCATCCCTGCTGGTGCTAAATGATGCAGTCACAGGATCGGGGACAGGATTACACACAGGCACCTCCGTGGTGGCCTGTGCTGCCTCCTGTCCCTGCCCCTGGACTGCACCACTAGCCCCAGTGGAATCCCCCCTCCATGCCCCGTGTGTGGGCCTTCCAGGGCCTACTCCTCAACCAAACCCCTCACCAACCTGCCCCTTCTGCTGCCAAGGAGTCCACCTCCATTCTCTGCCTCTTGGACCTTCCCTCGGCAGCTGCAGATGCGGCACCAGACTCCTCACTCCCCGAAGAGATGTCAACCTGGGAGGGGAGCTGGGCCTTGCGTCTCCTGCTGGTGGTGGGATCCCTGCTCCACAGCACTGTCTACACCCTCTTCATCAGTTGACGCTGAAGACAGGGAGAGACAGAACACAGGCATCAGGGGACTGTACAATGGGCTGAGACACACATGACAGTTGCATATGAGTGGCAGTCTCAAACTTCACAGTTGGCATCACACTCCCCAACGCACATATCAATTGAAGCCACACGCATGCGCAAATTAACAGGAATCGTGCAGTAGGCAGCAGCATCCATACACATACAACAGCATGAACATCAGAAGGTTATCCTGACGTCACATGCAACACGGGGAGTGCCGAACACATGCACACACGCCACCAGACATACATGCATCTGTACATCTCCACCAACTGTCACGGTGCAATCATCGGCAACTATGTCACATCTGCCAATGCATCCATGGCGTATCACATTTGCACACATGTCAAACACACACACGCACATGCATGCTGTGCACGTACATGAAGGTGGAACCAGCATCCATGTGTCACACCCCAAACCCTGCCATACTACATGCACAGAAATGCTAACATGTGTGCATCCCCACATGCATTTGTGCATTTGAACACATACACCATTGATGTGCCTCACACATGACTGGACTCACATGTGGCAGACTCATGTCCCTGCACATACACATCCATACATGGACCTTTCAAGACATATGTCCTAGCTGCACACACCTGGCACACCTCAACATGCACTGCGTCCAGTCAGTACACATGGACACTTACCGCTCGACTCCGGACGGGTATGCTTCTCAAGGACCTGGAGGTGAAGCGCTGGGCGTATACATTCCAGGACCCTCATCTGGTCATTGGTAAGGCAGACCCGGCACCCCTCTGCATCCGCTGCCTCCCAGAGGCACCGGGCCTTCCTGTGGGACCTGAAGTCCTCCCAGCGCTTCCGGACATGTCGTATGTCGCGGGCTGCCACCCCCTACACGTTGATGGCAGCCACAATGTCCTTCCAGATCCTCTTCCGTCCATCATTGTCGTCGCGTGGTCTTCTGAAGAGGGCATCATAATGCACCAGGACTTGCTCCACCAGGATACCAACTTCTGCGGCACTGAAGCTGGTAGCCCTCTGCCTCTCTGGCTGGGGGTCGCCAGTGGTCTCTGATGGTGTTTGCCCCAACATGGCAACCCCCAAGGCAGGTGTGGGTGGGCAACTGGGTCCTGGTGCTGGGCTGTGGAGCGATGGAACTTCAGTCGGGAGTCTTCTGTTCCTGCAAGGGTGGTCAAAGCAACTGGACCCCTGCAGATGGCTGACTTGCAGGCACCAAATAGCAGGGCACCTGGCCGGCAGGCAGGCAGGCAGCAGCAGATGGCTGGTGGGAGTCGGCTTGGGGCTCTGGTTGGCAGGAAAATGGCCTCTGGGCAGGAGCGTGGTCTTCCGTGTGTTGTCGCATGGCCAGCTTGAAATGGAGTGATTTGGCACGTGAAAAAACTGCACGTCAACGTGTAATTCGAGGAAAGGCCCTTAGCGCATAGCGCGTATATGACGTAACGTGCACGCAGGCGTTTCCCTGGCACGGTTTAAGGTCCCATGTGGGTTTGCATCACTCGGTATGTGCTTTTCTTGGAAAGCGGTGCGTGTGTTTTCTGGGCATTGGGGTTCACACGCGATTACTTCACAGCGGCTACAGTGCTTACTTCTTCTTTTGGTGTGGGTGTTGGCTACGCCTTCTTCTTCTGCATGCAAGGCAGACGGTGAGTCGCACACACTATTTTTAATAATGCGGGAGTCCCTGTTAGTCACGTACCCCTTTTTTTCCGGGCATACTAGCCTGCGTGTTGATCACATTCATGTTTTTTGTGTTCCTGGCTGCCACAGCGTACTGCGTGTGTTTTTGTACGCGCACGTGGGCTGCAGGAGTCGCTTATCTCTTTTTCTTGCTTTTTTGGGATGCCTGAGCGTTGCGTGACATGTCATTTCTCCTAGAGGGCCACAGAATGGGACATTCATCATAGATGTATATACTTGTTTGTTGTTTGCGCACACTTTTGTGATGCGCAGGGACGCTACCGCCTGCCTTCATGTGGCTGACATGTTTAGGCTTGTGCATGTCTTTGGCCGTGCGTGGGTGACCCCTATTTGATTCCATGAATACGTGTGGTTCGCGTGCGTGTGGGCATTCCGTGTACTTCCCAGGAGTACATCACCAGTTACGCCCTTATTTTCACGTGTTGTTCCCCATTCCGTGCATTCCGCCCTGTGTTCCGACCCCTTTTTGGTGTGTGCGCTGATGTTGTGCGCCTTGGCTGTGCGCGTCGCGCATGGTGTTCTGGATGTTGCAATGAGGTGTGCGCCCGTGTGCGCCACGCATGGATTTGGCGCACATCCCGGGGATAACACGCGCAGGCCCTTCCATGAATCACAGGCGTGCGTGTGCGCTTTCTTTTTCACGCTTGCCCCAGCTTGCGCCACGATTTTTGGCACACATTTGTTCCATGAATCGGCCCCCCAGTGTTTTTTAAAGTCAGGCAGAGATTATTGAAAAGAGGGTATCCTGCAAGCGTACTGAAAAAGATAATGCAGACGAGCCAGATTTATAGATAAAATCTGTTTTCTGAAAATAAATAAACTGTAATCAATTTTGGGCTAGAGAAATTGGCATATGATGGGTTGATTGAGATGGACTGTGTGGGGTGGGCTATGCAGAGCACTTCGAGAGACTGTTTGGGGGCAGCACATGTATCACACCCAGATGGATTGTTTAAGGGTGAGGAGTGTGTCGCACCGGGATGGATTGTGTGGGATGGGAGATGCATCAAATGGTGGTGGGCTGTTGGAGATGAGAAGTGTATACTTGGATGGAGTATTGAGGGTGGGAAGTGTCTTGCTTGGATTAAGGGTTAAGGGAGAGAGAAGTATCGCACCCAGATGGACTGCCAGGTGTGACAAATGATTTGCACTTAGAGGGATTAGTTGGTGGTAGAAACCGTGCTGCACTAGGATTCAATGCTCGGGACAGAGAATGTGTATCATCTGGATGAATTGCTGAGGGTGGTTAATGCATCACACTAGAATGAATGATTGGAGGTGAGAAATGTATCGCACTTAGACGGAATGTTGGATGTAGGAAAATAATTACCACTATCTAAGCATACTAAAAACTCACCTTAATGCATACACACACACACACACGCTGAACTCAACACAACCATACCTCTACCACACCACAAACCACATACATTTTACAACACGCGACCCGACATGAAAACAGCATACACAATCACACCTCAGCACCACATGAAGCCTACCAAACCAAAATTGCAACGCTCGGTGACCGATTTCTCTGAACTGAAGCTGCCAACAGCACATCAAAGCTTTCTTGCTCTTCTCCCACGCAACCCCACTAACAAATCCTGCAACCCTCCTTCCATTTCAGATCCGCCAGAGCGCCAAGAGAACACGCAAGTGGTCACAGTGCACGTTACAAGACCCATTAACATATTTTACAGACAGTGTGCCTCATTATGAGTATGGAGGTAGCCATGCCGCTTCTAGCGGCATTGCTACCCCCATACCGGGTACCAGGTCTGCTTTCCACAAAAGGGGACTTACTGGGCCGTTCCGACATTGGAGGGCCCGGTAAATCCCTTTTGCAGGACCCGGGCCTGGTACATCCCCATTCCCATTTGAGCCCCCATAGGATGGGGAGGATGCTAACAACGGGCCCGTTAATGACAGGCCTGTTGTTAGCATCCTGGTCTGCTAGCGGGTCCTGCTAAGGACGCCTGGTCTGACCAGGCGTTCCTTAGCAGGTCCAGCTGCAGACCTCGTAATAGGGCGGCCCGGAACGAATGTGGCCAGTCCCTTACCGGCACCATTCATTCCGTGGCCGCCTGGGTCGTAATGAGGCCCAGTGTTACCTAATTTGAGAAAACCTCTTTTTGTGAAACCACAGTATGTCAATACACAAAAAAGTGTCAAGCTTTTGTGCGTGAAGAAAAATCCGGGAACATACATGAGTTTACTTACTGCAAAATGAAGAACGTGATATAAACAATGTTTTTGCCCATGATGCTATTTGGAAAAAACGAAATTGCGTGCAAATTGTAGAATCAATGTAAATAGATCATGAATTTTTTATCCCACCTACAAAGCATCCATGGTAAATCATTATATTGAATATGCACACATGTAATGACATATATTGGTCTCTTTGGGAAAAGGTCAGCCCAGACATTAGGAGATGGTCCATTGATGATAAACTCACATATTGGAGGTCCTACGGACCAGGCTGAACGGTTAGGTTTAATGACTCAATGAAAACAAATACTCACTACTCCATGAAGAAGGCCACCAAAAGTGACGAGATGTAAGTTCGATCGTGGCTCTCTGACCCTTGTGTCCTGCTGATGGAATATCATGGCACCAGGATATAGCCTGTACTTGTAAATCTCGGGTTGGTAAAAACAGGGCACCATTCGTGAAGAGAAGACTGCCTTTCTCGTTAAAGCACGTTCCTGTGCTTTGGTTCCTCTGTTGTACTGCCTGTACCTGTTGTAGGAAAGTGTTGATAGTGTTGATGAATGTTTTTCCTGCCAGTACAAGTTCCTGTTCATGTGGTCCTTCTGTTTCTTCACAGAAATTGCGTGAAAGGGCGTCTGCCAGAGTGTTTTCTTTTCCTGGGAGATAGGTGATTACAACGTCGAACTGTGAGAAAAAGTAGGCCCATCTGGCATGTCTCGAATTTCGACACTCCATCTGTTGCAACACTTTGAGGTTTCGATGATCAGTGTGAACCAAGAAAGGAACAATAGAGCCTTGGAGGAGATGTCTCCATTCTTCGCAGGCTTGATGTATGGCCAAAAGTTCCTTTTCTAAGACAGAATAGTTCCGCTCGCTTGGACTTAGTGTACGTGAGTTATAGGATACAGGGTGTTCCAAGTCATCTTCCTCCTTCTGTAAGAGAGCAGCCCCAATTGCACCTTGGGAGGCATCGGTTTCAACGATGAAGGGTCTTGTTTGGTCCAGTTGTCTCAATATCGGAGCTGTTACAAATGTCCTCTTAAATAGTTGGAAGGCTTGTTCAGTGCTGGTATCCCAAACAAATGTAACTCCTTTCTTTAGCAGATTTGTGATGGGTGAGATGATCTTCGAGAAATTTGGGATGAACTTTCTATAAAAGTTAGCAAGTCATAGGAATCTTTGAACCTCCTTGATGTTGGAGGGTACAGGCCACTTGGTGATAGCATTAGTCTTGGCTGGGTCCATCTGTATATTGTCAGCGGATAAAATAAAACCCAAATAAGGTACTGTGGTTGCTTCAAAAACGCACTTTTCGGGCTTAGCTAGTAGGCTGTGTCTTCTTAATCTTTGTAAGACTTCTGTAACCAATTTGCGATGTTCGGTCAGGCTGGCAGAATAAATCAGAATGTTATCTAGGTAAACCACTACCGAGGAGAATAGCATGTCAGCAAAAACATTGTCCATAAACCGCTGAAACTGTGAGGTGCAATGACTAAACCAAAAGGCATGACTCTGTATTTGAAATGGCCTAGTGGTGTCCGGAAGGCCGTCTTCCACTCATCCCCTTCACGGATTCTTAAAAGGTCGTAAGCCCCTCTCAGGTCTAGTTTAGTGAAAACCCGAGCTCCCTGGACCGCTTCTATGATGTCCTTCATCAAGGGCATAGGGTACCTGTCCCGTACCGTTAGACTGTTTAGACCTCTATAGTCTATACAGGGTCGTAGTTCTGTAGTCCCTTTTTTAGAAATAAAAAAGAGAGAAGCTCCTGCTGATGAAGATGACTCCCTGATGAGACCATTCTCTAGATTGGTTGCAAGGTACTCCTTCAGGGCTTATTTCTCGGGGATAGACAATGGAAAGATTCTTCCAAAGGGAATGATTGCATCCGGAATCAAGTTGATCTTGCAATCTTCTTTGCGATGAGGTGGCAAAAGACGAGGTTGTGTGTCTGTGAACACATCAATACATTTCTGGTATGGTACTGGAACCCTGTTGACACTGTATGACGGATGCAGTGTTACTTGTATACTCGGTGATCTTTCTGTAATCAGACAATGTTGATCACAAAACTGGGATCTGAAGTCCGCTGTATTCAAACTCCAATCTATATGAGAGTTGTGTTTTCTCAACCAGGGTATCCCCAATATTACCGGAAAATGTGCCGCCCTGATTAAATCAAAGGTTAGGTATTCCTGGTGAGTAGCCAACGTAATCTTTAGATCCTGTGTTTCATGACTGATGGGACCGGAGGTTAAGGGGCTTCCGTCTACCCCTTCTAAAGGTATGGGCCGTATCTTGGGACGTCTAGGAATCTGTTCGTCCTGGGCCCACTTATCATCCACGAAATTGCCGGCGGCTCCACAATCCAACATGGCTAGACATTCCACCGGATCATGCTTGTCCCAATTGATCTGGACCTTGAATACCATTAAACAGTTGTCGGTCAAAACCAGAGGCTGTGCTAGGCGACAGGGATTTACGTTATTCACCCCTTCCCTTTCCCTGTTTAAGGTTGGGGTCTTTTGTTTCCCTGCTTTCTGGGAGGAAATTCTGGACAATCCCGTAGCAGGTGACCATGAGAACCACAATACATACATAACACTAGGTCTTTCCGTCTCTTGCGTTCACTGGCGGATAATGGTCCTCTAGTAGTGGTTCCTATTTGCATCGGTTCTTCCATGGGTCCCTTTTCAGGCATAGAGGAGGGGTTTGGAACTGATACAAAAGTCTGTGGCCTTCTTCTTTCTGCCTTCCTTTCAGCAATACGAAACTCGATTTGTAGAGCTAGGGATACCAATTCTTGAAAAGTATTTGGTCTGGCTACTCTCGCCAGCTCGTCTTTAATATCCTCATGGAGTCCTCTTCTGAAGATAGTTTGTTGGGCTGTCTCTGGCCAACTGGCGTCGGCAGCTATCCTTTGGAACCCTGCAACATATGCCTGGACATCCGAAGAGCCTTGAAGGATATCTAGTAGGTTTTCTAATGTGGAATACACCACTTCAGGTGTTTCGAATCTGTCTCGGAATGTTTGAATAGAGGTGGCATAGTTTGTAAGAACTGGCTCTGAACTCGTCACCAGAGGAGTGGCCCATGCAAGGGCATTTCCTATCAAATTGGAAATTAGGAATCCTACCTTGGTTCTATCCAAGTCGTAGGTTCTAGGACGAAAAGTAAACTGGATTGTACAAGCATCCAAACATTCCTTAATCTTTTTTGGATTTCCATCATATTTCCCACATGGCAGCGGGATGGGTGGTAACTCTCCTCGGTTGTCATCCCATTGTGGGACTTGTTGTCCCGCCTGTTGGATCTGTTGAACTTGTTGCCTGAGTGCAGCATTATCTGCTCTTAGAGACTGTACTTCTGTGGTTAATGCCTAAATGGCGTTTACCATTTCCTGATATTGTTCTAGAGAGGCCATCTTTTGGTGTTGCAATCTCTCAGATTTAGTCTGTGCAGTAATGTTTGGCTCCCCAAACTCCTCCTCACCTGAATATGTATGAGAGGTAGAGGAGTCTTCTGTGTCGTCTGATGATATTCCTTTTCTTCCCTGTCGCCAGGTTTCGCTGGTCTCCTTCTTGTGTTTCCTCTCCTTCTGTTTGGAGTATTGGGTATGGGCTCCACTGGAAGATACTTTGCCAGAAATGCGATTTTGCCTGGCAGCGGGGACTCCAGGGAGCCCACCCCGGGCCAGGGAAAAGCCTTGCTGAAAAACCCTGGCAGGTGGTGTAGAAGATTCCAGCAGATGACTACTATCACCAGAATGCACGGCAGTGCGGAAGAGTGGCTCCAGAGGAGATATCGAGATAGAGTATCGGCAGGAGACGGTTGGATGGGTAGACTGAATAGCAGCGGCTCCACAGAAGACCTTGCAACAGTGATTTCATCCCAGAACAAGCAGAAATAACCGGACACAGGAACACAGAGCACGAAGCAAAGAAGGGGGCGTGACCAAGGAGAAAGCGCGAGCCTCCGAAGAGTACCGCGCGGACAGCAGGAACGCGGGAGGCAATGACAGGGATGGAGCGGGAAGGCAAGAAGCGAGTACACAAAGAGGCAAACCCGCCTGAGAATTTTGAGGACACAAAAACACCAGAGCGCTAGGAAACTTCCCGTAACACTGGAAGTTGCAATGCATGCGCGTTAGCAACTTCCGGGTTTATAAAGGCTGGGAAGACTAGAACGTGCATAGTGTTACTGGAGGTAATAGTCCTTTTACCATTTCTTCCATCTCCTCCATAGCTTCCAGGGCCGACGAACCATGACGGATACATTCAGTTTAGATTATCATCATAGTAGGGAGGTGAAAGCAGTGACTCTTGCATACTGTAAGAGAAACACAGTTGAATTTAATTGCACCTGTAATGATGTGGGTGATGCCGCGGTGGGCTGCCTTGATAGGGAAAAAGGGCATGGCCATTTTCCCCATCGATTTGTGAGATCATGACGGTTTGATTCTGTGGAGTGTAGAGCTCTATAGCTATGTGGTTTGTTCCTTTTTTGCTATGTCACTTTGGAAGGTAAGGCTACTTCAACATTGAAGCCCAAGTACTTGACTGAGTTTGACAAATGTAGGGCAAATAATTACGGGCACATGTCATCCAGCCATATTTCATTGAGTTTTTATTTGGTGTGGACTGATGAGGAAGAGTTCATTCTTGGTAGTGTTCAGCTTGAGGTAGGCGTTTGACATCCATGTTTGGATGGTAGCTACACATTTGTGGGGGTGAGTTATGTCCTGGGGGCCACTGACCTTAAAGTACAGATGAATATTATCTGCATACTAATGGCTGGATATGTTGCTTGTTTAAGAGAGTTCCCAAGGTTTCCGTGTATGATGCAGGAAGTAATATTAAATTATTCAGTAGATCTTACCGACAATAAAAATGTCCTGTCGTGATTTCCATGTACATAAGTAGTGACACATAACACAGCAATCATACAGGGAACTTCAGCACATGCTACTTCTGAGGCTTAACAGGGATGGTGTGGAATGTTCCTCATGTAAGTTTGTGTACTTTTAATATTTTTGTTTCTGGGGAAACAACGTTCTGATCACCATTGCAGACATAGTACATTATCTAGTGGTATGCTTTATTGTATCACTTCTCAACAGACTTGTAATATCCATTTCTGGAGTGGTGGTTTATGTGATTGTTTCATAGTGCTATAATTAGAGGGGTGTGTGTGTGTGTGTGTGTGTGGGTGTGTGTGTGTGTACGTGTGTGTGTACGTGTTTATTTTGACCAAATTAAACCAGATGAACATATGGAATAATGGTGCCAAACCACCATTTGAAATAAGGATTCAGGGTGCAGAAATTAGTGTAATATCTGCATAAGTGAGGCCAGCACTTACATTATTTGGACACAACATTCAGGAAGCAGGGATTAATGACATGCGTTTAAAAAATACTATGTGCACTTTCTGCATCTGGAAAAAAAATTCTCTATTCAGACCGTCATAGCATTTGTTACAGAAACTGCCCTAATCATAATCTGTGTCAGGATCTAAAATTACAAAACCGCAACATTAAGTGCTAGTCCCTTGTACAGAACCCAGTGAAAATTAGATTGGTAATAAATATTAAAATCACATCAAAATGACCTCTAGATGTGTGCCACTTGCTCTAATGCAAAAATAACGAGCATACTCGTCCTTGGCATTTAAGAGATTAAGACTTAACACCAATCTCTGGTTTTAAAGAATTGTGGACCGAGTTCTTGATGATCTTTTGCTAGTTGGCGTTTGTGCACTGAGGAAAAGCAAATACAAATATGTTCTTTAAAAAAACACGTATCGCAAAGTACCATGCTCTTCTTTACACAATTTATTTTCTTTAATAGGATTTTTGTTAAGTGCTAACGATCACCTTGTAGTCACTACAGAGCACAACAATGAGGGACAGCACCAGGGCCCTTCAACCTTTTCAGTTTCGTGTGATCCCAAGCAGCTGCCTTATGTTGCCAGTCTTATGACACAGAAACATAATTCTTTAATTCAGACATTAAAGTTGTGCAGCACACACATTGCAGGCTGCCTTTGCTGGAGACCTCAGGCCTGTCATCTGCCTCTTGCAGTATCCAGCAACATTCTTATGACCTTGTTGCATTTTTACTCCTGCTTCTCCGACATTAGCGCCCTACTGTAAAAGAAGGCATAATAGCTGTTCAGTGGACATTTAGTATTTTAGCTACCTGCCTGTTCCCTGATAATCTGCAGCTATTAACCACCTTGTTGCATACTTTTGACTTCATTATAATTTAAGCACCTTTCAGGTACCAGAGACTGTTTTTCCCAGATGTAAGGCAAGGGGCTACAAGGTCCACCAAAGATCAGGTTGAAATGGGCCCCCCTCTGCCCTAACACATCTTCAGCTGGTCATTACTAAAACATATATGGGAAGACAAGGAGGAAGAAAAATAAGGCTTGTCGAGATCTTTGTATGGATCATCAGTTGGCGAAGGAAAAGTCTTAATCTGTCAACCTCTGTATTATTCCACCTGTCTTAGATTGATATGTGAAGGGTCTGTCTTAGGCATCTCATAGGTCAGGGAAGGAGGAGGGGGCACGTGGAGGGTGCACACACCCTGCTGACTCACAAGGACAGGTCTGGTCCTCAGAGGGCACTGACAGAAAAGTATAATGCCATCCTTTACAAATCCAGAGATGCCTGAAAGACTGCTTTGCTTCAACACCAGCTATGAAAACAGCTGTAAATGTAGCATTTTCTGATTTCCGTATGATTTGCATGATTCAGTCTAAAACAGACTGTCAGAAGGATGATTTAACAGCAATTAAAACACCCTCATGGAAACACCTGACAGGGCCGATAGGCAGCAATGCAGTGGATTAAATAGTTCTGTGAACAGCCTGCCTTGTGCATACAGATCAAGTCGATTTTATTAACTTCCCTTCAGTTCCTCCTGGGTAGGGAACAGTGTTCTGAGATATCCTTTGCAAGCAGCCAAAGTAATTACCGCCCAGTAGGGTCCAATTGTTTTCAATTAAAAGCTTGACTGGAGTCTTTAGTTTTTAATACCATTGCACCCGTCTGCTTTCTCCGACGATCATCCCGCAGCTCGCAATCAACCACATCCCACATGCCACGGAGGCGCTTCGCCATCAGAGGAGATCCGATCTTTCCATAATATTTCCAGTGTATTCCTTGAAATGTCACGTCGCCACTTGGAGACACTTCGGTGCAGGAAAATGAATGCTTCAAGTGTAGACAGCGGAAAAAAGGGAACACATTCAATGGACACGCCCTCAAAATCCAACTTGGATTTTTCGATTACCTGCGTCGTATTAAAGATATAAATTTGCTTATGCAAATCTGTCTAGTTAACCTCTTAAGAGCTTAAGGAATTCCCTGTGCAACCAATGTAGAAAACACCCCCACACATGTGCTAACAGTTATGCACAAGTCCTGGTCTTTCTCCTCTCCTTCCCTTACCGATTCCCTGCGCACATTCACTTTCAGATCGACGTGAGTGTCTGGAAGCCATACACATGCTAGTCTAGTGGTGCATGGGATTAATCCTAATAACATACCACACATTAATGAACGGGATAAGGAGAAACAACGTCATGTCGGTAGCATCCCATAGAGAAATCTAAGGATGTGAGCATTCCCGCCTTCAGCCCTTATGGGGTTAAACAAGCAGGTTCAATGCAAACCTAAGAACCTGGTAAAATCAGAACTGTTTTTATGCAACAAAAGACATTCAGGGTCATCACGAGTTTAGCAGTAACCGTTAAATGCGGTGGTAATGCTATTACCGCAGCATTCAAGGGTGCGCCAAATCACGGGTTTGCCAGGATTTACCCCCAGCTCTGAGCTGGGGGAAAATCTGCTGTGATTTTGCCAATTTACAACGCTATTCCCGGGTGCTAATACCACCGGCGGTAGTTCAGTAAGGGGAAAAGGGGAGAATTCCATCGTGCTATGTAACATCTGTGAAATACCCTCCAACCAAACCCTGAAACATCTACTGTTGGATTGTGAGGGGACCCAGCCTGTGATACTTTCCTTCTTTGCAAGATTTTGGGCCTCATTATAAGGCTGGCGCTCCCGTAATGAAGGGGGCCGGTACGGGACCGGCCCCCTTCATTACGGGAGCACCGATTACGAGCTTCCCATCGCGGGACCCGGATCGCACGCCTGGTAAAACCAGGTGTGCTTTCCAGGTCCGGCGAGGGGAAGAGGGAGGCAATAACGAGCCAGATTTAATCTGCCCGTTATTACCTCCCTCCCCATTCCCATTGAGCCCAATGGGGGCTCAAATGGGAATGGGGATGGGTTCCTGCAAGGAGGACTTACCGGGTCCTCCTATGTCGGAGTAACTCGGTAAATCCCCATTGCAGGAACCCGGTAATGGAGCCCGGAAATGGAGGCAGCCATGGAGCTAATAGCTCCATGGCTGCCTCCATTCTCGTAATGAGGCCCTTGGAGTCGGTAGAGAGGAACACATTGCTGAATTGTTTTGGGATAGACTAATTTCTGGACACTCGCGTTCTCTGACAACAGGAGTGGTAAAAGTCCTTGAGAAGTATGACATTGTTGTGAGCAAGAAGAGGCTAAAGGTCTCTCCCTGAAAATTCCGCTTACAGGAAAATTACCTCCTCAGTGAAGCAGTAAATGAGAAGGAATCAGACCTCCATGTGTTTGTTAGTTAATGTGTTCTGTATAGGCCGTCTCTTTTATCTTTCCCCTTTTCTTTTTCTTTCTTTTCTTTTATGTGTCTTTTAGCGAATGAAAATATTAAAATTTAGTTTATTCTGCTCTCCTGTTTCTCTTTTTGGCGCGGATTAGTTATGTTAAGTGGCTAGAGTGACTAGAGAAGGAAGACTGCACTTTGATAGTTTCTTTTTTTAAATTGTATGAATGGAAATAGAAGATTTTGTAAAAGGTTTTTGTATAACCAAATACAAATAAAAAAAAATTAAAATACCACCGGCGGTAGTATAGCTGAAAATTCCCCAATGGGGCAATGGTTAGGTTAATTGTCTATTGTTAGTTTTAATTCATAATGTTTTATGATCACATTGTTTGATCCTCTTGTTTCTATTAAATGTGTTTGTTTAATAGACTTGTTTCCAGCTAAACATTAACTAACCGGGTATGATAACATAATCAAGGATCACAAGTTAAACCCTTGAAAAAGGTTTGTTTTTCCTTTCTATTTCTTTGGAAGTGAATAGCTGTCGCCGAGATAAAGGCAGCAATAGAAAGACCATTAAATTAAAGAACATATTATATATTGTAACAGTGCAGAAGAAAGACTCGGACACAATGGTGGCATGTTTATGGGTATACACTTTTATTTATGAATAAAGGGTTGAAAAAGGCCTCTCTATCCCTAAAGCTTGGAGGGGTTTCCCTACCTCAGTAAAAAAATGAAACTGTCAGGAAATCCAAAACTCAAAAGTCAGCCACTGGGACTCATCACGAGTTGGGCGCTAGCCCTTAAATGCGGCGGTGAGGCTACTATCATGTGAGTATGGCAGCTATAAACTGGGGTAAATTGCTGGAAAACTCCCATGTACCCAATGGGAAATTATGTTTACCACCCAACCCATGATCCGGCGGTAATACCACCCGACGGTTGGGCGCTAACACAAATACAGTTGGGCGGTAACCCAGTCGGGATACCGCCCATCTCGTCATGAGACCCACTGTCGTGTCTCAAACCTGCCTCTCTCCCTAACACTAAGAATTTAAAGTAACTGTGCAAGGATGATCTCAAAGTGTTCTTTTTGTTTTAATTCAACAGAAAAGTTCCCAGTCTCTCTGGCAGGGGTGTGTTAATGTCAGGACTGCCAGGACTCAGGGCTAGCTAGCCTTTTGGTTGAAGCCCCTGAGCTTCTATTAGGGGGTTACAACCAAAAGGCCCCCCGCACCCAGCAAAGCCTCTGCTCTCGGGTAATAAAAAGTGATAAAAGATTATGTAAAAAATATCCAAGATTCCAATGCTAGGGTTGTGCTCCTTTCCCCTAGACTTCTTATCTTATGCTCATTCCTTTAGGGCTCCTGTGCCCCTCGCTTAGATAAAGTGTCAATGGGCAATTCACTAGGTAATGCGTATTATGTTTGTGTTTCTTTATCCTAGCATCTTGGCACAGTTCACTGTCAGCTGTAGAATCCCACTGCTAGAGTTGCAGTCTTCTCCCCCTTTTCTTCTCTTTTATCTTTTTTACAAAATGTTACTGGATAATTCACAGGAAACTGTTTCTTGGCTCCACAGTTCTTTGTTCTCCCTTTTCTTCTCTTTGATCTTTTTTACAAAATGTTACTGGATAATTCACAGGAAACTGTTTCTTGGCTCCACAGTTCTTTGTTCCCCCTTTTCTTCTCTTTGATCTTTTTTACAAAATGTTACTAGATGATTCACAGGGAACTGTTTCTTGGCTCCACAGTTCTTTGTTCCTATTGACTCGGCACACTTCGCTACCAAGTGTAGGATTCATTTTATAAATTCCAGGGTTCTTTCCTCTCAGCCTCTCATGTGGGTGCAAGTCCCAGACTTGCAACACTTTACACAGCTTGTTTCACCCTCCTGCCAAGCCAGTGTTTTCTTGTTGAATGTCTCTCTTTCTCTCACAGAGACCCAGACTCTCTTGTCATCATATGGGTGCGGGCCGCAGGCTCGCATCAGTGCATTGTATCTGCTTGGTTCCCTCTGCTGCCAAGTCCACATCTCGTTCAGGGTCCCAGATCCTCTTATTTTCATTCTCTCATTTGAGTTGCAGTCCCAGGCTCACATAGCTTCATTTGATGCCCTTGGTTCACTCTCCTGCCAAGTATAAAACTCACTCAGGGTCCCAACCCTCTGCTTCCAGCTTTGTATTCCTCCTATGGCTTCCCCGGAGCTCCTGCATCTCCTGGACACCCTACGTACCTATTTCCTTCCTTCATACAGGTAATAGTAGTTGATGGGCACCTGTGTCCCTCTTTGTAGGCTCTGTTAGCTTTTGAACTTTCAGTGGGCTCTGCAGCAGCTCACCAACTTTTCCAATTTTTGCTGGATGTGCATTCTCTTTCTCCTGCACTTTGCCAGGGACTGGAATGCCTAGAGGATTCGCTTGGTGGCAACCCGGGTAGTCCTCTTCTGGCGTGAACCTTCCTCCTGGTGCGGCTTCCCTTGCTGCTCGTGTCTGCTTCTTTCCTGCACGGCTGCCGCTGTTCCTCCTCAGAGGACCACTCTCTCTCGTCAGTATCCCAGTTGATCTGCTTTGAAAGTCCAATGTGGGATTGTTATACTTCTTTGGACCAATCAGTTGTGGTAAGAAGCTATATTGCTCACTCTGCTTCTCCAGAGTGATCCTCTGACTCCTGGTCATCTTCTTCTTCACAGTACAAGTTCCCAAACTATATGTATTTTCTTTGTATTTCTTTGTACTTTGTATTTTCTGGTCTCTTAGTTTTGTCATGTATATTGCTTTGACTGACTTGACAACAACATACATTAACTCTATCTGGAGAGGGGGAAGGAGGATTCAGGGTTGAAGAAGGGGTTGGGTGTATTGGAGCAGGGTCATACTGCTTTCTCTGACAATGGTCGTCCCCAATCCCATAGAAGGATTCCTCCACATGTGTTCCTCCCTTGGTACACCACCCCCAGGAGGACTATTATGATGTGGTGCACTGCCCTGGCCCCATGAGAAAGGTCTCCTTCTAGGGATGAAGGGACGACATCCGTATATTCATCACAATATATATTTATTTTACTTTCTTTTAATTTTTGTTCAGTCCTGGTGTCAGAGCGCCGTACAAGGTTCAAAGAATGAAAAGGCGGGAGGTGAAAAAGAAGCAACAAAATGTTTTCAAGAAAGTATCAGAATATTTTGATTCTGTTTCAGAAGGATTACGCTTGAGGAAGTGGGTGGCCACCCAGGTGGTCGATGGTGTCGAAGGCTGCAGACTGGTTGAGAAGTACGAGTAGTGCTGTGTGTCATTTGTCAGTTAGGTTGTGGAAGGTCATTGAGTATGTGAAGTGTAGCAGTCTCCGTGTTGTGTCCAGGTAGAAAGCCAGATTGGAAGACATATGTATAAAAACATTGTTAAAAGGACGTTATAGTTAAGTTGCACTGGTAAAAAGCTATGCAATGCAATTGACAAATGTTGTTACAGGGACGTAATGGTTAGAGGTAAAACAGAAAAAACCCTGAAATTCACCAGTTATGGTAAGCTAAGCAACTATAACTCACGCCACCAGTGTGCACTGCAATGACTAACACCCATGAGATCAAAGATGCCATCACAAATCTCATTGATGACATCATCTGATGACATCAGAAGTGCATTTAGTTTTCATGGAAAGCCTCCACAAGGGATTGTTATTGTAATGGTGGCAGAAAACTATCAAGGATCCTTGGAAGAACTATCATGATATAAGTAGTTCATTACGCAATGAATTGCTATATACACCATTGTATTACAGACTTCCTTGCAGTACATGAACCAACTCATGTGGAAGCGTAGCCATTGTCTGCACCATGCCCCATAGAAGTGTAATCTGGAAACTCTTCCCATGTTACATAGCGAAATCATGAATGCTTTTGTTTTAGAGTTTCGGGTACTGTGAAACATGTAAGAGGTAACTACCATTGCCTTAATAACTACATAATTGCACTACTGCACGGAAAACATAAAGACACCACAATGCATACAAATATGAGCATATACAGGTAAATTACAGTAAGCAAACAAGTAGCAGTATTACCAGAAAGTGTTAATAACATAACTGATTACCTTCATGCACAGAAATGATTGCTGTGTTTTACCCTTTCTTCTTCCCCTATATGTATATGTATCATATAATGTGAGTGAACCCTGAGGAAAGTAGTGCAAGAACATATGAGAAGGGTGCTGCACACAAAGATAGAACCTTTTGAATTGTTACTTCCTGACTGTTAGTGAAGAAAAGCACCTGGCCTAATTATGTCAGTGAACAAAAAAGAGGCAGCCACACATGTGATGTCATCAGTGATGTTATCAATGAGATTTGTGATGGCATTGTTGATGTCATGGGTGTTAGTCCTTGCTTTGTACACTGGTGGCGCGAGTTATGGTTGCTTAGCTTACCATAACTGGTGAATTTCGTTTTTTTTTTGGTTTTACCTGTAACCATAACGTCCCTGTAACAACGTTTGTCAATTGCATTGCATAGATTTTTACTAGTGCAACTTAACCATAACATCCCTTTAACAATGTTTTTGTTAGTGAATTTCATAGGTTTTTAGTAGTGCACTGTAACCAGAACATTGCTTTAGCATAGTGTTTTCTGTAAAGACAATAGCTTGTTGGTACTACAACGCAATCATAACTTCCCGTTGACAACGATTTGTTACTGATTCCTTAGCTGCCCTCATGATAAAGTTGTAGAAAGGCCAAATTGTGTGGTGTGTGTATCAATTTGTGCTACCCCTTCCTTTTCCGAATAGTCTTGGTGTATTTTAGCAATTACAGATGTACATAGTAAATGTTGCTGAGTGTTTGAGTAGTTTCTGTTTTTGTGTTAAGATTGCATGGTGAATCTGTGCCGCACAGTACTGGCCGAGATGACTACCGATGAGCAATATGAACGTTTCCTAGGGTGACTGCACCTGGTCGGCGTATGTGCAATCACACAGCAAGAATCCGTAGGACTCCATTAGTGGCTGCATGTCCGCATCTTTTAATGCGCTTTTAAATAGTTGTAGAAGCGTACGTGTATGTGTTGCACACCTATACCCATGCATAGGTCATCCACTGTGTGCTGGTAACACCGCCACTGTCGCCAGCCTTACGGATGCATACAGTTGGCGACCGCCTTTCAAGTACTCCTGCCGACTACGTGGATGGCTCTGCAAACCTATCAATGTGTGGCTAAAGCACGCCTGACTGTATGACGCCCACTGGTAAACAAGGAACAGCAACCTGCAGTGTAACGTGGGAATGTTAAATGTTGCATTCATTTGATTGATGTGCGGCTTGCCTTTCAATGACCCGTGATACAGACACATTGTGTCTGCACTGAGCAGTGTGAAGGAAAGTGTCAATAGGTCGCATGCGGGTCGTACAGTTCAAGAAAACATGTAACTGCAGGTGGGACAGTTTGTAGTGAGTCTGCAAAATGACAAACCTGGTGCTGCTTAGTAACGCACATACTAGTGCATGTAAAGGCAAGTAAGCAAACAGCAGAATGTGCAGAGCGCAAACAATGTTAGCAGTGGTTAGAAAAGTAGTGTAGCTGCATGGGTCGCACAAAATAAATGGCTTACTGCTCCACAAAATGAAGCTGTGTTTCCCTTTGTTGTAAACATTCTTGTATGCCAGAATGTATGTATCTCCGTGAATGCTACTCCTAAGACCAATGGCGTAGCATGAAGTGTTTGTACTGCATGTGATGACAACTGCAATGAAAGCACAAGGGACCAGTGGGCAGTCTACTGTCTTTCCAACAAATACTTAGGGTAATTTAATGTACAGCATTTGGCACATCTGCTGCGGGCAACAAGAGTGGCACTCCTGTAGGGCAGCAGAGCTCTAAAAAATCCTTGCAGACCATGTATCGCTCTGCAGACCCTTACCCGGCAAAGGGCATTGCATTGTGCATGTACTGCAACGCGCTACTCTACAGAGGGAAGGTACTTGGATGTGCGTGGGAAGGGTCCTTCCGGGAGCATGACAATGACTGGCGCCTATGTAGGTGAGGACCACCAAATAATTCCGTCTCTCGGCACGTCCCCTATCGTATCCATGCAGGTGCTGCCCCTTCTGTACCGGGCCTGTCCTGCTGTTCCTTGTGTGGCTTGTGTCAGAAGAGCATAATAAATGTAAAGGAACTGGGAAAGGAAAAAAGGAAAATAAAGAAAGCACCTTTTAGAGAAGAACAATGGATTTACCAATGAACCGATGCAGGACGGGAGGCGTGGCACTGTGCAAAACACTGTAATTCAATCGGTTGGAAAGGAGGTCGCTGTAGAAAGAGGTTTCTTGACGTGTTGCGCAGCGTTTTGAAGAGTGTCAGTGCGCAACACTAAGTACAACATTTTTTCACTACTTTCAAGAAGAGCACCAAGGCAATTTGGATGGGGTGTGAAGAAATTGGGATGGCAGGCATAGCTGGGGAAATGTGTTTGTGCTGTGAAACGTCATATGGCCATGTGTGAAGTATGCCATTGGCACATCTGAGTCTGTCTTCACTGTCTATCAATTAATTTCTCCAACCTAAATAAGGCTGCTCAGTTCCACAATATATAATATTGTGCATAGTCACATATTTACAACTGGAGCCAATGAGTGGGGTAAAGTGGCAATGGGTGATCTTGGAGGGTGCCTGGTGCCCATTCACTGTACAGCAGGAGAAGCTTGATTCTGCTTTTGAAGTATTCAGCAGAATCTGGATGAATGGGAACCACTGGAGGGGGCAATTAGTGAGAGGTTGCAGGAGTTTGCGAGAAATCAGGGCAAGTTACTGGGGTAAGGTGCTAGGTGATGGAGGAGAGGGGCAAGAGAAGGTACAGAAGGGGTACCAGCCTGAAAAAAAAACAGGAATGTAGCGGTCAGCGTTAATTGCTAGTGGCAATAGAACAGACGCATATTCAGATAGAAGCAACATATTTTGCTAAAACAATCAAATCAATAGGGAAAGACATGGCCTTTTTACATCTAAGGAAGAAGAAACCTGTTGACAATGATAAGTCATTAACCTGCAGCGGAGGCTGCATTGCCTAGCAATGCAGAGTAAACATGGTACCAACCAGACGGCTGCATCACTGGTTTTTCAGAAATAGTCCACTGACCATGGCAATGTATCCTGCAGCCACCAGAAACTGGATGGCCACCAGTTGGCTGCTACTCAATAAGAAGAAAATGCACTTCCTAGCACCCACCAAGCTAATAACAGGCTGGTACCTTTTCTCCTTTTCCCATGTGTTGGCTCTGCTACTCCTGCCCCAATCACGGTGCATAGCGTCAGCATCTGATATGGACTTCACCCTCCAAATAAGCAAATAATGAAAATGAATGCGTCCACACTCAGCTGTTATGCAGCTGTCCTGGGGTTCAGAAAATTGGCCAAGAGGCAGCTTTGTTTGTATATATGAGTTCAGGGTCCGTATCGCCACCTCAAACTGCTCTTCACACTCAACTAAACTACCTAGCGTTTAGGAATTGCCCATGTCCGTTTCCAGTGAATTCCGACTTTTGGTCCTCGAACTTGCTCTTCGAGGCCGTTTATTAATTTCCTTCTTTGAGGATTAGAGAAAGCTACACTGCACACTGCATCCAGTCAATGGTGCAGGGGTCGACTGAATCACTGCAGAGACTTCAGCTGGCGCAATGATGCTTGGACATTCTGTGCCTCACCATTTCTGGCATCCCCGTATGCACCGTTAAAAAAGCCCATGAAGAGGTAACCACTTGCCGTTCATCTTTATCATGGTAGGTACGGTGTATATGGCAAAGTGTCCATCTCCAACATCTACAAAGGTCACCATCGGATTGCTCCGGGTCTGTGTACATCTCCTGTCGACCACTGCATAGGAGAGACTGCTGGGAGATACTGCACCCGAAGCATTGTATATTGTTTTTGCTTTGTCACCCCAAGTGGGACGGGTATGCCCAGACGTGGGTCCCATGCCCGCTGGGCCTAGATACCCAAGCTACTTTTCACTGATGAGGCCCAACAAGGCCGAAACATGTTCGGGGGTGCTTGTGTTCTCTGCAGTAGGGATGTGACCTAGCAGTTTGTGCAGGACTGCCCCTTTTGAGTCGGGGCCAATCCTGATTTGCATATGGTCTTTCCCCTTCTGTAATGGCTTGGCAGGCGAAGAACAGTGGTCTGGAGAGTTGCCCAGAGCAATGCCAGTGGTTAAGATTCATTCAAAACCATCCAGCCATCACCTCTTTGTTTTTGCTTTGTATATTGGTCCAGACAGAAAGTGCCAAATATTGAAGGGGAATGCCACTAGCTTTTTTGATTGAGTGTTCCCTTAGCATATTTGACTGCAAACAAACATACTGTGCATAGTGTACAGGGTTGTTGGTTCATTTTTAAAATTAACAGAATCTGCTATCATTTATTTGGCCAGGAGATACCACACCTAGTCTTTACTCTCAAGTTAACGTGCTTGGGTGGAACTTTAGAGCCGCATGCAGAGAGGTGCTAAAAAGGTCCTGAAACTCAATGTTTCAAATAGTTTTGAGACTGCAGAAAATCTTATATTAGGTAGACTGGCAGTACAATTCTAGGTTTCCAAAGGATCGGCCACTCTCAAAATGAACAGTTGCAACCCTTTGAAAGGCTGAGTAATGTAAGGGAGCATCCAAACACACCATAGAATTTACCCTACTCCTCAAACGCATGCATGCACAGAGGAAAAGGCGTGCACAGGTAGAAGAAAGACCATCCCAGCATGAAATCACTGGCATCAAGCAGATACAGAATCCTCCGCTCCACGAACAGAAGGCGGATCAGCTGCCGTAACCACAAACGCACACATGGACATGGAAGATCCTTTCCAGTGGAACTCACTTCCTACTATCTTGAGAGCGGAAGACGTCCTGGGAACGTTCAGAAAAGCCCTCAAAACCTATCTCTATCTATCTCCCTCTATGAGAGTGATTCTCCCTCTATGATCTCCGCTTGTCCTGTTACTTGATGGTCGTCCTTCTGTGTGAATGTTTCCGGCGCCCTGATGCCTACGGGCTTCAGTGCCTTACAAATAAATCAATGAAATACAGTGAATATGCATTATAGGGTACACACGGCTTAGGCATAATCATATAAATTACAAGCAAGAAATGCACTTTTTTATGTGTCATCACCATCTCCAAATTAAAATATTAAAGAAGGTGTTAGAAAGAGTTTAAAAAAAAGTAATATGTCACTGGTTCCAAAATCAAAAATGGGAAAATGAACGGATTCAATATGTTTCATCGCCTAAATACAATAAAAACAGCATTCCCATGTACACAATCTATTCTTCATGCATGTAATGTCACCCAGATTCTACCTACATCTCGATACCCAGAAGCAACCTACCCCAGCTTCCAGGTACTGTGTTACTGTATCAAGCCATATGTGCTATGCTTAACTGTACTCACCCACCCTATTGTTGCTCAGTATAGTTTCCGAGTGTGAATTCACGCCATCCACTACACGAGCATGCCAAAATGCCTATGCCTGAATATGAATATTTGATGTGTTTGTCTCTATCCTCTATGCCTACTAGCCGACATAGACATAGATCATGTAGCTCCCATGCCCTCACACGGACTGCAAAATCCCATTAGTCTATACTCTGCATGTGATATTGCTCTCGTATTATGTCACCACTTCCTATTATATTGCTGCCACTAGTCATCAATGCTAGAAGTACTGAATCTATTGTTCATTACTCTACTGCATACGACATATGTCTCATTGCTATCTCGCCCTGCTGCCTCTCATGCATTACCGTATTGGTGTTGTTTATACTGCTAAATGCTAACTGCAATTTCGCCCAGTTGCCTCACTACCATTGCCCTATCCCTGCCGCTTGGTGATTTCCCTAGGGACCTAATGCGTATTACCTTACTATGTTCACTACTGCCTAGGCGCCCAGTTGCCCTACATGCACTATTGTACTTGTGCAGCTTAATTGCTATTTGTATTATCGCCCAGTTGCCTCTTTGCCATTGCCCTACTCCAGCTGTTTAACTGTGATCTGGCCCAGAGGCCTAGCTGCCTCACAGATACTGCCTCATTTGTGTTGTTTAATTGTTAGTTGTTTAATTGCAACCTTGCCTAGATGCCTAGATTTGTTGTTTAATTGCAAGTTGCATCGCTATACTCCTGCTGCTCAAGGGGGAAAGATGTTAATTCTAACAATTCTGCTCTGCATAATGGCTGCCACATTACATGCTGGTACCAGAAGCCAAGTATGCCGTGCCAACCGTCCGCTAGCACCCATCTTAGATCCCAGCCCACCTGAATGCACAAATACAGACACATACTTTGCCACTCCCCTCCAACTTACACACAATAGTGCCTCAGGGACAACAACCATTGTCTCTCTACCCTGCACCACTTCTAATAGAAACCTCAGACTCCATGCCATGTTAACAAAATCACAGGAACCACTGAGAAGATCCCTACCTCCATACCAACCTGAAAGCTAATTATGAAGCATAATCTGAAACTTAGTCACACCAATTTGTCACCTCTATGTTCTATCCCCAATATAAAGATCCACCAAACTAATAATATTAAGCGTAAGCTAACTGCTAACCTTACAGCCAAACCTACCCAAGTCAAAGCTGTAATTGAGACCACCCCTCTTAAAGGAGCACTTCTCAATGCGAGATCTCTTGTTGCCCACGTCATCGTCATTGCTGACCTAATCGCAGAAGGTAATCTAGATTTCCTTGCGATCACCGAGACTTGGCTACATAATGCGGCAGGACCGTCGCTTATGTTACCCATCCCAGATGGATACACAATAGCCAGACAAGACCGAGAGGGCACCCAAGGGGGCGGTATCGCCATCATCTCTAAAATGTGCCTCGCCCTCAGACTAGCCGCACCCAATTGTCACAATCGTGTGAAATTCTATCTGCTAAATTTCAGATAAATAACTCACAATCACTCACCATTCACCTAATATACAGACCGCCTGGTCCTATTGGTACCTTCGAGGAGGATCTGCACAACATACTTACAAACAACCTTAAACCATCCTCTCAATTACTCCTTTTAGGGGATTTTAACATAGCCTTTAATGACCTAATGGATAAAAACGCCACAGATATAGCTAACACTATCAATGCACTAGGTCTCACTCAAAACGTAAATAAACTCACCCACTCAAAGGGGATAACATTGGATTTGATAGCGGATTATAACTGCACAGTTACCATCTCCTCCATGTTTATGTTTATGTTTATGTTTATTATTTCTATTGCGCACCAGGTAGCTAAGGGCTTAAGGGCGCATACAAGCAAAAAGCACACAATACAAACAACTCTTAGAACAGGAACAAGACTAAGCAAAGGGAAATATATTGTAAACATATTACGAAAACAAGCAACAGAAAGACATAACATAGAGAACCGGCTAAAACCGCATAAATGATCAAATAATCAAGTTACAACCAGTGGATCCCCTAGGCATATATTTACATAGTCTTAGGAAGCCCGGTAGGGAGCTGGACCCACACCCCACCAAGACACAATCTTTATTGTCATCTGTATTCCAGTCTCTCAAGTCCAACCTACGGAGGATTTTAAGATCTGATAGCCTGACTGCACCCGGCCCTGTTCTTTGTCTGAGCCAGGCTAAGACTTTAAGACGTAAGGCTTCTTTGGGTTCATGCCCCTCAACCTTGCTAATATTGGTGATGATCAAGTTTCTCGGGTCTGAAACAAAAACCTGAATGTTCGTATCTTCTATCCTAGGCATCCGGCATTTTCTAATACGCAGGTTGTGGGAGGAGCCCATAATCGGAGGAGCATTCGGTTGATTGTGGGCTTCTTGACCCAATTTCCGTGCCACTGCTGAAAAAGCAGCAGCTGGTTCCACAAGCGGAGAGACGATGAGGGACTTTGTAGTAGCGCTACTTTTATTTATCGGATCACTGAGTGGTGTCTGAACTACCTTACCACAATGGTCCGATTGCGAGGCCTTATCTAATAGCTTTTTTTGAGGATTGAATTGACAGGCCTTATCCATCTTTTATGTCCCAGTTCCAGCATGTAGGCAAAAAGAATCATTAGTTTGTGAAGCCATGTTCTTGCTCAAAGAGCGTGGACCCCCCCACAAGTTTACTAAGAGAGTTCACTAGGAGTCCCAAATCGAAGGGGCTAGTACATAGCAGCAGCTCTTTGGCGATACTGGCCATGAAGTCCGGCCAATGATCGAGAATAGATTGTTCAAGAGATAGGGAGGGTGCAGGGCCAGCCTGCTCCAATTCCATATCGAACTGATTAGTGGGACTTTACGTACTACAGATAGGGGAAGAAAGGAGCTACTCCTGGCTCCTTACGATTGAATGATGGAAGCCCCCCTGATATATGCGTGATTAAGAGGCGATGTTCCTTCCACAGATGTGAAAACATCAGCAGCGTGAGTGGCCCACTCAGCGTGTGCACAGCCCCTCTCTCCAGGGAGAACTCCACACGTGTGAGTGTGACCCCTCTTATTCTGCCTCGTGCCTCCTGCACTGTGGCAACAGAAGGCTGAATATGGCGCTCAGTGCCCTTTCCCCCAGGGGCCTGAGTAACAAACCCAGCGGATCTCTCATCATGCCCCTATCCTGGACAGACCACTCACTGGTGTCCTTTCACTTATCCACCACCAGACCTACTCCTACGGCCCCTACACTAGCACCACCATGTCTAACCAGAAACTTAAAAAGCATCACAGTAGATAAAGTAATCCCTGCAATCCTTCCCACTCTAAATGCATTACCAGAAAGTCTTGATCCCAGTACCCTAGTCCATGAATTCAACAACATCATGCTCTCTACACTGGATAAAATTGTCCCTTTTAAGCTAAGATCTAGCAAACCAAAAGCCCATTTAAATAAATGGTTAACGCCTCAACTCAGAGATTTACGCCTCTTGAAAAGAATCTATCTATTTTTACAAAATTGTCGATATTTATTTCTCTGTTTTTGTTTCTCTGTTATAGCATTCTGTGTAATTGTATCTGTTATTACTGGATACTACACAATCCCATAGCCGATGTCCTGCCTTCCTGCCCCTGTAACAGGAAATCTAAACCTCCAAATTTTGGAAGATATGGCACAGTGAAATAATTGATTTGTCCAAGATCACACACTTTTTGGATCCCATTCTGCACTTTACACACTTGTACACATATCTTCTCATCTCTTGCTGATATAAATGTGTGTTAGTGTTCAAATCTAAGGATCTTAAAGTATGCTCTGTGTCATAAAGATGACATAAAAGAACACAAATCACAATATAGATCAACATGGCAAATGTATGAAATGCACATTATGCAAAAAGAATGAATATAGCTTGATTTTCACCCTCCTGAATGGAACTCTACACATATCAGAATGCAAAGTAATGTCTGCCTAGATAACCCCCTGTGTTTTGCATCTGTACTTTCAAGAGTTAGTCACACACCAACACAACTGTGTGAAAAGTTCAGCTACTTAATAATGTTTTCAAACAGTCTTGGAAATGGTTATAGTGCACAACTCCTAGAGTAGGCACCCTTAGTTTTTCAGCATAGGCGCAATTGGGAGAAACAGGCAGCAGCCGCATGTTCTGTATGGTGGGAGAATGAGGATAAAAACTAAAGTTCTCTGTGGCAGGTGGAAAGCCTCATGTCTGCGCAAGCGCCCGCTTTTTCAAAACCAGTGTTACCTCACACTGCGTCATTCACAAACTGGCCACTGTGTAAAGGCCCAATGGGAACTTCCTATGGCCCCGGGTTACAGAAAAAGAACATGTCCTGGCAGGCTCCTTATACCAGAAGAAAAATACCCCAGGCAAACCCTCTTGCCCACTAAACAGTTCAGTACATCATCTATTTCACTTTTCCTTTAGGAGAAAACATGGCACATAAGTGACAGAGCAATGAGCAAATTAAGGGATACTTCAGCCAGTTGTGTGCATATTATGCATCATATAAATCATATCAATATCTGTATTATTTTTAGAACAGAAACTGTAGTTTAATAGACTATGTAAATGTCTAAGGTATCCCCATTGTGGCAGCTTAGGGAAATATGACCCTTTTAAGTAGAGTGATTGCCCAGAAGTGCATACATTACTCAAGCGTGGAAGCCAAGATTTCTGGTTGCACAGATTGCAATTTTACAGGTTTCAGACCATGCATGCTGCCATTGCATGTTTAGTTTCGCACCAACATGCATTTTCTGGCAATATGATATAATATGATAGGTTATTTATAACGCGCTTAATACCCAGACCTTTCTAAGCGCGGACCCAGGTATCGAGCCTGTGTTGCTTTGTGTCGTTTTGCTTCCAAGACGAGCACGTTGCCCCTGAGCTATCCCCCAGAGCTATCCTCATGAGATAAACAAAGTAGTCTGCAAGTACGCTATTGCATGTCATTCTTTTAATTGTCACTTTAACTTACACTGCTAATGTGATGGAGGTTGATGTAGTGGTTGGCTTTGCTCCTGTGGGGCTCTTCTTTCACAAAGCCGCTAGAGACGAGCAAGGAATTTGGCTCTAACCAGGCTCGGCAGGCTCTGGCTACCCCACCTCTACAAACAGCACACCTAAACAGTCCAGCCCCCACCATGGACAGGGCTGTGATAGCCCCTGTTTCAAGCGCCTGCACCCCAAAGGTAAGCCTTACAGCAGTGGCCAAGCAGGCACGGTCGGACTGAGTCATAACATTGTCTCAGACACCAATGAAAAACTGACCCACAGTTGTAAATGGCTATTCATTCCTTTTGTGACAGGCTGTTTGAATAGTACCTAACGGGGAGTTCTTTGATAAAATGTGATGTAAATTGTGCATTTTAAAGAATATTTATTCAGCAGCTGTGGTCACAACTATTATCTGCATAGTTTTCAAAGAAGGTAGCAGGCGCTCCTCTCCAGAAAGAACATGGCATGATAACCTGTTCTGAGATGAGAGTTTGCAGCACACGCTTTTTTGCTCACTGTACCTTTCACAGATGGGAAATATCCATTTGCATATCAGTCTTTGGCCCGCCCACATGGGCAGTCCAGCACCGAAATGCTGTGGCAATTCCTCTCTGATCAAGAGTACCAATAGAAACCCCATACACGTGTTTCAGCCTTGTTGGGCCTCATCAGTGAGGTGAAGCTTTGTCTCTCTCAGCACAGTGAGCAGGGAGTCCACGTCTGGTTGCCCCCAGGTAACTCAGGGTGACCAACCCCAAGTTCCTTGCAAACATTTCAAAGAAGGTAGCAGGCGCTCCTCTCCAGAAAGAACATGGCATGATAACCTGTTTTGAGATGAGAGTATGCAGCACACACTTTTTGCTCACTGTACGTTTCACAGATGGGAAATATCCATTTGCATATCAGTCTTTGGCCCGCCCACATGGGCAGTCCAGCACCAAAACGCTATGGCAATTCATCTCTGAACAAGAGTACCAACAGCAACCCCATACACGTGTTTCAGCCTTGTTGGGCCTCATCAGTGAGGTGAAGCTGTGCCTCTCTGAGCACAGTGAGCAGGGAGTCCACGTCTGGTTGCCCCCAGGTAACTTAGGGTGACCAACCCCAAGTTCCTTGCAAATATTTCAAAAAGGTAGCAGGTGATCCTCTCCAGAAAGAACATGGCATGATAACCTGTTCTGAGATGAGAGTTTGCAGCACACGCTTTTTGCTCACTGTACCTTTCACAGATGCATAGTGAAGTAACTCATTACACTGGCCCACATTGGCCAACAAAGTGGCCCACTTTGACCCAAAAAACGGGCCCACACCCGCATTTTTCTGTTTTTGGTTCGGCCATGGGCCTACTCCCCTTAGGGCAGTCCGAGCCTGCAGCAGGAGTTTATGGGGCGCATAGGCTGCCCCCAGACAGCTGAGCAGAAGAGAGAGAGCAGAGCTCGACGGTAAGCAAACAGATCCCCCTATGAAACCCCTGTTCAAATAAAAGCCCTATTCACACCATTTAACCACTTAACAATATTCCCTTCTTAATGCCATCCAACTAAAAGACGTAAGACATTTGCTGTTTAAAAACACATTCAACTAAATCAATTAGCTGTAACAATCGTCTGACGTAACATGACGTAGACATGGTAGGGCCTGAGTGGACATGGCCCACCCAAAATCTGTAAATGCCCACTCAGCATCACTGTGTGGGCATTTGCAGATGCTAATGTCACTGCGGTCGGCCCAACTAGCTTAGCCTTAGGCTCCACGTGTTAGACAATCCTGGCTACCTTAGCTGTTGTATGCTTCCAGCTGCTATTTCCTTCTGCCATCTATCAGTGGTGGAAGTGTGTGAAAAGAAGCAATGACACTATGTTCCCTGCTGGCCTGCCCCCGCTCCCCTCAGACCCCATCGCCATTCCCCGCTCCCACGTGCAATCCAAACCCCAAAACAAACACACCTCCTGTTTAAAGGAATGTGCAATGCACTGAAGTGCAAGTTTCAAATACTTCCTACACTTTAATTTGAAAAGTAAACCGTTCCTGAACAGTGCATTTTTAAAATAAAAGTAAATGAATAGTAAATCTTTAAATACAAAGTAGAGGCTCCCAATCCGCTCCCACTCACTTCGACCACTGTCATCTATCCTGTTTCCCACCTTCTAGTCTCTTGAAACTCTGTGCTTTGAAATGGCTTCAAGGCACTGTAATATCACATGGAACCAACATAATATAATACCTTGCTTTCTTCTCTCTCGTTTGTTGCCCTTCATACACCTGTTGCATTCTGCCATCTTTCCTGCTCCTCTCTCTCCTTTCTCAACTCAGCACTGTGACAGTGCCTCAAGGCAGGGTCACGCGCTCACAAGCAACCAATATAACTTAAGGGTTGCTTTACGAGGCAAGTGGACACACAGATTGTGTTTGTAAAAAACATAGTTAGCTGTATGAGTCATAATACAGAGCTACACACACAATTACCTATGACGTATACATCATGGTGCTATTGATTTTATTTGTGGATATAAACAGGCCGATTCATGGAATGAACGTGCGCCGAAAAAAAGCCGCACGCGTGCGAAAACATGCGATTCGCAGTGAAATAGCGAAAATCGTAGTGCAAGTGCGATTATCGCAGTGCAAGTGCGATTATCGCACAGAAAACATCGCACATCTATTCATGGAAGTCCGTGCACGTGCAAAATGTGGGATGTGCGCTGAAAAAGTGCGCGGCGCACGCTGGCGCACAGGTCACCGAACGCCGTGCGATAAGGCCACAGCGAATTCGCACATAGCGCGGCGCACATAACAAAAGTAGGCGTAACACGGGGCGTCACACGCAGAATGGGGAACAACTCGTGAAAATGTGGGCGTCACGGGGGAAGTACAGGAGGCAAGTGCGCAGAACGCCCATACACTCGCCTACAACACGTATTCATGGAATCGAATAGGGAAAAACAGCGCACGGCCAAAGACGCGCACAGGCCAATACATGTCCGCCACACGAAAGCAGGCGGTAGCGTCCCTGCGCAGGAAAAAAATGTTCGCCAAAGTCCTACACGCGCGAGAAGGCCCACACGCAATCGGGCCTGGGGGAGCGTGTGCATGTATTTCAGAGGTGCGCGAGAAGTATCACACGCGATCGGGCCTGTGGGAGCGTGTGCGTGTATTCCAGAGGTGCGCGGGAAGTTTCACACGCGATTGGGCTGCGTGCGGGTATTTCCGGGGTGCGCGGGACGTTTCACACGCGATCGGGCCTGGGGGAGCGTGTGCGTGTATTTCAGAGGTGCGTGAGAAGTTCCACACACGATTGGCCTGGGCGCGTGTATTTCAGAGGTGCGCGAGAAGTTCCACACGCGATCTGGCCTGTGGGAGCGTGTGCGTGTATATCAGAGGTGCGCGGGAAGTTTCACACGCGATTGGGCTGCGTGCGGGTATTTCCGGGGTGCGCGGGAAGTTTCACACGCGATTGGGCTGCGTGCGGGTATTCCAGGGGTGCGCGCGAAGTTTTACACGCAATCGGGCCTGGGGGAGCGTGTGCGTGTATTTCAGGGGCTCGCGGGTGGTTTTACACGCGATCGGGCCTGGTGGAGCGGGGTACGTGTATTTCAGGGGCCCGCGGTTGTTTTCACACGCGATCGGGCCTGGGGGAGCGGAGTACGTGTATTTCAGGGGCTCGCGGGTGGTTTTACACGCGATCTGGCCTGGGGGAGCAGGGTACCACTCACCGTCTGCCTTGCGTGTAGAAGAACGCGTAGCCAACACCCACCCGCTGTGAAGTAATAGCATGTGAACCCCAACGCCTGCAAGACACACGCACCACACCCCACGAAAAGCAACGCCCGTGCGCGATACGTCACAGACACGCATACGCGCTAAGGGCCCTTGGTCCAATGGAATCGCGTATGCATGCTGACGCGCTTACGCGCTAAGGGCCTTTCCTCGATTCACACGCTGACGTGCAGAATTTTCACGTGCCAAATCACTCCGTATCAAGCTGGCCACGCGTAAGCACACGGAAGACCACGCTCCTGCCCAAAAGGCTGAATTACTGCCCCCCCAGAGCCCCGAGCAGCCTCCCACAAGCCATCTGCTGCTGCCTGCCTGCCTGCTGCCACCGTGCCCTGCCATTTGGTGCCTGCACATCAGCCATCTGCAGGGGTCCAGTTGTTGTGTCCACCCCTGCTGGAACAGAACACTCCCGACTGGGATACCATCGCTCCACAGCCCAGCCCCAGGACCCAGTTGCCCACCCACGCCTGCCTCGGGGGTTGCCATATCGGGGCAAACACCATCCGAGACCACTGGCGACCCCCAGCCAGAGGGGCAGAGGGCCACCAGCTTCAGTCAGAAGGAAGTTGGTGTCCTGGTGGAGATTGTCCTGGGGCATTATGATGCCCTCTTCGGATCACCACGCGCCGACAAGGAAGGACGGGACAGGATCTGGGACGACTTTGTGGTTGCCATCAACGCGGAGGGGGTGGCAACCCGCAACATCAAGCAAGTCAAGAAGCGCTGGGAGGACTTCAGGTCCAGGACCCTCATAAAGGCCCGGCGCCTCGTGGAGGGGGGCCAGGGCAGCATGAGTACCATCCAGCTGAGGGTCCTGGAACGCGTACGCCCAGCGCTCCATGCCCAGATCCTTGAGAGGCAGACCCGTCTGGAGTCGAGCGGTAAGTGGCCAAGCATTGCTGTGTGAGACAGGGCATGTTGCAGCGTGCTGGTTGTCTGATACTTGCCTGTATGTGTGACATAGGCCATGTACGCATGTGTGTGTGCAGGACATCATGGTCATGCATGTGAGACCAGTAATGTGTGAAGCACACGGTTGGTGTATGTGTTGAAATGTAACATGGGGAGCCCTATGCGGAATGGACACATGAGAGCATGCCAGTCTCTGTTCCTGGACATGGGTGTGGGTGAGGGATGGGTGCTGATGCCATGTACATGAATGGTGTCCATGTCTGTGTTTCTGACCTGCGTGTCTGTGACTTGTGCATGCCATGGATGCATGACACATGTCTGTGACAATGTTCAGATTCACTGATGCAGCCTAGTTATCCTTGCATCCACTGTGTCTGGGGTGTACGAGTCCAGATGGATGAAAGTACGTTGAAGTGTGTGCATGTGATAGGCATGACCCATGATGCATGTGAGTCCAAAAACAACATTGTATGCTTCAAGAGTCCCTTGGACATGTTTGCTTATGTCCATAGCATGCGCCATGCCTGTTACTGCATGTGTTTTGCCTGCACTGACCCATGTGTTGTGGGGGGACATGATGGAAGTGATCTTTGACAGTGCCACTCATCTGCTATTGCTTCCTGTCTAGGGGACCATTGTACAGTACCCTGATGCTTGTGTTCTATGTCTCCCTCTACACAGCGCAAAGTGAAGAAGAGGGCGGAGACGGCGCTGTGGAGCTAAGCGGCGGGGATGCCCCCACGGCTGCAGCGGAAGGGGTGGGTGAGCCCCCACAGGGGCTTGCAACGGCGGAAGACGGTGTGGAGCCATCCAGGTTGGTGGTTTCCACAGAGGAGGAGGAGGCCGCTACTGAGCCGCACATGGGGCCTGGTGGGGGCATCCCTGCTGGTGCAAGTGGTGCAGTCCAGGGGCAGGAACAGGAGGCAGCACAGGTCGCCGTGGAAGTGCCTGTGCATGTCACTGTCCCTGACACTGTGACTGCACCACCATGCACCAGCAGGGATGCCCCATACCAGGCCCGTCCGCAGGTAGGGGGGATGTCCATGTCATCTGACTCCCCTCCACCTGCGGACGAGGGGACCCCTGGGCGTATGGAGAAGGTCCTGATTGGTGTTGCGTTGCGCACGGCTGTCATTCGTGATGAGGTGCGTGCTTCCCGGGGGGAGCACGCACGTCATCACGAAGAGCACCGTGCCAACGTGGCCCAGTTGGGAGCGGTCATGGTCGGGGGTCTCGTACATGTGTCGGGCACTCTGGCGACCCTCTCCTCCTCTGTGGAGGCTATGCGGCAGTCATACTCCATGCCTTCTTCCGGCCCAGATGCCACCAGAGCCCCCTGTGGACCTGCCCCGACCAATGCAGCCACCTCGGTGGGGATCCCATCCCTGCCACAGTCGGGAGTCGGAGGTCCAGCAGGGGTGGACACACCAGCAACTGGACCCAGCGGATGGAGGATGTGACGGCATCATCGGGCAGGGCACGTGCACGACGGCGTCGGTGGTTTCCATCAGCCTGGATGCCGTCGTGCTGGCACAGGCAGTTGCGTCGGAGGCAGCGGCAGGCTCGACGTGGGAGGCATCATGGCTCGGGGCCATCAACATCAGGGGTGCAGGCATCGGCCGGAGGGCAGGAGAACCCTGGAATGGGAGTGGCTTCCGTGTGGGAGCGGTTGGGCCAGCAGATAGGTGCGGAGCGGCAGCGGGCAGAGGAGGAACGGCTCACAATGGTCAGGGCGGAGAACTCCATGCGGAGGGACCTGAGGCGGGCCGAGGGCCTCGAGGCAATCCGCACGGGGTTGGAGGTGGACACATCGACGGCCCTGCGGACCCTCGGGGCCATGGAGGAGGACCGCCTCCGGGACATTGAGCAGGAGTTCGATGATGCCCTGGCCCGGGACATCCAAAAGTGAGCCGTCAGACTAGCCCGCTGCCCTTGTACATAGTTATGTAGGTAGTGTTAGGTTTCCTTTTTTTTAAAATTTATTTTGGACCTTTTGGACATTGGCCACATTTTTGTATATAGTTTAATTAGGTAGCATTTTTATGTAGGTTTCATTTCTTCAGTTGGGATCATGGACCCTGGTTTGTTTATCTGTATATAGTTGACTGTTGGATTTTTTTTTTTTCTTTGATTTACCCATGGAACAATGGTTTTCGATTTTGTTTTTACCTTGGATTTACTTTCTTGAACTGTGACTTTGGACACCTTTCCTTTGGATTATGATTTGTCATTTTTCATTATTTAACGGACATGCTGCTTTTGGTTTTTGATTCCCATTGTCATTTGTTTATTTTTTATTCCATTTATGCTGTTTTTAATACCTTTTTTTCATCAAACTTCAATGTGTAGTATCATCTCATTGGTATCATGCATATCCTGATATGGGTTTTGAGATTCACTGACACCCATTGGGTGTATGTGAGGGCCATGTGTTCATTTCCAAACTTGCTATTGGGGTTCTATCATGTCATTGCCATTTCTAAGTGGGTGGATGCAGTACTCGAGTGGGTGTTTTTCATTTGGATGCTGACCATAAGGGCCAGGGATCTAGATTGTGATGACATGTTGGCTGGGGGACATGTGTGGGGGCCTGCTGGCAGGTGCCCCGCAATGCTGGGGGGTGGGGGTGCAGGGGGACATGAGTGGGACATGAGTGGGGGCCTGCTGGCAGGTGCCCCGCAATGCTGGGGGGTGGGGGTGCAGGGGGACATGAGTGGGACATGAGTGGGGGCCTGCTGGCAGGTGCCCCGCAATGCTGGGGGGTGGGGGTGCAGGGGGACATGAGTGGGACATGAGTGGGGGCCTGCTGGCAGGCGCCCCACAATGCTGGGGGGTGGGGGTGCAGGGGGACATGAGTGGGACATGTGTGGGGGCCTGCTGGCAGGCGCCCCGCAATGCTGGGGGGTGGGGGTGCAGGGGGACATGAGTGGGACATGAGTGGGGGCCTGCTGGCAGGTGCCCCGCAATGCTGGGGGGTGGGGGTGCAGGGGAACATGAGTGGGACATGAGTGGGGGCCTGCTGGCAGGTGCCCCGCAATGCTGGGGGTGGGGGTGCAAGGGGACATGAGTTGGTGATCAGTAGTGCAAGGAGACATGTGCCTTTGCTGGGGGGCATGCCCATGTTGGGTGGGCTCCCTGCGGGACATGACCAGGGATGCAGGGTAGTCCCCTGTGGTGTGGGCTGCCTGCAGGGGCCATGGAGGGTGTACAGGGGACACCTGGGAGGACCCACACTGCCAAATCACATGTAGGACTCCCCGGCACCCCTGAAATACACGTACCCTGCTGAAATCGCGTGTGAAAATTCTTGCGCACCCCTGTAATGCACGCGCCCAGGCCAATCGCGTGTGGAACTTCTCGCGCACCTCTGAAATACACGCGCCCAGGCCAATCGCGTGTGGAACTTCTCGCGCACCTCTGAAATACACGCGCCCAGGCCAATCGCGTGTGGAACTTCTTGCACACCCCTGAAATACACGCGCCCAGGCCAATCGCGTGTGGAACTTCTCGCGCACCCCTGAAATACACGCACACGCTCCCCCAGGCCCGATCGCGTGTGGAACTTCTCGCGCACCTCTGAAATACACGCGCCCAGGCCAATCACGTGTGGAACTTCTCGTGCACCCCTGAAATACACGCACACGCTCCCCCAGGCCCGATCGCGTGTGGAACTTCTCGCACATCCCTGAAATACACGCGCCCAGGCCAATCGCGTGTGGAACTTCTTGCGCACCTCTGAAATACACGCGCCCAGGCCAATCGCGTGTGGAACTTCTCGCGCACCTCTGAAATACACGCGCCCAGGCCAATCGCGTGTGGAACTTCTCGCGCACCCCTGAAATACACGCGCCCAGGCCAATCGCGTGTGGAACTTCTCGTGCACCCCTGAAATACACGCACACGCTCCCCCAGGCCCGATCGCGTGCGGAACTTCTCGCATATCCCTGAAATACACGCGCCCAGGCCAATCGCGTGTGGAACTTCTTGCGCACCTCTGAAATACACGCGCCCAGGCCAATCGCGTGTGGAACTTCTCGCGCACCTCTGAAATACACGCGCCCAGGCCAATCGCGTGTGGAACTTCTCGCGCACCCCTGAAATACACGCACACGCTCCCCCAGGCCCGATCGAGTGTGGAACTTCTCGCGCACCTCTGAAATACACGCGCCCAGGCCAATCGCGTGTGGAACTTCTCACGCACCCCTGAAATACATGCACACGCTCCCCCAGGCCCGATCGCGTGTGGAACTTCTCGCGCACCCCTGAAATACACGCACACGCTCCCCCAGGCCCGATCGCATGTGGAACTTCTCGCGCACCTCTGAAATACACGCGCCCAGGCCAATCGCGTGTGGAACTTCTCGCGCACCTCTGAAATACATGCGCCCAGGCCAATCGCGTGTGGAACTTCTCGTGCACCCCTGAAATACACGCACACGCTCCCCCAGGCACGATCGCATGTGGAACTTCTCGCGCACCTCTGAAATACATGCGCCCAGGCCAATCGCGTGTGGAACTTCTCACGCACCTCTGTAATACACGCGCCCAGGCCAATCGCGTGTGGAACTTCTCGCACACCCCTGAAATACACGCACACGCTCACCCAGGCCAGATCGCGTGTGAAACTTCTCGCGCACGCGTGTTCCCGACACCCGTAATACGCGTTCCCCGCTTTGCGTTTGCTGTTTGCCAGTCCGGTAAACTGGTACAGGGTTGGCACAGCCCTTTGCGATGGTTTTGCGATCTTGATGGCTTTTCCTTGCGCGAGGGCATTCTTGGGGGCGTAACTGGCGCTGCTGCAGGGTCGCTGCGCCACTCTGCGCCACGTCTGCTTTTGGAGGTGAGAATTCATGAACACGCTGTGCGCGGAAATTGATTTTATCGCACGCGGCTGGCGCAGACATTCGCACGGGCACGCTGTGCGCCAGCCGCGTGCGACACTTTTGAGAGGAATTACATGAATCGGCCTGAAAGTATCTACAGTGAATGGGAGGTATTCATTGTATACTGAATGCACTGTACCAGAAGGGGACAGGCTGACATAAACCCATTTAATATGTTTGCACTAAGGAGTTGTTAATGATTTTCTATTCCTCTGCCGATTTCGACATAGGGCTGTATATAGAAAGTTTTACATAATTATTACCCAACCGCCATTGGCACTCTTTTATGGACTTTGGACGGATGAACGGCCGAGTTGGTCTTGCCAGGATTGAAACCTGTGACCTGCAGATCACACAGAGATCGTAGCAGCAAGCGTTGAGCACGCTGAGCTATCGTATGGCAGTTTCGACACAGTTGTTGCATGTCACCCCTCCTGGGAGCATGGTAGCTTCCAGGATTTGTGCTTGGGTCACATGGTGTTAACCATGTGACCCACCTAATAAAAGCCACAAGCTATTTCCGGCTCATTAGTTCTCATCAGTCTAACAAAGAACTGACTACGGCATGTTTACTGTGAGCATGGGATGGGCCCTGCACATGGACTGTGTCCGGGCTGGGCAACAATGTCCCACCTGAAGGTATTGGCCGTGTGACCATGGCTGTTGGAGCAAACCTAGCCTGGGTGCCCCCAGAGTCGGGGCTGCAGTGAGCTGGGTGCCCCCAGCCTACGTTTCTCACTCCAGGTGATCCAGAGTCCGTAGGGTGACCCCTGCTGTGTCTACTCTGCGTGAACGTAGCTCTACGGTACTACGTCGAGTGGTTCCAACATTAGCTGTGGCCAGCTCCGGTGATCCGAGAGCGGGCCACAACAATGGCGCCGAAGGCTGGTCCGGGCCCCGGAAGCTGGAGTTTACGGGCTGCTGGTAGCCCGTGCGCATGTGAAGAGGTGGCTTCGGCTGCTCGGCGGGTGGCCTAAGGCCCTGTGCTGTGTGTTGGCACCGGCTGCCTGGTGCCCGCGAGATGGAACACAGCGTCGGCCACTGCTGAGGAGCAGGCAGCTGTGGAGGCGCATTAAAAGAACAGGAGCAGCCTCAGCTGCAATGGAAGGGGGGCGTAGCCGCAGTGTCATGAGGCCGGCACTAAGGAAAGAACAGTTTGCTCCGAGGAGCAGACAATGGAAGTGAAATGAAATGCAAACCTGCAGGGAGGTGCTTCGTGTCTTCATGCGCCCATTTGAAAAAAAAAGAGTGCAAATGCAGAGTGGATACGCCCCCGGCAGCCCCGCAGAGAAGGTTTTGGCCGTGGCCTGTGGACACCGGGCCGCAGTGTTCAAAGAACAAAGAGATATTGAGCCTTAAGCGGTCCGGAAAAGAGGGGGCGTGGCCTGCAGACATCCGTGCTGGCGGCAGAAAAAGCATTTTTATGAGAAAAAAAAACAAAGGAAACAGAAGGTCTGCGGCAGCCCCGGAAGGAGGGGGAGTGGCCTGTTACCACCGGGCCCGCAGCGGTGAACCAGGAAAACCAATGAGGTGCCCCAGAGGGAGAAGGAAGCGCTCCACCACTGCGCTGTGCTGGCCAGGGCTCCAGACCACGTGGGAGGTTCATGCCATGCGGCGCAGAGTGGGTGGTGGATACAAATAGCCCTCCTAACATCCTGGGCCACATCGGTGGTGCGATTTGAGGAAGTGCTCTCTGTCAGAGCACCCGCACACAAGGAGAGGGAAAAAAAGAAAATGCAGGCAAGTGTCCCCCAACATCCCGGCCGGTTTTCAAATGGCCCCAACACCCAGGCCTGTTTTGCACATGGCCCTGCTACCAATCGGAACATACAAAAGGGGCTGTGGCAGAGAGCGCTGCCGAATGTGTGGAAGTCCTCCTACCTGAAAGGAGAAGGGAGAAAAATAAAGTTGATGCCGTATCGGCAAGGAGAAAGAAGGCACTCGCGGTTGAGGAGCGCCAGTACAGTGACAATGGCTCCTGCAAGACACTGGGCACAATGGAAGGTGTGCTGGCTGCCAGCTGCAGGAAGAAGTGGAAAAGGGTTGCAGCTCTTGCGAGTGCTTGTGCGCCCTCTGACGTCAGCAATGTCAGGCCAGCGGTCCTTGTGTGGAGGGGGAAGTGAAGTGGTGGTCCATCATCTCGCCACTGGTGTCCTGCCACTGTTCGTCCAACTGTCTAGAAAATAGGGCGAGGTGGCCCCTGGTAGCACCAGGTGCGGTTTTGCCGGTCCTGAAAGTTGAACTAACTTGTCATCTTGCCACCAGCATCCGGCCACGATTTTGTCCCACCATCGAGAGACTAGGCCGACGTAGCCCCTGGTACCCCCAAGTGCGGCTTTGCTGGCCCTTGAGTTTTTAACTGTCCTGGAAGGATGCCCATGGAGGTCGGACTGGTATCCTGTGGGTGTGGGTTGTGTTGCGAGGGTGTTCTGTCAGTGGTGCAAGTTCCACTCACCCAGGTAAATAAAGGGTGTGCATGCATGTGGAGTTTCCAACAGGTTGTCAGTAACCCACCAACCCGGACTGTCACCCCCATGGGTACCAGGGCTCAGTGGGTGGGGGAAACCTGGGCTCCCAAGTGTGTTGTCTCTATATTCCTAGTGTTGCTGGTTGTGTTGTGTTATGGTGTCATGTTTTAAGCGTTGTTTGGTTCTTATGGAAAAGGAGGAGTGTCGCATGTCACCCCTCCTGGGAGCATGGTAGCTCCCAGGATTCGTGCTTGGGTCACATGGTAGTAACCATGTGACCCACTTAATAAAAGGGACAAGCCATTGCCGCTCGTCAGTCTAACAAAGAACTGACTCTGGCGTGTTTGCTGTGAGCACCATGCTGGTGCCATGCCACGTGCAGAAGGCCTATGGGATGGGCCCTGCACGTAGATGGTGGCCCTGCTGGGCAACACGTTCCACCTGAAGGTTTTGTGTGTGACCACAGCTGTTGGAGCAACCCTGGCTTGGGTGCCCTTGCCCCCAGAGCCGGGGCTGTGGTGAGCTTGGTGCCCCCAGCCCACGTGTCTCACTCGGTGATATGGAGTCTGCAGGGTAGCTCCTGCTGTGTCTACGCTGTGTACGCGGGTGGTCACGACATCAGCTGTGGCCCACTCCAGTGATCCAAGAGCGGTCCACAACAGCAGTCACCTGTTGCAGTGAGCTAAGCATGCACCTAAGACACGTGATGTATTGATTTATTCTGTAGAATTTGATCTAATAAATGTTATGTGGTCAAACATTGCCCATTATCCAAAGCATTCTGACTTCACAGAAATTCATCACAAATGTATTTTTTTTCCTTGTATTTTCAGCATGTCCTGCAGAACGTGTGAACATGTCAATGTGCGCATTTCAGCTACTACATTTGTGCTGAACTACAGAGCACTCTTTATACACAGAGATAATCCTCAGCTGCACTGAGCCTGCTATTGTCATACCATTCGAACACCACTTTGCCAGCTCCATCCTCTTGCATTCAGCAGCAAATGGTACACACATCTCTTGCTTTGCTCATGATGTGAACTGCTACCCGTTCCTCATCCCAGTGTGGGCAACACCCAATATGTCCCTTTACTCTGCCCCAATCGTTATGAGTGTCTTGTTTCTCTTTTGGTGGGAAAGGGATCTCTTCTCTACACACCATTTTCAAGTGATGGCTTCTACCGCATTGGGTGCACCGTTGCCCTATTAGCGGGCAGGGTCCACTGTGGGGGAATCGTGTCCTGCGCCTGTAGCACATACTTTCTCCTCCACCTGACTGCGGGGTGGGGTATTGCAATTTTCTCTCAAGGCCCAGTTTTCCTTGTGGCCCCTTTGGCTGATGGGTGTGTATGGTGGCTAACACCCCTCTCTCCCTCAGCATCTGCATCTCTGTTGCTTGAGTATCCACCCTTTCATGGATGCGTGCCAGCTCCAGGATCTCTGCAAGCAAGATGGGCTCCTTCAGAAGATGCTTATGAAATACGGGTGAATTGCACCCTTCTATTACCCGCAGACAAATTGCCTCCTCATCCGTGAAGTTTGCAAAGTCACAGTGCACAGTGATCTTTTGCAATCTGATAGCAAATTCTCCTATCGTTTCCTGAGGTAACTGTCGGCATCGATTCAACAATTACCTTTCAAAATCCTTGTTCAGTTTGGTCAGTAGCTTCCTGTTGAGTGCAGTGATGGCCGTCGCGTACGTCGCTCTCTTCTGTGGTGGAATCGTCTTGAGAATCAGATCAGCCAATGTTGTGAAACGTCTTGTCATCATGGGTTGATTGCCCTTTTCCCTGACCTCATGTGGGTGGACAGCCCCCCATACCTGGGTGGGGTCGCCCTTCCTATCTTGGGCAGATCACCTTCCTACCTTTGCGGCGGACTGCTGTCGTCATTGACATGCAGATTCACTGTCTTCCTTCCTGAGCGGCGCAGTGCATCCCTTGTGGCAGATATCCTTCTGAGGAGTGGGGTCTCTACAGTTCCGCTGGAGAGGCTGGCCAACCACACTTTCCCCATGGCAACATGCCGACATTGAGCAGCTGGAATCCCTAGAGCATTGGGAACATTCCCTTCATCGCCAGTTTTTGTGTTTTATACAGCACTGGCCCTGCAGCCATCTTCACCTTTCTCGCATGCAGATTATAATAAATAACGACACCGGAGCCACAGAGTTATCAACCCTTTCCCTTTATTCTCCTGTTACAACTACCCTTTCCTGGGCTTGACTAGCCCCTCCTCTTCCTCCCTTCCTCCCCTTGGGTCCTTGGAACTTCCGCTCTTCCCTTATGGTCGTGCCTGGTAAAGGTGGTCCCTTGTCCTTTGCCACAACAGATATTTCTTACAATAAATATGCTTAATAAAAGTGTGCTGAAAATTAGGTTAATTATGGAATTGGTGCCAACGTGTAGTGCAAGAATCGTTGGACGGATTGACAGCAATGTTGAATTTTTGCCTTTTGCAGTTGTTCTTTTCATGGTGGGCAGAGAGTGTTTTTCCTGGAAGTTTTGAACATTTTGAAATATCATTTTTTGCTAAAAAAAAGACTTATTTAGATATCCAACATGTGAACAGTACTTAGAGTTACTGGAAAAATAACTGTGTCAAGAAGAACTTTTGGCATCTGAATTGGCAAAAGAGACTCCTGAGGGCAGATAAGATTCTGCACAAGCAAGTCAAAATGTTATTGCTGAACCAATTATTCAAACTGATGTGGAGCTCGCCCTGGAAGAAGTAGAAAGGGCAAAGGAACAGACTCATGTTGCAGATGTAAATTATAAGACATTGGTGAGTAAACTGAATGTGTCTATTCTAAAATCAAACATATGTTTTTACACAGTGTACAGAATGACAAACATGATTGTTCTTGTATCCAACACAGACCTCATTTGATGTGTGTCCGTGGACAAGCAGAAACAGGAAAATCATTTTTATTTGTTCATTGAGAGCAATGATACACACGTAAACCAATTGATCTCTGTCCTGTATTGTAACTGCTCCAATAGATTTAGCAGCATTCAACATAGGGGCTGTTACATTGCATCGATTGTTGATGTTACCAGTGCAGCATGATAATAAACTTTCATCAAGTACAGCATAAGACGTAGGGACATTTCTAAGAAAATTAAATACCTTCATTGCAGCAGAAGTAAGCATGGTGTCTAACTTGATGCTAGCTTTCATTCAGTTGCAAATTCAAGAGGTCTTGAAGACTGACTATGACATTTCGTTTGGAGGTAAACATGTCCTTGTTTTTGAGATGTGTTACAATTAACTCCAGTGAAAGGTCAACCAGCCTTCCAGATTCTGCAATCTAAGGATAGTCAAAAAACTATAGGCAGCATTTGTAATCTCAACCTTCGGAATTGTTTTGAATTCCAGGAACGTATCATTAATATGAGGCAATCTGCAGACTTAGAGAATGCAGAAATGCTTGATAAAATGTGTATAGGTATCCTTGAGGAGAGTATGAAAATGGTATTAAAAGGCAGACTGATTTCTAACATGGTTTATGCATGTTGCACTGCACTTGATGTCATGTTGACACTTCAAGAAAAGAACATTTCTTGTGTTGCTTTGATGTGTACACTTGGAGAGTGTAACAAGTTCATCTCTACAATACTGCTCTCTGAGAAGCAAGACATTGTCGAGATAAAATCGTGTGATGTTTAAGATGGTTCTTACGCTATTAGAGTTAGATAAAAGAGCAAAGGCACGATTAATTCAATTAGGCAGTTCAATTTCTAAAACAGCAGGTGTAGAATCGTTTTTAAAACTATGCATCCATGCACAAGTAATGTTAAATAGGAACTTGAATGTAGAAAGTTGGTCTAGTCATTGGAGCAATGGGACGAGTGGTTGTATTTTACACTTTTCGTACAAAAATTGAACATCTTCTTGTAAAATTTGATCATGTAGAGGAACCTCATTTGATTTCACAAACCTCTGCATGGTTCATGCTTTTTAAGGATACCTTTGTGAAAAGAGCACAATTCCCATTGTGCTCTGCATATGCAGTTACTAGTCATACATCACAAAGGTTGACTTTAGAGGCAGCACTGATTGGCATTGGTCATACAGTGTTCAAAGAAGGAATGTCATATGTAGCCCTGTCATGTGGCAAATATATAGAAGGTTTATTTTTTATGAACTTTGATGAATCAAAAATGACAGTTGAAATGTCCTGCATTGAAGAATATAATAGATGATGTGTACTGTATGCTTCTCACCTTGACCTTATACCTCTTCCTACTAAGAACTTGGGAAGACAAAATAAGCAACCAGTGAAGCTTCATTCAAATAAAGTGGTTGCTCTTAAGTCTGCAAAAGAAGAGAACCTAGCTTTGTTGGAAAGTCACCCAATATGACATACTCCCACTGTATATTTAGCCATCAATCTGGAGTACAATACTATTCAAATGCAGCTTTGTGCATGTAGTTTCAAATGACACCACTGATGCAATACATAGTTTCAACAGTAGAGAAACAGCTATGTGTGGAACTATCAATTCTTAAAGTATTTGTATATGAAATACCATAGTACACACATTCAGCAATGTGAATCCGAAGTATAGTAGCTGTTGCAAGTGGAAGTAAAAATTGTTTCTCAAAATACAAAGAAATATAGTCAAGAATATTGAATTACTATTTTCAAGGTTCTAGTGCAGGAAATAGTGTAGATAGATATGTAGGGATGTCTTTCAAGTGGAAGCTTGAGTGTGCACAATGTTACAAAAAGCAAATTACTCGAGATGTAACGAAATTTTTTTCTTATATCTTCCTGTTCCTGATGAGAAAAGTGTGATTTTTTTCTGATCTCGTAAAAAAAGCGTTTCATGATAATTAATGTAGTGACTGTGGATGTAATCTACACTCAACACTGCAAAATCTAGTTTTTAATAATTAGCTTATAATAATGATTCAGAGATAAAGTATAGATTTTGGAAAACTTACCACATCAGTTATGAATTTTGTAAATAGTCAGGTTTCTATTTGCAACAAAACATTTAAAACACGTGCACGTAGGGAGCATCTATTCACTGCGGACATTTCACAACATGGGTGCGTACATAGTAGATTGGCTTGTCTGCAATGACTCTAAAGTCAAACACCAAGCTAGATTGGGCTTAAAGAATGCTTACTTACGATAGCAGAAGCCGACAACAAAAGCTGAGCCCTCTTCAAAGTGGTCATACCACACACCATCAAAAAATCCACTGCCATCAACGCCTTCTTCATCAACAAAATCAGCAAGATGCGCCAGCACATAGACGTCAGCTCTGCATCGACAGACCCACCTCACGTCCCTCTTTGCGAAATCTCCACACCCTGGACAACATTCAAGACACTCTCGACAGAGCACCTGGTAGAAAGCATGGCCATCCTCAAAGCCACATCATATACAGATGACATCTTCCCAGCATCCATCCTCAAGATCCTCCATGCAGAAGCTCTCCTTCCCTACCTGGAGATCAACAACAGCTCCCTAACACAAGGCACCTTCCCATCAACCTTATAAACTGTACAACTCCTGCTTCTACTAAAGAAACCCACTCTGGATCCTGACAACCTAGGTAACTATCACCCCATCACCCATGTAAGATCATCAAGCAATACATCGACACCAACTTTCTCCTCCAAACCTACCAATCCGGATTCAGACCCAGATGCGACACAGAGACAGCAACCATGCAGGTGGTTGATGATGCCCTCAACATCCTTGACGACGTCCACCCCTGCTTCCTGGCTCTGCTCGACATCTCAGCTGCTTTCAACACATTAGACCACCAGGATCTTACGGACACCCTACATTGGCGCATAGTGATCAGCAAGCTTGTCCTACGTTGATTCAAGTCCTACCTTTCCAACTGCAAGAAGTTTGTTCAGATGAACTCCTCTAGATCGCTAATGCTAACTGTCACCTGTGAAGTCCCACAGGGTCCCATCTTCTCCCCAGTGATCTTAAATCTATACATGGAACCACTGGGACCCCTCCTATCCACACACAACATCCGCAGCCACATCCACCAGTACACTGACAACATACAGATATGCCTTCATAGACATCCATAGGCTCAAAACCTCCCTTTAGCTGATCCAGTCTTGGATGTCCAGTGCATACTTGAAGCTCAAACCCTCCAAGACCGAATTCCTACTCCCTCCTCAGCAATAACACCGAACACCCAGACATACAGATCTGTCTATCAACCATGAACCCTGAGGTCTTCACACCGAGCTCACCTCCTGCACCACGTCCCTTGGGTTCCACATCAACACACACCTCTCCTTCAAGACACACATAGCTAAGAAAACTCAGACAGCTTGTTATCAGCTCTCCCTCCTGTGAAAAGTCAAGCCCTTCCTCCCTCTGGACAGCTTTAGATCCACCATTCAAGCACTAGCCCTATCTGACCTGGATGCGGGCAATGCACTCCTCGAAGGCCTCCCGTCATCCTTGCGTATGCCCCTGAGAAGTGTTCAACATGCGGCTGCACGCCTCCTCAAGGGTCTATGCAGATATGACCACATCACCCCATACCTCAGCGATCTTCACTGGCTCCCACTGCATGCAAAAATCACCTTCAACTCTTGCTGCATCATCTATAAGGCAGTCACCCTCAAGTCGTCACCCAGCTACCTCGTGGAGAAACTTTGCATCTCTGGCAGACAGTTCACCACCAGAATCCTGGACATGTGCAGACTTGAAATACAGCGCGGCAACAAGTAAAGGACCCGTAAACAAGCCTTATTTTCCATATGCCCCAAGACTATGGAACGTCCTTCCCATAGGCATCAGACTTGTCCCCACACTCCTACAAGTCAGAAAATAAGTCATAGTCCCAACTCTTCAAGGAGTCTCTCCTCCTCAACACGTAGGCCATCATGTCGCCCCTCGCGCCACCTCTCTCACTGTACGCTGCCCACCCCTCTCCTCTCTGCCACCCGGTACCCAGATGTTGAACACATCTGTAAAGCGGTCCGTTATTTATCTGTATTGGTGTATACCTCTGTAAAGCACTCCGTTGCTTCGCAAAGCTAGGTCTATGCTCAATAAATAATAATAATAATAATAATAATAATAATAATAATAATAATAATAATTATAATAATAATGACTTAATGTTGCTAGAAACGAAGTTTTAAAATATGTTGTATACAAACATACAAAAATTATGCTTAAAAGGACAAAATAAATACTATTTTTTTTAATGTAAACTAAAGGATATTTTCTAGGTTAGATAGTATATTTTAATATGCACAAGTGTTCCCTATCAGTACTGGGTTATATAAGTGGTTTCATGTACATTATTTTGGATCCTAGGGAGTTTAAATGTTGATAACCTTTTACATCTGAAACAGGTAAACAGTAGGAAGTAGAGCAAAAAAAATATATATTTAAAAAGAAATGAGTTTTGGCAAAATGTACACATTACTTCATATGTGTGTAGATAGACAAAATAAGGACGCACACAATGTTTAGAAAAACTATTGGAATGAAAATAAAAAGGAAATGAGTCTAGTTTAAGTACTAGTTAGTGGATTCTCTCAACTATCTCTATTTCAAGTGCAGTATTTTCTAAAAATTGTCCAGGAATGTGTTTTGTGGTTACACTCTGGACTTTGATCAATATTATGAAATGTTTGTTTCCAAAAGACTACCAGACCACTAGCTGTAGGCCATGGATGGTGGACACGTCCTATGGCTGGCCCCAGTATATATTTTAGAACACTACCAGACCACTAGCAATAATAATTCTAAACAATATACAACACTATACAAACAAACATGTAGTCTACACAATGGTTTACCAAATGTGTTTCATGGATATCTCATCTGCTCTGTTCAGTCACTTTGATATCTCGGCCAAAGGTTGTACCCACTTTATATTTTAAAACGCTAACAGGCCACCAACCATAGACTTTGGCCTTCACCAGTGGCACTGTGTCCACTGTATATTATATACAGTGGACACAGTGCGGACTTTGGCCGTGCCCACTGTGCATTGTAACATATAAATGGACCACTAGCCATGGCTTTTGACCACACTAAAAGGCATGCCCGCTGTATATTTTACAACAATAACCACTAGCTATGGCCTTTGGTGATGGCCAGTGACCACAGCCTTCATCATGGCCAATTCCACGGCATAAATTGTTATTAAGATAAGCAAAGTTTTCTATGAGCTAACTTATAAATGATGTTATGTCTAATGCCATTATTGATGTAATTTGTTATATACAATGTAATTAGTGTTCTCACCAGTGATAGCATCAGTGATGTCATCTGTGATGTCATCATTGCGGTCATCGGCTGCGCAAGAAGGGCGCAAAGTTAATGTGGCTTTAGCTGAATTTCAGGGGTGTTGCATTAAGTTATCACATTTTGTTACAATGTATTGCTCACCTTAAAGGAATGGTTCGGTAAAAAATGTTATTGCCCCTACGGGTCGGCCATGTGTTTTTAAGCCTAAGTCGCTCGATTTTAGAAAAATTTCCTATGGACCTTACCCGAGTTTTCGTCCATTAAACGCATGTGAAAACAGGCATCAGGGAGCTGCCATTTTGTGATAATCCTATCACTTGCCGCATCGCCCTGGCTGACCTGCTTTTGCGGCACCAAATCATACCCCCCGCCCCTGAGCCTGACATTATCAAAACATTCATATTCCCCGCCTCTCTGCGTGACGTTACTGTGCTGCGTAGGCAAACGCGCCCAGTCGTCTTCTACGCGACTTCAAACAGAACCCGGAAACCAACACAGATCAACTCACAACACAGCACGCCACAATTCGGAATATGAAACTGTACTTTAAAATCAAACAGCAACACGGTACATATGGTAGAGTACATTTATTTGACATTAAATATTTATAGAATATTCATCAATTGCCATATTAACTCGGAATGCCATTTATTTTCTTTTATCTCTATCCGCAAAAACTGTTCTGTTTTATCGTGAGTCACGCGCTGTTCCTTTATGGTACACAGGGTGTTGGTTTTCGTTAAAAGAAGCACTTTGGTCGCACGGTGAACCGCAAGGCTGCTCCATCAACTAGGCACTAGGCCAGCGTAAAGGTTGATATGTTGCTTCTAGCCGCCAGTACCGCGTAAGGGCATATGGGCCCTTGGCGATCGTCCCATAAGATCGTCAAAGTGGTGCAGTTGTTGACAAGAAGCTGCAGCTGGCGGTTGAAGAAGCCGTCTGCCGGGGTCTGAAACTGGTGGCAGTGGCAGTAGGGTAGGATATACCTGTTTTGAAAACATAAAAATTATAATTAGTCTCGCCAGCCAATCTTTATTAATATTATTCATTTTATTTATTACGGCCGATCTGAAACTATTTGCTTGCAAGGATAGTGCAATGGAGTATGTTCGGCTCTAAAATCAATGCGAAAAGTAACTAAATAAATCGAGGTTAGCACACAATGAGAAACAACTGTTTGTCTACATGCGTGTGGAATGTGGACCTGCATGCCCATGTGCCCGCTACAAGGACGATCCCACAAACGTTTTCCTAGCTCTTCATTCATTCATTTATTCATGCATCCATTCATTAATTCTTCATTCCGGTATAAAAGCGTCTAAACAGTTACTTACAATATATTTGCAATTTCCATTGTGTCTCTGCGTAATGCAGTCCGTAAATCCCACTGTGCTCTTGACAATGATTTTTCGTATACTGAACTAACATGAAACTCGGTCTAGATTCAGAATTTTCTGCCTTATCGTCTCTTACGTTATTGCACCCCCCCTTCAAATGAAGTTCTTTCGGCATGGTCCCTGTCTCTCAAGGTCAAAAAACAATAGAACCTTATACTGCCAGTGCGAGTTGTGGGCCTCTTCAGGCCGCGAGCTGAAAATCAAAGCCGCTGACCTTCACTAGAAATGAGCGTACATTCTTCCTTTGCAACATCCCGTAGTAAAGCCATCTCTGAGAACTTGAAGTTTCGAATCCATCTATGTACTGCGCCTCAATGTGCAAATGCGAACTGGCTTCTCTCCCATCTGCAACGGCTCGCTTGGCGCATTCTAAGGCCCCCAATTTTGACCTTGTTGCCTGCGAGCTTTGCAGCCCCAAAGAACCATAACTATGGAGACATTTAATTTTTGGGGGAAGGTCAGGGAAAGTATAAAGTACCCGAGGAGTTGAGTTGAAAGTGAGATTTATTGTTTGTTTGTTTTATTATTTGCAATACGCAAGTCTCCCCTCAGTTAACAGTGCGCATCATTTACATGAGATTGCGAAAATTAGTTACATCAACAAAAATATATACATACACATATAGACAAGGTCAGCAATATGAGGTGAATAGAGAGAGAACTCAAAGATGACACCCAGGTTGTTCGCCACCAAGGATGGTGAAGGTAGGGGTTAGGGTTAGCATACTTTGTATGTACACTGTACAATAACATTTATTTACAAAAAGACAATCGTATTACAATTATTTAAACCAGGATTTGTACCAGCTCTCCTTTGGGTGGACATGGCACAGTGGCAATGTTTGGTGGCAATGGATCAGTGCTCTGCACAGAAACGTTCAAAATTCCATATCTGTGCTTCTCTAATACAGCAACAATAAGGCTTTTGACAAAGTCGAACTCCATTTCCTCATAGACTGGTTTGATCACCCATTGCTTAGTTCTTTTTGAAAAGGCCTTAGTGTAGCGAGGCATCCTTACATTACCCATAGTCCTAGATTGTTCACAGCCGAGATTCTCGTTATGGGCCAAGACGGAAAGTAGAGTCCTATGTCTCATGCCCTGTATGCTGAAATGCAAGTGCTTTGGCCTGTACTTTAGGCACATATTGTGGAACACCTCCAAACCTCATGTGTGACAGAATTCTGTCAGTCCGCACAAATCTCTTGATAGAGTTTTATTGAAAACAATCTTCTCAATGGCTTTGTGTGTCGGTGAAGATGGAATCAACCACTTCTTCTTCCGTGCCTCCACTGGGGACAAAGGGCCATGTTCACATTGGTGGAAATGTAGGCGGTGCACGTTGGTACAGTGGTGCATCAGTGACCGCCATTTTTCAAGTAGTATTTCCACTGACCCTTCACAAGTGTTGGAGCTCCACCAAAGATGGTTGCTGATAGACTGGGACCACTCTGAAATACTTTCCAAACCTTTTTTTTCCCTGCAGCCAAGATTTTCTTATTGATTGATTTAGCAAGATGCCATACGTCAAATTGATGTTTAATATGTGGGAACTGCTCTCTCATTGTCTTGGCAATTGAAACATGTCTGTCCGTGGCTATGAGGTTGATGTGCATTCCCCTCGATTGTAGATATTCCACTGATTTTATAAATCCTACTTTATCCATGGCCACTGAGGATGTACATTGTGTTACCTGCACAACCACCGAACTCACAATTTTCTTACTATCCATGTCCTGAAAGTGGTAGGTGCAGTACTTGGCAGAAAATCCAGGGCTGTCACACTGTCCATTGCCAGCTAGCCTGAATCGTTTGCCTTCGAATGTACTTGCTAGAGACAATAGTTCAATTTTCCAAGCATCACTAATGGCCGGAAACAGATAATCATGTTGGTATTTGTAGTACTGCGTTTTTTAAATGAAATGGAGTCCCACAAACTGAAAGAAAGATTCTAACTTTCTAAAACTGGAGCCACTAAAAAGTGATGCAGCTGCACACGGTAGATTGCCTGCTGGCAGTTTCCCCAGCATCGGTTGTGCAGACCATGAGAACGTATGATTTAATCTACAAGCTGCATTTATTTAGACGTTACTGCCTTTTTTTTGACAAGTGACATGAATCAATGGCTTCCCACATACTTTCCCTCTAACGGAATGCCCACATTTCAGCATACTTATAATATTCATCAAACAACTGTCGAATACTATGTATTTTCCCTCTTTTATTAGATTGTCATCCGGCGTCAAAGTTGTTTCGACCTGTGACGTTGAGGACATATCACCACATTTGAAAGAAATATCGCTGCTATCAAGTTCTGATGCGTCTGTGAATGCTGCTGCTGGTTCATTCTCTGTCATTTCAACATCTGCTACTTCAACATTGATGGGAGAACACAACAATGTCGACAGCTTTTTTGGTGGCAATTTTTTGGCGGGTGTAGATTGTGTGAATTGATCTGCGACTACTTCAGAGCTACCTTCAATACATCCAGTATCATGTTGTTGTGGTGGTGCGGTCGCACTGTAGCAATGGTCCAAACAAATTTGCTGGATTCTCCGGACACATTCATTATATGTTCTGGCCATTGGACATGAGCATCTCGAGTCTCAACACGCGGCGTCTGAATTAATAGTTCCTCCATAGTGTAAATGGTCTGGCAAGCAACATCTCTCATTCGCTTCACTGTCTGTGTATGTATAGTTCGGACACCCACGGGTAACTAGAGGATAGATTGGAAAAGGGATGTTCAGTTTAAACACAAGATAAAGTATAGTACAATTGACTGGAAAAAAACATAAAATAGTCCCCAGCACAAAAACATTTCTAAAGTTATGAACTGTTTGTAACTAATCTTATTTTTGTTTCTTTTCTTTGCAACTTTTTTGACTCGACCTTCAACATCTGCACGCTGTTGCTCCGATTCGTATCCGCATGTCTCCTCTTCCTCTTGCGCTGCAACAACTATATTTTCTGTATCCGCATAGACAGCACGGAATGAGGCTCCATCGACTCCCTGAAACATAGTATTTTCATTACTGTGTGTCAAAATTTTGTTAGCATAAAACACACGTGAGATGAACACACAGGTACATCTCAATAGCCAAACACGATTTAAACATTGTGTGGAACAATCAAACGACAAGTATTCGAGCTCTGATGACCTAGTTCGATGGAGCTGTCAGTATCCATACCTCTGGCTCTGCATGGTCTGCCACGAATGATTGTATTGAAGAGGAGGCATCAGCAACTCCCTGAAACACAGTACTTGCGTTAGTATGGTTTTCAATATTGTAAACATAACACACACTTGGGGTCGACGGCACAGGTACATATAAAGAGATAACCACAAATGTTGCATTGTCTAAAAGAATCAAGGAATATTTAAATATGATCAGATTTAATCGACTTATTTCTCCGATTTCTTTACATCTGCATCATCTAAATGGGATCTTGTGATTGCAGTGGAAACTCCATCGTCTCCCTGAAACACAGTACTTGCGTTAATAGGGAAGAAAGTATAGCAAATGGAATCACATTATATGATCACGCTCGATGGAGCTGTCAGTATCCATACCTCGTGCTGCTGAAGAATATCTATGGATGTTGTAAATGTGGTGCGCACTTCCGAAAGCTGTTGCGCCGATTTGTATCCGCATGGTCCCGCTTCCCCTGGAATTACTTGAATGTCAGGCTCCGCATCAAGTGCGTGGGTTGACGCTTCAACAACTGCCTGAAACATAGTATTTGCATTAGTAAGAATTACAATATTGAAAACACAACACACACTTGGGGTCGACCGCACAGGTACATATCAATGGCTAACCACGAATGAAACACGGTGTAGAACAATCAAACAACAAGTGTTCCAGTCCTGATGATCACGGTCGATGGAGCTGTCAGTATCCATACCTCGTGCTGCTGAAGAACATCTAGGGCTGTTGTCAATGTGGTGGACGCTTCAGCATCTCCCTGAAAGAGAGTGCTTGCATTAGTATGGATAACACTAATTATAACTGAAAACAAACACCAGGGGACGACAACTAAGGTGTATATCAATTGGAAAGCACTAACCAAACAATTGGTAAAATAATCACACGATACATAAAAACTATTACTTGACATGCATAAAACAAGTCTGCAGCGGAATAGCCATGTATGATTACCTGATACGCGCTAGAAGTGGTTGATAACTGCGGGCATGTCACGGATGTAGAATATTCTTGCTTCAGATTCAGTGGATAGTCAAGCAGTTGTAAAGGTAAATTATTGTTTGATAATGAAATGCAAATATTAAAAAATTGCCATGTAAACCGACAGAACACTTGAGAATAATGCTATTGAAAATGCGCAATATAGTACAGTTCCCTGTGCCCATAAATTGATTTCCTTTGGGGGTTATAAAATCGAAAAATAATTTATTGATAAATGTCAGTATTCAAAAAGCTATACACTCATATCAATATCGAAAGTATTACAAGGGAGTATTACAAGGGACACAACACCTAAAATATCAATTAATCCATCCGGCTACCTACACACTACCGCAAAGCCTAAAGCTAAATCCGGACACTTGACTCACCAGTGGCAGAATGTGGACGAATAGAGTTGGAATAGCGTTTGCGAGCAATTTTCATGTCGTTCGCCGTTTATTCTTCTTTGTTACCCAAGATGTGGCGTACATGTTCGAGGAAAAGTGCCGGCTGCAGATGCGGTATCGATCACCCCTCTTGTCCTCTAAGACTTGTTGGACTCTACTTTCCAGCTCGTCCAGTGGATAACCGCAATGTCTGACCCATTCTCTTATTTGATCAACAGTTTTCGGGAATACATGCATTGTAGTGCCTTCAGATTTAGCATGGGTCTTTGAAGGGCAACCGCTAATCGAACAGGCAGGCATTGTTGAAAATTCTGAAAAGTAAATATCAAGATTATTATAAAACCTTGATGAATAAAAATGTCATAAAAAAGTAAATGAACCATACCATGTTCAATGCAAGGTTTGTTTTGGTCGCCGGAACTTTACCCGTTCATCATGTGCGGCTTAGTATTTGCATAAGTTACAGAAATGTTTTAAATGATGTGACTAAACTCTGACCATGTGACTCGTCCCTTGGATGTTCTGTCTTGCACGAAAAGGAAACATGCTTACATTATAGACTGGACCCCCGAAGGATGCAATTCGATGACAATTGACACAGATGAAAATAAATAGATCTATTGATAGCATAACAATTGAAACTCAAGTCAATAGCAATGAGACCAATGACCATAGCACTATTAGGTACTGTAATCGCAAATAGATAGAAATGTAAAAATGACCGAAATATGACTAGGATACATGGCCTTACCTTGACCAACAAACAGTTGGATTCAGCAGGCCGAGCAGTATGTTGCAGGAGAACAGGTAGATGGCCACAGGTAGCACACTGACGAGTTTGCTCGAAGCGGTCACAGATAGCATGATGACGAGCTGATTAGCATAGATCTCAGTGCTTCTCAGGTAGAAGGTTCGGGAGTTGACTTGCAAAGCACAAAGATGTTCTCATGAGACATATCAAGTGGTTTATAAAGTATTAGAAGCAGGGGTGTGTTTCTGAATGAATGACGTGTGTATGTTGTGGTATTATGTGGTTTGCAGGGGGGCGGCCTGCCTCAGGGGAGGCCTGCCTGGAGACACGGGGTCTGAGGAGGCCATGTGGGCGATGGCCCCTGGGCGTGGGATACCTTTTGAAGTGTACATGCTGTTTGGCACCTTGGCCGTTTGCGCCCGTGACAGCCCCCCATGCCAGCGCTCATCCCCGGGTGCGAACCGCCTTTGATAGAGCGGGGTGGGATGGATGGGCCTGGGGCGTGCAGATAAGGCACAGGAAGACTGCTGAATGGAGACACACTTATGTGGATTGCAGGGGGGCGGCCTGCCTCAGGGGAGGCCTGCCTGGCGACACGGGGTCTGAGGAGGCCATTTGAGCGATTGCCCATGGGCGTGGGATACCTTTTGAAGTGTACCTGCTGTTTGGCACCTTCGCCGTTTGCGCACATGACATCCCCCCTTGCCAGCGCTCATTCCCGGGTGCGAACCGCCTTTGATAGAGGAGGGTGGGATGGATGGGCCGGTGGGCATGCAGGCAAATGTGTGGGAGCGAGGGGCCATTAGGTCCCTCTCATCCTTTACTTCTCAGTAGAAACTCGAACCAAGTGCCTCCAGTAGTGGGTTCGCCCCTTGCCCTTATGTGATGTTAACCTTGGTTGACATTAGATGGGTCCACTGAGCAGGACACAGGGCATCCATTTTTGTACCCCCTTTCCACTCCATCTTGGTGACCAGGCCTCACTGCGCAGAGCACATGGCCCCCACCCTCGTTCCCACTCTGTCTGGAAAACTCCAGAGGTATTTGCAACAGCTAATAAATGTAACACACCACTCTTCCTCTGAGATCACTGTCCTGCATGTGAACCAGCCTGAACTAAGCACATAGCTCGTTCATCTCCACAAACGTGTCCTTGCCCACGCACCCTCGCCAGTGGAAACTTACTGCCATTCTGACCCTGTGTCCCTGTAAGGTATTCTCATCATGTGCCAGACCACTGACCACGCCATGATGCCCACCTAGCAGATCCCCAACTAACATTAGACCTCTACTGCAGTATATCGTTGCCTATCAATAACAAATGCCACATACCGGAGATTCCTGTGAGCACAGACCCACACTTCAAACAGTGTATTATAGTGGTCAAGACCCTTAACCTAAGGCCTCTATAATCCAATGTTGATTGATAGTAGAGATATATGTGTGACTTTTATAGAGACATAACCGACTGAAAAACTTTGAACAAGTGTTATTTAGGGCATGCATTATTGAGAATATATTATGTTAGCTTAGATAGTGACCACCCTGCTTCACAGCGACCTGACCTTCACCCATTCGGAGCACAGATGTCTGACGTCCATCCTTGAATGGAGACACACTTGATTCGAAACAACCGCTGTTAAAATATATGTGGTGTTTTATTTTGTATCTTATTTTGATGGCACAAAAATACAAGACTTTACACATTGTACAGGTCAGGTTGCAGCACAGCGAGAGAAAATCCCCTGTACTGACCGCTGTCACTCGGGAACGTTTCTCTTATGGCACGAACGGCACAGACGGGTATTACTCTTCGAACGCGCTGTCCAAGCCTCCCGTGAAGCCACCATGTAAAGGAACGATAGGCCACCAGCCGGTACCACCTGTGAAAATTAATGATACAAACTGTTTTTAAATGAACAAGATAAGTTTAATAAATGTTTGTTGTCAATGACAATTCTTGTAACTAATGGCATTCTGCTCGGACAAATGCTATCTAGACACTGCACACTATTGAACGACTTTCATGCGTTACAATGATATGCATATGTAATTTTGGATATAGTAGAAGACCATTAAATAGGAGTGGCATTTACAAGCAGAGTATACTTACTTGTTACTCAGATTACGTGGACGAACAGTTGCGCGAAGTTCGTGCATAAGCACAATCATTATCCTCAACACGGACCGTGTGAGGCAGGCTGCCCTGAAGTCTGGCAGCTCGGTGATGCATTGCGGTCATGGCTCTCCTTCCGAAATGTAGGCCATGCATCCTGACTTTTCACAGCAGCAGCAGTTCTCGTCCTCGGTTAGCATTAGCTTGCACCGATTGCATGTGCACCAGGTGGAAACACCGTCCATGCAACTAGGTCCAGGCTCTTCAGCTGTTGAATCGTCCTCCCAACTGCCGTTTGAAGCCCCATCGTTTTCGCATGTTTCCCTTTCCAGTAGTTCCTCCTCGGTATACTCGGGCTCGTACATTTAGGGCATTATTGTAGCCATTGTGTGTTAAACAAACTAAAATAATGTATAGCAGTGGTACTGGTATCTGTTCACACGGGCTATAAGCAATGAAGGTAGCTGACCAGAGCACAGAAACGAGTCACATAATACTCAAAGTAACACAGAGAGAGGAATGGAATCGAAAATCTGCTGCTGTGCGTTGTGAAACGGTCTGTTTATACTTATTGAGAAAAGAGGCGTCCTGCCATTTCCATGGCGACACGTCATTAGCTGAAGCACAGCGAATGTTGACACAAGACGTGCTTTGGCGTTGTGAAATGGGCGGTACGCATCTGCTGATGACAGGCTCAGGGGCGGGGGATATGATTTAGTGCCGCAAAAGCAGGTCAGCCAGGGCGATGGGAGAAATGATAGGATTATCACAAAATGGCAGCTCCCTGTTGCCTGTTTCCGCGTGTGTTTAATGGACGAAAACTCGGGTAAGGTCCATAGGAAATTTTTCTAAAATCGAGAGACTTAAGCTTAAAAACACATGGCCGACCGTAGCATTGGACTTTTTTAAAAAAAAGTAATGAACACCAGAAAAATAACCTGAGAGAGGAAATGTTCCAATACAAATACTGGCAAAGTATAAAATGTGCTCAGCTTTTAAACCCAGCAACCTGTGATCAAATATTCCCTAGAATGCAAAATCCGGATATGAAACAAGTGCTTGCGGTGTTGTGGGTAAGCGTCTGCATTGGGAACATGACAATGTAAAATCCTGAATAAAATCCTGCTAGCCAAATACTTGTGCAAGCTTGCCAACCGCATAAAAACCCAAGGAATTGCGTCTGCCTTCTTGAAAAAAGTTGCGCTGTCCACCCACATTTCTCCTTTACTTGTGCCCTGAAAAACAGCCTCAATCAGGGGGAAATAACTGCATCAGTGTCCAGGATAGCAAACGTTCTTGCCACATCATGGACAAACACTTGCACTCTCATAATTTCCCCCCCTCACCCCATGTCTGGCTTTCAACAATACTGTGCTTTATAAAGATAACTTGAAATGTACACATACCATAGTTTCACTCAAATATATAAATCCTTATAGAACTATGTTAGGCAAAAAGTGTACACTTGTGGCATTGTTCCCCCATCTTGACTGGGAGACTTCAAATACCAGAATGCAATTCATCAAAAGGCAAAATATATGGTATTTTAGTGCAAATCTTTCAAGGAATGACAGTAGCATGGTTTAAAAAAAAAAATGCGGATTCCGTGTGTTGTTGTTAGTGTGTTATGAGTTATTTAAAACTAAGAAAACACACGACATCCGGGACTGTAAATTGTTGCCCATCCACACAGTAACCGCGACCGACCCTGCTTAACCGGAGGGGCTGATCCTTTGCTCACTTTGAAGCTTAGCAGGATCAGTCCCAGCTATTGCCTGGATGGGAGACCTGAATGGCTATTGTGGGCATAGCCAGTGATTTTTCACTCCCATCAGCACTTAAGCTGTACAAAATATATATTTAAAATAAAACATTTTTCTATAGCTGCGGGTACAGAACTACAGATAACTTTGCCTATATGTAGTAATTTCATGTATGGACTACAGATAGTTGTGGTTATCTGTTGTTTTTATAGCCGCGAATATCAGAAAAACAGCCAGGTAAAATCTTTACATTTTTTAACATTTTTTTATAAAGCCTTTATTTGGTTCAACAACAAAGAAAAACCTTTTGCCTTAGAATGACATGTAAAACCTTGAGATAAACTGAATTAATTCATAAAAGAGGGGGAAACGAGTAAGATAAAACAAGAAGTAGAAAACAAAGTGGAGAGGCACAAAGAAACAAGGCTAATTGTTAAATCATCCAGGCCTTGTTCTAGTCTCGTCCTCGGTGCCTCCATGGTCCGCTCCTCAGTGCCTCCATTGCCCCTTAATTGTTCCAACCACCAATCCTCCTCTGACCTTCCGACTTAGTTCTTGGTGAATTTTGTCATGAGTTGAAGTCGTTGGTCCTCCATTGTCGGGCAGAATAATACCAAATGCTTTAGTGACTCGACGATAGCCTCAGACCGGCATAATCTGCATACGAGTTTAGAAGGGTCTTTTGACCTAACGCTGAGGATCTGACCAGTCGGCAATAGATTTAATCTAAATCTGAAAGAGTAATCTCTGAAAAACCAATTTGGAAATTGCTCAAGATATTTTTGGAGCGTATTTAGCTTCCTCGGCTCAGGGTCTGGTTTGCTAAACAGTTTCAAGCCTTGTCTTTCTTCTTGAGTTGCCATCCAGTCACTAGCATATAATTTCCATTTGATTTTGTTTGGGTTCTCCTTTAGAGTTCGATAAGTTTCTCCCAGGTCGGCAATGATCGCCAGGCAAATCGTTTGCCATTTGAGCTTTGTTGTTTTTAGCTATTGCTTCTTTTAATACTGCAAATCCTCCACTTTCTGTTGTGATCAAACATTTTCTATAAAGCGTTAGTGACTTCCAGGTGACAATTTTCTTCATAGCCGTCAAACCCAGTTCCAGACGTAGAGCTTGAATTTGTGTACCAAGTGGAACTCTGAACAGTCTTTCACAGAAAATTCCTTCGATAACAGACCAATTTTCTAGACGAAAGGAATATACTGTTTCAGCACCATACGTTAATATTGGAAGTGCTTTCATCCGGTAAAAGTCAATGAGGGGTCTCAGCATAAAACGGCAATATCTTTTGATCAGCAGTCGACCTTGGTTAGCAAGAGTAATAGCTTTGGATTTTAAAGCGTCTAGCCTGGGTCTATCGGTTGTACTCATGTTTAGGCATACCCCAAAGTAGGTGAATGCTGATACTTGTGGAATGACTTTCTCTTCCAGGTGCCATATTTTAGATTATCGCCAAAGACCATAATTCATGATTGTGACAGATTGATTTTTAAGCCGTTAAGCTCCATGTAATTGTAGAAAGCCTCCAGTTGACATTGCAGCCCTGATGGAGTCTGATCCAGTAGGACCACGTCATCCGCATAGAGCAAACAGCCTATTTTGGTGCCTTCGATATTTGGTGGGAAACATCTTATGTTATTGAATGCCGTTTCTATGTCTGAAATGAACAGGTTGAAAAGGTCCGGGGCAAGAGGGCAACCTCTGTTGGTTTTGGTGGCTTTTGACAGCAGGCCAGATCTATCCAATCTTATCTGTATAGATGTTCCAGAGTACAGTTATTGGATGGGCTCTAGGATGTTATCTGGGCAGCCCCACTGCTTCATTTTGGGCCATAACCTGTGTCGGTTGACAGTGTTGAAGGTTTCAGTGAGATCATTGAAGGCAGCATACATTTTTTTCCCTTTTTTGCGCTCGGCTTGGGCCTTGACGATGTTGATCACAAAGATGTTAAGAGAGGTTCCAACTCCCTTTATAAACCCATTGTGCCAGATGTCCCGGTGGTTAGTTTCCGTAATCTGCTTTCCCAAAGACTTCAAAATGAAGGAAGCAAACACCTTACCAACAACATCCAACAACGCAATGGGTCGGTAGTTGCTTGGGACCAGTGTTGAGCCCTTTTTGAAGATCGGGATAATGACTGCGGTCTTCCATGATGCTGGAACTTCTTTTTTGACTGTGATCTGAACAAATAAAGTCATTTCTATTCTCGACCATTGGGTCGTGTCGGCATTCAAAAGATTTAGAGAAATGGGAAGTCCAGCTTTCAGATCTTATAGGATTAGATGCCAAGAACTCTTGCGGGGCGTCAAGGTTGTTGATGGTAGACCATATTTCAGAAGTGTTCTCTGACCTAATCTTGTGGAGCAGAGATTCAGCATCCTGCCTGACAATAGTGTGTTTGCGATGTTTCCGCCAATTTCTGTACTGTTGCTTAATTTCTTTGATTTTGAATAAACTCTGTGAGTGTGGTTCATTATTTAATGCCTGTATCAGGGAAGCCGCTTGTTTCTTTTTTCTCCAAGTGTCCAGGTCAAAAGTGTGACGATGGAGAAAGCCTGGTTTATTTCCATTGCCACTTTTGATTTCTAAGGCTCTCAGAAAGACTGCATCGTCAACTGGTCCTGATGTTCTGTTTTGGGCATTAGATCATATAGCTGCTTGAAGGTTGTTTGCTAATTTTGGAAGGAGGGCTGACCTTACCCTTAGTGTATTACGTCCCAGCATCACGTCAGGGTTTCCTCTATAATGTTGAACTGGTAAATGTCTTCGACAAAACCAGCACATGCTTATGAGGTTATGATCACTTTGTAGTTTCACTTCCACAGACATTGTGGTTGGGTGTCTCAAGATATTCTGTGAAACACATATATAGTGAATTATCTGGACCCCTTCCTTCCTCTCCATTTTGCCGTTCCCGGCACTGTTCCTGTGCTGTTATCTGACAGGATTTGTATGTGCCTTGATGTCGCAGCTCTTCTCCATGTTATACCTCTTTTCCTTACGGTCTTGATTTTAACCAGGTCTTCGTCAGTGTCATATCCCTCGTTGTTCCAGCAGTGAGCGTTCAGGTCTCCACAGAGGATAAAGTGGGGTTTATTCCACTTCCCCCTCTGGGTATCCACCCACTGCTTGACCAGGTCTGGTAGGTCATCTAATTTTGTTGTTTGTGGGGTTCCAATATAGGTTTGTAATAACCAGAGTCAGGGCTCAGTGAACTGCCTTGCAGACAGTCTAGCCACCACTGATTGCATGTTCTGGTTGGGGCTACTGGTTTCCAAAATGTCAAAATGTACGGTGTTCTTGATCTCTATTAGTAACCCCGGCATAGGTCCCTCTTTCGGACCTTTGGATGCTGGGTTGACATGAACGGTATATCCCTCTATATGAGGCGGGTCTCTCAGCCAAGTTTCTTGAAGACAAATGATGTCAGATTTAGTCTTTAGTATGTCTTCATTAAGGAACAATGGAGCGAATCTGTGTTTATTCCAGCTTGCCAAAACTAGAGGGATATCCGTAGGTGATAATTTGCACTATGGTTTGTTTATTTTTGTAGCTAAGAGCCCTACAAGCCATTTCCAGTGATATTCAGACCCCTCACCTGCGGGGTTAGCTGTGAATACCCCTGTCGCACTAGTTGAGATCGATTTCCTCTCCCCTTTCGTATGAAGGTTTCCTTCACTAGAATTGGATTGATCCTTAATGAGGTTGCAGCTCCCTCTCCCACCCAAACCTCTGTTAAAGACCTGCTTTGGTCGCTCTATGTCCAGGATGTTTATTACCACTTTTTTATGATTGGTAAGATCAAAGCCCATAGGTCTCAGTCTTTGTGCTTCCACTAGTAATAGATGTTTGATGAGTGCACTCGATACATGAATAATCACTCTATCTGCTCGCTCCTCCTCCGGGAATTCGATGGTGATCAAATCATTAGATCTTAGCAGCCTCAGGGCTGGGAGGTGATGGACCAGCCTAGTTATGTTTCCTCTGTTCAGGATTAGACCATCATCTGAGGTGATCACCCTTTCCAAGTTGACCAATAAAGTTAGTGTGTCTTGAGCTTCTGGTCTAATGATTGGAGCCCTGTCCCGATGGAGGTCTGGGAGCTGCGTAGTTGGCGCTGTCCTAACCATGGGCATCTCTTTCTTCCTCATGATTCTTAATTTGATATCACATAGTTATCATCTTTGGTGGGACTTGGGTCACATGAGTTTGGGGCTGATTCGCTGTTTTTGCCTTGTATCTCTGGGTTTCGAAGATCTTTTGTCAAGAGTCTTAATGATCGGTACACTCTTTTTATAGTGACTGCTCTTTCGGTTGGGACTCCCTCTCTTCACTTGGGGCTCTTGTGTAATAGTCGTTAGCCTCAGTTTAACTGCTTCATTCGATTGCTCATTCCCATGACCCAAGGAGGGTGAGACGGCGTTGGACTCCTTCAGCCTGCTTGACTTCTGCAATATGGATCTCTGATGCGTCACCGATTGGACTTTATGTATTTGGTTTAAAGACACTGGTCCAACTGGTCACTTCATTCAGCGAGGATTCCTGATCCAACCATCGTCATCCTCGTTATCCGAGGAAGCCGGACCACAGGATGACTCCTCGTTGCCAGAGTAAACCTGGTCATATTGATCCGATGCCAAGACTGTGAATGTAGACAGATTCATTAAATCTTCTGTCTTTATCTCTTCTGGGTGTGGAATTATAGCAGGCTCCTGTTTCCCCGCAGCAGTCGCTGTTGAAATTAAAAATAGAATAGGCTTGGAGTCCCTAGCTGGCTTTGTAAACTGGTTAGTTTTAGGGAGAGTGATGTTTCTAATGAAGGTTTTAATTCCACTCATTCTCTGTTGGGTGGGTGGAGGTAGTTTCTTTAACTTCTTAGCTTGGACTGGTTGTCCCTGAGTTCCATTTTTGTTGGAGGCCCGTGGTTGGTCATTATTGGTTTTGTTATCTGACGTTGGCCGTGCAGTCTCCTTATTGACCATAGATTTCTTCTGGAAGATGACGCATAGCTGCTGTTTGGTGTCGTTGGTGGTTATCTCTGAACTTTCTTCTGGTCCCGGGTTAAGCAATTGACCAATAGTGGTGGCCTGTTCAATCGGCTGTTTGGGCAGGGTCTTGTTAGTATTAGAGTTCCCCCTAGGTAAATCACTTGGGTCCACCTCTGTATCCACTGTGAAGTGGGATTGGAACTCAAGACGAGTTTGCTCTGATCAAGGTTGTGTGGCCAACCCAGGTCTCGTTGGGTCCCCAATCTTAGGCTGTTCTCCTGAGTATGAGTGGGGCTGTCCCCTATCTGCGGGGTCAGTTTGGGATGCCATTGAGGACATGGGTCTGGTTGGAGGTATTGTTTGTTAGCTAAATTCTGCCGCATTGAATGCTCTCGGCTGACGACGGGCCGCTTTTTCTTTAATTAGTGGGTCCATTATCGTGTGTAGTGGGGAGGACACCTTTTCTGTTCTGGTGTCCAGGTCTTTTTGTATCCCTGTGACAAAGCCCTCGAGGTAGATCATCTTAGTGTGCAACATAGCAAGCGCTGTTGTTTGATCTTTGATCTGATCTCCCAACTGTTCATAAAGTTTCATGAACGGGGCTAATATGGTGGTAAGAGATGAGATTATGAAAAAATCCTGATCTTTCCTTGGTGCTTCCAAGGGCCCTATTTTCAGTGCTTCAGGATTGATAATGGCTGTTTGTGACTCTTTAAACTTTCATTGGTCTTGATTGGCTATAAGTAAAGTCAGTCAATCATTGGAAGATGTGATGGAGCCCTCTGTTTCTTCATTTTGCGAAGTATAGTTTAGATCTTGAGCTCTAAAATGATGATCTTTGGCGTGGCTAATCCAAGGTATTTTGGTTAGTTTTGTCAATAGGTCCCCTTGGCGCGGACTTGGCAATGGAGTCTTGTTGGTCGAGGGTCGCCCCCTCCTCAACTACCAGTGAGGATTCCGAGACTTCTGAAACGAGGTTGCTGGTGGTTAAACCAAAAGGCCTGGAAGATTGGTCTAGTCCCCAGTTTCCCAATCGACCGGTGCCCCCAGGGTAATGTTTGAGTAGGAAAAAGATTTCCCGGGGGAGACAGTGAGGCTTTAAGCCCGGCGGCTTCCAGATGTTCGACCGCTTGGGATTCAGTTTCACACTGCCTAGCTCGGTGTTGTTTATGTTGTATTTTCGTTTCTGGACCGGTGGAGTTTGTTGCCGCTCATAGCCTCCCGTTAAGGAGGCCGTAGATGTTGAAACTGTGGATGGCGGGTAACTCCGTACGGCAGTAGAGGGTTTTTTGGCATTCGGGGTGGGGAGGGCCAGTTTAAGGGCCTTGCTCTTGTCCAAAGTGAGGGTCACGGGTTTAACCCCGCTAGTGAGTGCAGACGCACACAAAGTTGTTGTCTCAGGCACCCTCAGAATGTCCTGGTCCCTCAGATGGGGTGGTGGTGGGGGGACTGTTAAATGCCCGTTTGCCAAAAAGACTGGTTCTGTCATTACTACTCCCTTTCCGGCTCCCAGTCGCATTCTTGGGAATGGGCATTTAGAGCTCACTTCTTCACCCATCAAGTTAGAAGAACCACCCACACAGTCGTTACTCAGCCCATTTGGAGTCCTGTAATCTGGACGGTGTTCCTCATTCAATTCTTCATTCAGGTCAGTGGCCTGCATTATATTAACATGCGACTCTGTATTCACTGTTATTTCCACAACCACATTGAGCAGGAGCAGGGTGGAGATGGGAGGAATAGAACACAGAGTCTGCCCATGAGGGAGCAGTTGGAGAGCATTTTGCTCCTCATGGCTGCGTTCAGCATTGCCTGCATTGCCAGCTGGGGCCAAAGAAGCTGTATCATGCTCAAGTTTGTTACCGACAATCATACAAGTAGCTCTTAGCTTAAGTCTCTTTCCAATGGCAACCGGGCCATTAGCACCCTCCACATTCAGGTGCGTGTCAGAGAGTGGTTGATCAAAAGGGGTTGATGATGTGTTTAAAGTAGTAGCTCCTGTGTCGAATGCTGTTACCGTTCCAATTCCAGTATCGATTTCAATTTCTATTTCTTCCGGAGATATATCCAAAGCCGGCCACTAACATAGTCCAAAGGTGGCCTAGTCAAAGAGAAAAATAAAGAAGATGCAATGCCAACGCTCACTTAGCTGCTCGGACTGCTCAGACTGCCCATCTCTGCACCAGCTCCACACCGCGAGCGCTCTGCCTTGCAGTGGATGATTTTAAGCTCAATCAGGAAAACAGTGGAAAGACACAGGGACAGACTGCTCAGACTGCCTACCTCTGCACCAGCTCTGCACTGTAAAGAAAATGCTTTCTTGCCCCTCAGGCCCTCACCAAATGCCCTCCTCATCTGTGCCAGCTGCCCCCTCTCCCCAGATGGCCTCCTCACCTCCCCTGTCCTCTTCCTTTCCCCCCACAACACATGCTGTTTCTGTGACACAGTTAGCTTTCAGATGTCGGCTATTCGCGGATATAGCCGAGGTTACAGCAATGCTTTGTGTTGCAAACACAGTCCCTAGAGCTGCTCCAACTCCCAAATTTCACTTGGTGCCCTCTAGCCACCCACTTCCCTGCTACCTCTAAACTGATGGGATGTGCATGTTTTTTGACCTGCAAATGGCTTTTTTCCCGGTGTTTCATTTTCCCATATCCTTGGCTATAGCTGTGGCCATCTCTCGATAAAAATACACCGTTTTGGCAATTTACCTGAGATATAGCTATCTATTTTAGAGAAGGTGCACCCCCATCTCCATCAAATATTAAAAAAATTGACTGCACGGAATAACCCCAAACCACAAAAAGGCCTCCAGTAAACGCTTCATTCCCAAGTTGTTTTGGACCTGGTGCAAATCCGTTCAGTGGTCTGGAATGAGCGATCAAGGAAAAATTTAACTTGTTTGTCTATGTGAAAATGAATGGGAAGTAGGCTGCAACGTTGATATTTTTTTTTATTCGTAATCACGTTTTGATTTTTTAATTAATCATTACCAATTTTTGTAGTCTGAGAGGGGGGCCTGCGTGTCCCTTATTAACTACAGAATGTCAGCCAAATCTGTGACTCGAATCAAAAGTTATAAACAATAGATTTTTTCGAAGTTCCTTTAGTAGTCTGACTCACCCTAACTATAGGTTGACGACAGCAGCCGTATTATATATATATTTATATATAAGTGCCCCATTTGTATAATGGGAATGGTGGCCTAGTGGAAGCAAGTTGACAATCAGTGGTATAGGTAATGTGAGCACAGTACCTTATGTCATGTTATGACCCATGGTAATTTCTACATAGAGAATAATTCCTGCTTGTAAAACCTAGCCAAACATTCCACCATGCAAAATGTGAATTTAAAACATTTTATATTGCACACCCATTTTGCTGATTAAGAGGGGGCATTGTTGTAAAGTTATATTGTCTTTTGATAGGCTGTTTAAGTGACTACAATTAAAGTTTGCATGGTGTGGGGATGAGCTGTAGGAAGCAGAGTGACTGAATTTCTGTGAATTTTCCAGCTTGTTTTCTAACAGGATGTCTGTGTTGTGGGGGCTGAAGGGAGGTATGGGTACTTCTAGGCATGAATAGTGTTTAAGCGGTGCTGTAGAGTCAGTGAGATAGCAGGCGATTGTGCTTTCCTCCATACTGCTTTGAGGACCGCTCCAGATAGAAGCTATGATATATGTTCAATAAACCTACATTCTACTGCAGACTGTGGACTTTGGACAGAGCATGGGCTTTTTCTCACGGGACTCGCTGTATGCTTAAGTAGTTGTAGCACGTTATTGCCTTTCACCTAAAGAATTGTCTTGAACACTTACAGATTTGAATCTATTATAGTGTCATATGATACTGAGGTGTCACATATCGAGGGATTATTGTACCTATTACCATTTGCATACGTTTGTGCAAAAGAAAGTACAGGCAGTGACTGGTCCAGGGCTGGCTGTCAAGGCGCAGGAGCAGGGAGTGGCATGGAATATGTATGCACCACCAGGACAAATGCAGCAATCTCTCTAAGAATTCCTGATTGGGAAATAAACCTTAAGATAAAATACTTCTCATCAGAATAATGTTCTCATTCTCCTCACTGTTTTGGGAAAGGTAGAAAGCATGGCTGCATTTGAAGACACATAGTTTACTAAATAATTGTACATGAATGCGTTCTCTTTTGTGTTCTTTCCTCCTTTGATAGTGCACCATGCTTATTTTTCCGAATATCTTTCCATGAACATTGTACTTGGGTGTTGTCATGCTGACTTGCTATGTATTATTTTTTTTGCAAATCCGTTTTTATTGAACACGGACTATTAGAGTAGCCCTTGAAAGACAACTATGATATGATATGATATTTTATTTATATTGCGCTCGTACACAAGTGTTTCAGAGCGCGACCAAGCAAAGGGAGGGGAACAAGGGAGATCAAAACAATTAAAACAACGATCTTACTAGGCCCAGTGACATTAAGAACTCGCAAGTGCATGAAGAAGGGAAAAGGGGGAAAGTGCGTGGAAGTGGAAGAAGTGGAAAGTGCAGAACAGAGGAGTGCAAAGAATAAGTTAAATATATGAATAAATACAGGCAACGAAAAAGTGGTAGTGCAGCCAGCAAGTGGCAAGTGCAAGATTAGTCAGATAGGGTATATCTGATAAGTGCAGAGGAAGAGTGGGGGGCTTTATGGGTACAGATACAGAACCCAGTGCAATGGGAGGACCGGAGGCAGTGCAGGAGGGAGACAGGGTGAGCAGGTAACTGGCCCCGAAGGACAGAGGGTGTCCAGGTGCACAGTGCCAAGAGAGAAAAACAGGTCAGCAGAGGAGAAGAGGGGCAAAGGTGGACGCAAAGAGGAAGGTCTTGAGGTGCTTTGGGAGATCCAATCCCTCTTTCCCCATCTTCAGTAAATGTTATTCTTATGGATATTCTCAGCAGAGAATCAGCATACTGAAAGTCAATCGAACATGGAAGTGTTTTCATATTCACCCACACATCACTACTATAGAACTGGCTGTTTGAGGCCATTCGGGCTTGAGAGGTCGTTCTGTGCTGGTCTTTCTGCTGAAAGAGCCCCTACCTGCTCCGCAAGGCTGAGAGGTGCCTTTACTGTGGCATAAAGTGCTATACAAAGAACAAGCATGCACATGCTTGCTCTCAGGAGGAGCTCCTCCCGACAGGACTCCAAAGAGTCCTCTCGGGAGGATAGCTCAGGGACAACGTGATCACCTTGGAAGCAAGACGACAAGGAGCACCACAGATTCGATCCCCGGGTCCAAGCTTAAAAACCTCTGGGTATTAAGCGCATTATAAATAACCTATCATCATCATATCATATCCTTATGAATTAGTACCCGGCTTTGCTAGTCCACGGGACACATTAAACATGGATTGACTCATTTCCGAGTCATACCACAGTGTAATCCCGTGGATGCATGTACGTGCCTGCGTTTGTTTTCGGCAGGGGGCGTGACAGCCCTTCAGCCAATGAGGAGGCTCGAAACGGGGCACTCCCCGCTCCGAGCCTCCACAAGGCTGGAGGCTGCCATCGTCCCCCGCCGGGGACGAAAGTATGTATTGTTCTTTCTTCCACCCCCCTCCCCTGAAAACAAATCCCCTCCCTGCCCTCCCAACCCCACTTAACTTCTTTTTTTGTCTTTTTCGGGAGTGAACGCGCTGGGAAAACTTCTGTTCCCAGCGCGTCCGCTCCCGATGGGCACCATGGAAAGGGAAAACGGACTCTGTTTTCCCTTTCCTGGCGGCAATTTTGTGACATTTTTTTTTTCTGTTCCCAAATGCCACAGCTATTTGGTCTAATAGGCCTGGGCACTAATGGCAATAAGCCCCTCGACGGCGGGCCAATACGGCCCATGGTAAGGCCCCCGGGGCCTTCATTAATGCCCTCGCTATGCTCAGGCCTGTAACTATGGGTCCCGGGGGCATTACCTTGGCCGGTATTAGCTCGCCCTCTCGGGGCTTATTGCCACAGTAACAGTCATGTAATATGCACAGTCTCCCTGAATAGGAATCCTGAGCAATCAGTGGGCAAAATGTTATAAGAATCAGCCCCTTCCTCTCCCAATTTTTGAGTGCCAGTCTTACATAATATCTTACATAGTGTCCCCAAATCAATAGCAGCATGCCCTACTCTTCAATTCTCAAGATCCATTATCCTTTCAAACAGTGTATTCTAGACCTTGGCAGTCTAGAATTTCTATTCTGTAGTTTGCCCCATGGGAACATGTAAAAGTTAATCCCAGCTCCAAAATCCATCACTGTTTAACTAGGCCACTGGAATACATTTCGAATCTATCAGGTAGCCAACTACCACATTTTATTAACTACCTAGTGCTCCTCTAAACTGCTTTACACAGATAATCTGCTTGCAGCCAAACACACTTAGAACATACATCTGTGGTCCACCTTAATGGATCTACACTCACACCATCTTGTTTTTCTCTCGATGCAAGTGATATTCGTGGCTATAGCCAAGTATACGAGAAAATGAAATGCAGTACAAAAGCTACTTGCAGGTCAAAAAACATGGAAATGCTATTTGGCTACAGGTGGGGGCAGGGGATGGAAGAGTGAACAAAGTGAAATTTTGCAGTTGGAGGAGGTCTAGGGACTGAGTTTGCAGCTTGAAGCGTTCCGTTGCCTCGGCTATAGACGCAAATAGCCAACATCTGAAAGCAAACTGCGTCACAGAAACAGCGGTTGTTGTGGAGGGAAAGGAACAGGTCAGGGGAGGTAAGGAGGCCATCTGGGGATTAGGGGTAGCTGGCACAGTTGAGGGGGGCACTTGGTGACGTGCTGGGGCAGGAAATAATTATTTATTATTGGCCATTTTGCTGATATTCAAGGCTACAAGGGACTACAGATAACCACGGGTACGAGTAGTTCTGTTCCCACGTCTATATATTTTGAAGTGTCCATTTTTAATGTCTTTTTTAAAGTTATTTCTATGGGTATAATGACGTTGGGGAAGAAAAATTACTGGCCATGGTGACCTTGTAGGTATTTGGGACTCTTTTTTATGTTGGCTGTGTGTTTTCAGGCTTTTATATATGTGAGACTTTGGAGAAAAAGAGAAGAAATTAGTTTAACAAAATGAATATAAAAAGGATCAATCGTATTCTATTTTTAGATGCACCGTACAATGTATTTTAGGTTGTGTGTTCTTATTTATGGTATTATGTTGTGTGGCTGTGGAATGATTGTTTACCTTGATTACTGTTATGTGTTATTCTCTGCATTCTTTATTTTCAGCTACTTTATATAAGTACATGAGTAGTGTTGTACTGTATTGATATTTTAAGTTGTATTGTAGTATAAAGCCTAAAGTGAGGCCTCCTTTTTATCCAATTTCTGTAACCGCGGTTTTGATAAAAGTCATTGAAATGTATCCACAGGTATAATAAATAAACATTTTATTTTTATTTCATTGGATTTGTATGTGATAAGTAGTCCTTAAAAGGACTGTTTTGGGATAGACTGAGTGTAGTAATTTAGCACACCTGAACTGTTGTTTTGATGTTTTGAAGGAACACAGCATTTCCTATATCAGTTAGGTGTACTCCATCAGGTCTATACAAATTGGTCATGTAGTACTGTAGGTTGTTGTTCGAAATCCATAATTGGTTGTGGTCTCTCATGAATACTGAACCTGCTTTATTAACATTTCACTGTGATTTCTCAATTTTACCATTACATCTGGTGGTCCATCTTCATTTTTGCCTCTGTGTCAGATTGGAAAATATGAAGCTGGTTTGAGGAACTAGTTCCTTTAGTTTTGCTATGTTTTATTTGATCATTAACGTAAGGTACACACTTTGTACATTCTCCAACATATTGCCTCCACAATGAATTAGTATGATGTCTGGGTGCCCTGTAATTTTCAGACTGGACAATTTTGGGAAAACCTTGAACCAATACATTCCCAGCAATCCAAAACATTTAATTGTAAAATCTCTGAAACCTTGGTGCATGTTAATATTTAGTTTCTCACAAAAAGCCAGAAACCAAAACAGCCAACTGTCTCTGAGCAGCCACAACGTTTTCAAACCAGTCTTTCTCTGTTTCCAGGAAAATGACTCCTAGTCTGAATTTCTAGTAGTTTGTATGAGCAGGGTTTAATATACATATATATTTATGTTTCAACTGATAATGGTTTAGTAACTTAGAATAATTGATGGTACACATGCATGTAAACTATAGGATGGTTTGTTTGGTTGCACAGTGCACCAATGTTATATTGTAACGGGTTGGCTTGTACACCACTTTGCCTACTTTAATGTCAAAATAGACTACATTCAATACATTACGAAATAGGATTAAAAACACACTACAATGTTAAAAGCGCTACGTGCACGTTATATTAGAATGGCCAAAATTTGCAAACACTATCAAACATGATTGGGGATACACTACAATTCCTAATGTGCAAAGTGCAGGACCGATCAAAATGGCCAAATATGACCACTTGATATAAGATACACTATTACTCCCAATGCGCAATGGGTAAGCTGTACGGGTGACTTCATCACGCACACACGCATACATCTCCTGTATATAACAAAAAACAAAATGGCGGCTGCATCCAAAATGCATGCAGACTGTTACAGGTGATTCCAGACAGGACACCCCCATTATAATAAGTAAGTGCTTAAATGGGATGACTCTTTTACATATTGTTGGTCTTTTAGAAGTTAAATTCTTAACAGTGGGACTAAGTACTTTGATATTAAACAAATGGGTAGTCTAATATTCAGGTGTTTAACCATTATTGGCTCTGATACATATTTTTGGCAATGGCACTGCAGCCTTAACAATTCACATAGAGTCTGAGAAAAACATGCTATCGAAGTTACACTGCTTCTAGCTTTTGCTCAAACATATTTTTTTCTCACCAAATCAATTGCAGGTTAGACCATATGAGAACTATAGATTTGCATTTATCTCAGATATTTTAACACAACGAATACAGGACTCAATGACTACACATTGGTATGGTGAATAACCAATCTATAGATATTATCACTCAAGTTTTTTTTAACATCACCACGAATATTAGCTAGGTTCTACCAATTGAGGTTTGTGTGTGCACAACTCACTCTGCTCCCTAAACTTATTTAGCATTTGCAACATTGCCACTGATATCATTTAGTATTCAAAGAGGTTTTGTGATAATTACTCACTATAGATTGGATATTAGCCTCCCTTTTTGGGCACCAACCAGCATGAAAGGTAGTGTAACATTAACTTGCCAATTAATGGGGATTTATAAGTTTGCGTGACAATTCATGGCAAAAGCATCTCATATGTCCATGTGTCTGTTTGTCTCCTCTCCATCCTCCTCGAATGACCTAATTGGTATCTTTTATTGAACTTTATTGTACTGGTATACACTCAATGTACATATTTTCTAAAAAATTGTTTTTGTGAAAAAACAATTTTCTTTTCAAATAACCGGATGGTAATCATGTGAACTGACTTTAATTGGTGTACAAACAGCCTTGAAAAAGACAGAGAGTCGAAACACGTGTTGGCTGTACAATCTATGATGAATTTGGAGTGAATAAACTCACACATCAAGAATACCATGAACTTTAACTATTTCCTTCAAAATTAGTCTGCAACTGGAAATTTTGCATACCATTTATAGCTATTGTTGGATATATGACATGCTTATTTAAAGTGTGTAAATAGTACCTTCTAATTTTAGGCTAGTGCGAAGATCTTGGAGTACTCATACACTATATATGCTCTATGGTTTAGGGTTTGCCACAGACTACTAGCCATGCGTCTGGCCATAGCTCTCTTTTTGGAATTTGCGTCTCAGCGCAACTGGACACAGAATATCCTGTTATCTCTTTAAAATCGTATGCAGCGAAGTACATTTCTGGAGTGTAAGATTTCAAAAAGTAGCATTGTTAAATATGTAGATACAAATCCTGTAGATAATACAACAATACCTGTAATCGATAATGCTTTTGAAAATGTGCAATTTCAAATAGGAGATGTGCCAACTGAAAAAAGTCATGGAACCGAGAATGCTTTTCTTGAAAGTAAGAAAAGAAAAAATGTACCGAATATGTTAGTAGCTAGTAAAAAAAGAACGTCTTTTAGAAGAAAAGGTAGCCATGTGATATCAATTTGAAAAAGAGGAATAAAGACATATAGAGGAAAATGTATCACTCTCGAGTTTTTACAAATCTTTGGAGAAGTGTGAAACCAAAATGTATATACATGGTAAAGTGTTTTTACAAAAGAAAAAAGTATAAGTAATAATTAAAAAAGCTTTTGATATGAAAAGAAAATTGTTCATGTTTGTATTGAAATTACTTAAGGTGACTAAACCATTCTATACAAATATAGAAAGAATTCATGTACTTACACGTGACAACTTTTGTGATGTTTTTGGTGGAGAGTGGAAAAACACTTCACATTCAAAAAGATTTTTAAATGAAGAGAGTTACATTCAATGAAAGAATGTTCTCCTAGCAATTGATGGCAGTGGATGTGGCTATGAAGTCCAAAATGGTGTGATTTATAAAAAAGAAGAAATCGTAAGGTGTGATAATACAGAAATGGAAAGTTTAGGTCAGTCTAGAATAAAACCAAAGAAACACTGTGAGGAATGGACGTGCAATTCTTTGTGCAATATTGATAAGTTTTCTTGTAAAGTCTTAAAGAGATTTTTGCAAGTTTTGCACACAAATGATAATGTTCATAGACAGATCAAGATGCTGCAAAGAATAGCTGACTGTGAAGTTTGTGGAAAAAATTAACTTCTGGGTCACACTCTAGCTTGTCTTGATAAAATTAGATGTAAAAGACAGATTCATCATATATGGATGTTGGCTGCACATCATACTAAAATGCGATACCTTCTAGTTAAACTGCATGAGTGCAAAACACCAAGCATGTTTCCTGCAATTTTAAATCAAAGGGCCTCATTACGAATGCTGATCTATGGAACAAGGTGGAAAGATTTCAAAAGCACTCATGCAGAACGCACTGTCAGAGAAAATACAAAAGTAAAGACAAATACTCCATGTAGTGCATATTTATTTTCCAAGGCCTGTGATGCCACTTGGTCAAGTGAATAGTTTAATGTCATCTGTTTGACACCGTGTTACGGGTAAGTCACCAAGAAATACATACTATTCAAAAAGAAGTAAGGAATACAAATGTGTTAATGATTACAATTGTGTAATTGCTCAGCTATGTAATTCAAATACTGATGTACAGTTTATTGCTGATGATTCAACAGCTTTTGCTCGTTATGTTACAGCATACATGACAAAAGCTGATAAGAGCAATGCAGCTGAAGTATGGTCAGATTTATTCTCAGATAAAAGTCTTAGTCAGAAACTTCTAGGCTTTGATTTGAAGATGCTTTGACATAGAGAGTGTGACAGTTCCGAGGCTGCAGATCAGCTAACAAGTTTGCCTCTGTATGGGTGTAGCATTAATGTAGTTTTGTTAAGTCTTGGTCCAGCAAGTCCTACAAAACGGGTATTGAAGCCTTTGAATGAAATTGAAAAGTTAGGTGAGGCAGTACATGACAGTACAGAGATGTCATACTATGTGGCAAACTAGGAAAACCTAACTTGGGATTGTGATACGTTTACAGTGAACATCTAGGTATACTTTCTGTAGGGGATTGGATAGGATTGGGTCTCTATAGTCAGGTGGACAACTTATGCCCACACCTTGTTCAAGTCATCCACAATATTTGTTAGATACACGTCACAAAATTGGTCTCAAACTATAGGGCTCTTCAATACATGCCCCTCTATAATTGTTTGGCACGTTTGTACCCTTCTGGAATATTTGACTCGCTAGCAGCACGCAAGCTGGTACTCCAGGTGCTTGTGGGTGGACTTGACCAAGCCTCCCCACCCAATTAGCCCACCATCCATCATCACTCATGCTGTCTGCCATTTGAATTGTCTTTGAACTCAGCCTTGCAAAGAATCACTGCTGAGAATAGAAGGGAGTGCAGGCACATTATCTTCAAGTATCGATGCAGCTTGCCCATTTTCTTTTTCCATCCATCCCACGTGACACAAGACAGTGTTTGAGCTCCTTTCTTCGAATCTAATGATATTAAATTAATAAAACTTGGCACTCATAGTGTTTTCTTTGCACCTTAGCAGGGGCTTGCCTCGTTTCTTACGTTCTTTGTATATCCTTGTATAGATAACCAGTTCTTGGCTGCCCTAACCCTTGACACTTGGCCAGACAGCCTTCTCAATCCTTCCATGATTTTCAGCTGTTTTTCTCTACTGCGCCACACTTTCAGCCCTTCTTTTCCACAGGTCCTGGCTTACTAAAGTTGCGACATCAAACATCCAGACACTATATATATATATATATATATATATATTACACAGCCACAGTAGTGGCTGTGTAGTTATGGTTAAGTTGCTAATCCTATAGGAATAGTACTTTTTTGGGCGGTTTATAAATTCGCTCTCCCTTGACGAATTCTCACCAAACCATTGGCTAATCGGCTTGTGTCATGTCCGCGGACATGCAACGTGTTCGCTGATTGGCTGGAATGAAGCGTGAGATGCGTCACATTGTTTTGATGCCCTGCCATCTTGGATCTGTGGAAATCCACAGACAGTGCAGTGACGAACGAGGGAGAAATACACATTTGGCAAGTGTGTTGGTGTGTAAGAGTGGTTGGGGAGGGTGGGGGAGTAAATGATGGGTGAAATGCTGTATTTGTTTAGGTGGCAGGCACCCCTGATGTGCTTGTCATGTCCGCGGTCACCGCGGCTGTCTGCAGACATAAAAAAATGCAATGCAGTGGCCCATATAGCCAGTTAAAATGTTTGATTCTATTGGTGTGATCTATGGGTGTGATATGCTGCAGTGGTTGTGGCCAGGGCCTAGAGTCTTGGGAGCATGGGCAAAGGCCGTAGGCTGTAGGCCATGCACCCAAGACTCTAGGCCCTGGCCACAACCACCAAAGCATATCACACCCATAGATCACACGCACAGGATCAAACATCTATCAATTATTTGCAAATGTACAGTTTGTGTACTGTTTGATTTGTATAGTTTGGATGTGTAGTTTTGGCTACGTGATGTCATTAAGATTGTAGAGTTTGGTAACAAGCACTGCAGTATAACATATCCATGGAAGTAAACATGTTGTATTGTGGTGTATGGTTAGATGTTTGCTTCAATGGTTGTGTTATGGAGCAGTATTTATGAGTTGTAGTTATTATAATATACTTACTGTTTGATTTTTTGTGATTGGATATATTTTTTTTCATGACTTGGGTAACTGTAGCAGATATTCTTTTTCAATTTCTGTGATAAAAGATAAAAGGTAGTTTATAAAGACTTATTACATTGCATAATAGACATGTCTGCTTTATTTTGACCCTCATATTTAGTAGTTTACAAACCAGTGTACTGTGCAATTTGCTATGTTTCTGTGTTTGTTGCTTAAATCATTGGGTCTGTGGGAAAGAACTCCATATTGGATTTAAAAAAAAAACATTATTGTTATGGTACAGTACATTTCTTTCTTTGTTTTCAGTGTTTACTAGTTATTTCTGGCTAATGTTCTATCTGTTGGCTTGTTGCAGATTGTTATATACCCGTTGTCGAAATGTAAATGGTTATCGTGTTTTATTTATATTCTCAAGTTGCTAATCTATCTGTTGGGTTGTTGCAGATTTTTGGGGCAGTTAGATACATGTTGGCATATTCTAACTGTTTATTTCTTGTTATATTTTAGTGGTATTGATTTATATGGTTGTTGCAAAATCTTGGTGCAGTTAGATACCTGTTGGCATATTCTAACTGTTTATTTCTTCTTATAATTTAGTGGTATTGATTTATCTGTTTGGTTGTTGCAGAATGTTGGGGCAGTTAGGTACAGTTAGGTACATGTTGGTACCTGTTGGTGTATTGTAACTGTTTATAGATTTCTAATTGAAGTTTTATTAATGTTTATGCACAGATTAGTTATAACATTTTGGTTTTAAGAAGATTAAATAAGCATTTATAAGATTTGTTGGTAATCCCTGCTTTAGAGTGATGGTACTATCATTACATTCGAACCATCCACAATTTTTTTTATATATGCAGTGTAGTGACCTGCATTGGTTGTGGCTCCTGGTAGATTACACCTATTCTTGTGAAGATTTTCTTATCAAGTGATACTTGACCATGTGTGAATCCAGTCAGCTTGCAGTTGTTTTTGGTACCATCTGCATTGTAACGTTGAAGCATTAATATTATGTATTTACTATGTGTCTGTATTTGTAAGGTGGAACGGTTATCTGAATTGCAGGTAGTACATAATCTGCCAAGGTTTGTATTTTGTACAAGTTGCTGAAATGGAACGGATTCAAAGTTAGGTATGGATACAAACACGAACCGTTCATTAGGGATTTGCATGAATGTTTTACCACATGTATTTATGTGTAATATGTAGGTATGTTTTTGTTTTCTAGTACTTGTAGTAAGTACATTAGAAATTCTTGTGGACCTTCTTGTGAGTTTATAGTGAATTTGACCATTCCAGCACAGTAGTCCAATTATTGTCTTATTCCATGAACGCTATATATGTTGTCAGGATTGTTGCTTGCATTTCTATGAAGGACTAACATTTGCAAACACAATTGGTCTGTATTGTGTAAGAAAATTTAGTCAACAATTGGTGGCAATTGAAATAGAATATTTATTGCTTCATTTGCGTAGCAATTTACACCAGTTATATTTGAAAATTTGAATGGACCGGATAGTTCTGTGTCCAAGTCATTTCTTCGGAGTGTGTGTTGCTTCTTTGAAGAAGTACCTGAGTTACTTTGAGCAGTAGATTCTTCTTTGGTTGTAGTAATTGATGAAGTATTATCTTATTTTACTCTCTTTGGAGGATTTGCAGTGAGATCTTGTTACATTTCTGTTTAAAGTAGTTTTCTTTTACAACGTTTTGCTTTTTGTGGAACAGGATACGTTTTTAGATGGGGGTGTATAATGAACGTAGTCTATTGTATCCTAAAATGCAAGGAATATCAGCGTTTAATTTACTTGCATCAAAGTTGATTAGAAATAGACCATCAAGTGTACATAAGTGTGATAGTGCTATGTAGCTCATGCCTTCTTTAAAGACTGTGTTCCCAATATCTATCAATGCTTTATCTAGGGTAAGACCTTGGGATTTGTGAATGGTGACTGCGTATGCTAGAGTTAGAGAAAATTGTTCTCTGCGTACATACATGTCTTTGAAAAGAAGGAATCGAGCTGTTGAGCGTCCTATCCTTTTTACTTCTGATAGTTTGTCAAAGAGAATATTGACAAACTGAATGTTGTTGTCACGTGGGTATGTTTGAAAGCCAACAACTGTACCAAGTGCTCCATTAACGAGTCCTTGCTCCACGTCAAGGTTACGTTTAAGCATTACTCCACAGTTTAAAGATAATTTTAATATTTTCTCCAAACCAGCTGTGCTGGAGATAGAGTTTTCTAAGGTATTTAGTCTTGTTGTGGCTTGTTGACACATGGGTAGTGTCATACCATGTACATCCAGTTTGTCTGTGGAGCAAATTTCAATTATTGGTTGTATTTCTTTTTTCAACATTGTTTCATTGAATTTGGAATAGCTTGCAAGAGTTTGCATCAAGGACATACAATTGACATTTTTGTGTGCTAATTGTTCCATGACATCAGTAACACATGAGTTATGGCCATAAATTGCATGGATGTGCCAGGTTTTTAATATTGCTTGTGCTTCTTGAGATAGTATACAAACTCTAATACTTTTTAAAATGTTGGCATAGGTGGGGTCTGCAGACTGGCGCGTGTTTTCTGTTAACACTCTGTATTGGAAATGTTACCAAAGGTTAACATTTCTTATGCTGCCAACAGTTTTACGGCGGAGTTTGTGTCCTAAGGTTTTAAAAACAGGTTCACCTTTCACTGGTATCAATTGAAGAAGATCTCCAAAAACAATAATGTGTTTTCCTCCAAAGAGCTCTTTGTAGTTTGTTTTGAGTACTTCTTGTAATCTGAGGTGAATCAAAGCCAACATTAGGTTGGAGACCATGCTCCCTTCATCTATTAGTAGCTTTTGCATTTGTATTAACTCTCTGCGTAGTTCCATTGCAGCTTCTGTAGAAAGTTTGTAATATTCTAATTTGTTTTGGTGTTCTACTGGAAGGAGTAGCAATCGGTGTAAAGTGACACCGCCTATGTTGTAGGCAGCTAAACCCCTGGGGGCAGTTACAACAGCTGACAGTTTGTTGTTTGTCATTTGTTGAAGGAACTTGCTGATGATTTTGATTAAGAATGTTTTGCCTGAACCAGCTTGACCACTGACGTATAGTAGTACAGGTTTGTAATTTTGGCAGGTACATTCTTTATTTTCATGTTGTACACCATGTGCAATTTCTTTTGTTACTTCTTGAAAAATGCTACACTGCTCATTGTTCAGTTTTGATTGCAGTACAGTTAAGTCCTCTGTATCTTCTTCATAGTGAGACATGGTTTTTTCTACTTCTGTCATAGCTAACTCTGCCTCATTTGCTATTAGTGGCTGTCCCAGCGGTTCTTGGCTTCCTTTCACAGAAGGTTGACTAGTGTCGGGAGTGTCCTTATCTAGTTGGGGCTGGAGTTCTTCTTTGTGTTGCTGTTCATTGTGCAACATTGTTTTGTACTGTGTAAAGTTTACATCGGTTATAGTGCTTTCATTTGCTTGGAAAGCATCTTCATAGGAGTCATAGATATCTACTAACTCTTCTTCTTTTCTCCATGGTTTAACAAGTTGTAGCGGGGACATGTAATATAGTTCTTTATGTTGAGGAGTTTTTAATGACAATTTGATATGATTAATTAAGCTTTGTTTGGTAAGTTTCACTAAGCTGCCTTTGTAATTGGTCACTCTTTATCTACCTTTATTTTCATCGGGTTTTATATTATTTTTGTATTCGAAGTTTTGGGCTATGTGGTATAGACACATGGTTTTCAAAGTGGTACTTCTGTTTGGGTAGTATATGTCTAGTAAATTATTTTTCTTAATGTCTTGGCTGTTGGGATCATTTTTGGCTATTGTTTCTATGTCCTCGTATGATTTCACAAGTGACATATTTTTCGATAAACTGTAAAACAGTGGCATCACTGTCTTGACCAAATTTAGGAGCATGTTTAATCCATAAAAGCATGTGGATATGTGGTGTTCCTCTGGCTTGGTATTCATTTCTCCAAAAGAAGTGTTGCACTTCTCTGGGGGGAGGAACAGTTTTATTACAAATAAAGTGTATCATAGCAATGAAGTGATGATGACAATATCTTGAAACATTAACAGGATGCAGAGAGCAAAGTTCTCCAGGTGTTAGTATATCTATGTTTGTTTTGTTTTTGTTTGATATGCATAGGGAATCATGTAAATCTTCCCATGCATATTCTGCACAACTTAATGTAACAAACCAAATGGGTGGGCCAAGGTTTCTTCTCATACAGCGTACATCTCCGTGACGTCGGAACCAGTACTCTTTAGTACCATGCATGTCTGCTGACAGATTTGTAATGCTTGATTGTAAAACCTCATCTTTCTCTTGTACTTTTTTTAGTAATTGCGTAGCTGACATATTTTGAAAGTGGGTACCTGATTTCAATGTGTGTGCAACTCTGTAGCATAGAGTTGCTAGTTCACTTTCAAAGAGTAGGTGGAATATGTATTCCACATTTTGTTCAAATCTGGGATCTTCAGAATACATTCGTAACGGGCGGTATTCTGATGCTGTCATCTGAATGGGCCTATCATCGTACCTTCCTCCTTTCCCATTAGGAAAGAGTAGAGGAAAAGCATGTGCTTCTATACTTTTTTCCCATATGCTGATTGGTAATCCTTTGGTTCGTCGCATTTGGTACGTTTCTAGTGCATCATCTATGGTGTCTTTAGAGTGTAATGGATGAATTGTATAATGGTCTAAAATATTGGATACTGTAGCAGGGTCTAGAAGTTCAAATTGACCAGTTTCTGGTGATTCTTGAATTATTTCTGTGGTTTCCCTCAAGTTTTCTTCAATATTCATTTCTTTGTAGTATTGATTATTGTCTTTTAGATATTGCACGGCTTGTCTAACTTTATGTAACTCTACGAGTTGCTGCCAATTTTTTTTTTTTGTCTTTTGTAAGTACACCATTTACTAAGACAATTAAAGATTGCTCTATTGGACGTTGCACTCCCAGAGTGTGCACATTTTCTTTCAGATCTAATGGTAAATAAACTACTTTGCCACAAAATCCTTTCACTAATTAAGAGGGAGGTAATTTTGCTGTTTTTGGTTGAAGGCGTATTATTGCTTGAAATGGGTGCACTGTTTGAATTATGATGCTCTTATATAAATTGAGTTGTTGCAGGGGTTTTGGTAGTGGGAATAATTCCAAGTTATTTGTGATAGCACGTGAAGGAGTTTGGTTGTTTACAAGTTTTGTAGTGCAGTAAGTGCAAAGTATTAAGAGGTCAGTTATTTTGTATTTGTTTTCTGCTATAGGGTAGAGAGCTAATTCAAACCATTTGTAATCTTCTTTGTCTTCTATTTTGTATATTACGTCTACAGTTTTTGTGTTACTTTTATAAAAGGTCCTGTGGCAACACACACGCACATGGTTTGGTACTTCAGCGGATGTGTATTTAAATTTTAGTATTTCTTTTTTGTATGTGTGTAGTAGAAGGTTGCCATCTGTACAATTGTTGCTAGTCTGTTGTAAAGTTATTGCATTTTGTAAGTGGCTTTCACTTCCAAAATATTTTCTCTGGATATGCTCTATATCTTTGAGTAGGTCTTTGGCTGTGCCATGTATAAGATTGTTATTTAAAATGGCTAGTGCTAAAGCAGGACTTTTACAGTTTATAGACTAGATTTATTATAGTTTAATGATGTGTTGAAATCATTTTGATATGATGGAAGGCTTGTTTTTTGCAAATAGTTCCTGAAATGCAGGCTAATGAATGTCCTTGTAGTCCTGTTTATTTGCGCACTGGACAGGTATCTATATTTTGTAGTAGTTTCAATTTGAATTTGTCTTTGCCTTTCACATACTGATTGAGGAACTGGCGTAAAGATTTGAAAGATTTTTTGGCAATTTTACACATTGACGTGCACGGCCATTTGTCTACTGGACGGTCTGGTTCAGTCGAATGGAGAGGTGATACTGAATTTTCTGGGGATATTTTTGTAAGCAGTATTTCTTGTTGCATCATTATATTATTACGTTTTTCATACCCTTGTCTACTGCTATGTATGGCAATTGTGTTTGTTTGCTTTTGTTTGTATAGTTCTTCATTGAAATATGCTTCTGTGGTCGTGGTGTGACTCCATTCACCCCCACAGATATTTAAGAAGTTATTTTTGTTGACATTCCATTTATTGAGAAGTCTTTTTTGTAATTTAGTAGTTAGTTTTGTTAGTGGTTTCATTCTGTTTAACACTAAAATAAATAACTTATTTTTGAGAAGGATTGCACTGTCTATGAGAGCTTGTAGGATTCATTTTCTACGGTCGGTTTTAAGGGTTGTGCATGATTTCTCTCCTGTTTTTATAAGATTCTGAAGGACTCTGTGCCGGAACATTTTTTCTAAAATACTTCTGTTTTTGTTATGGTTACTTGCCACTACATCAAGATTTATAGGAGCAGTGTTAGCAGTAGTGATAGCTGAATTCTTTCTGTTTCGTTTTACATTTTGAAAGAGGAGGGGAAGTTTTTATACTGGAAGCTTGTTTTGTTTGCCTTAATGACTCCATTAGATATTTTGTTTGAACTTTTTAATACAAATTCGGCTAGAGATGGATGCTTATTTTGGACACTTTTATTTTCATTTCCTCTACTTTTTCGTTTCTTTCTACGGACTTGCTTTTTGGTAGGCATTCTTTGGGGTCTGTTGAAAAAAAAGAGGGTATGGGTTGGGCTGTTCTGCAATGTATGTGTGCTGTGTGCATGAATGCCTGAGTATGATGTTAAGGATGTATATGGTGGTGTGTCATTGTGCATTGGCACAGCTACAACTAGTTGGAAAGGCTATTTTTGTATTTATATGTTAGTATCCTGGGGTTCAGATGACAGTAGAAAGTAAGCTGGTGGTGAGGAGAAGCACTAATAGTATATCTAATGGTATAGAATGAAAACAGTTCTTTTTTCTGCAATACTAACATTCTAGGGGCTGATTTATGTCATTTGTGCGCCGGAAAATTGGGTTTTATGTGCCATTGTGCCTGCAAATCCCTCTTTAACAAATGGGGATTTGTGGGCAGAATGGTACACAAATCTCTGTTTTTTTTGGTGCACACATTCCATGAATCAACCCCAAAGTTTGTTTCAGTAACAGTAAGAATATTATGGTAGTATTGTACTTACTTTTTGTTTTGGAATGAACAAGTTTCTTCTGAGTTGTTGTTTGTACTTCAGATGCTGCTGCTTTTCAGGAGAGTGGTCTTCACTGCAATTGTAAAAGAAAGAAGTTAGTAATTTTGTGTGTTTATAGCACTAATGTTAATTTAGATGTTGGTTTTTATGTTTTTGTAGTAGTATTCTTGTTTGATAACTGAACATAGTGTGTGCATGCAGCTTCCTTTGACTATGTGCAGCCTTTATATTTTAATTACAATGTGTAAGTTCACCATGCTTTGCAAATGAGTAGAATACCAAGTATATGAAACTCACTTGGTTTCTTAGGGCTGTGTTATTGCATGTTAGGCGATAGATGAAATAATGATGTACTTGTTTTGCAATTTTTGTAATGTAAATGGCAGAAACTTTATAGAAAAGCATAGAATGTATGCGTTTGTGAAGGTGTTGGTAATAAAGCAGAGGGATGTGATGTACAGGGAGTGGTGTTATTTCAGCTGTGAGCTTTTCAATGATAGTGTCTATCTGTGTGAGTGTATAAAGATGCATGAACTTGTCCTGGCTGTGTGTAATTTTCTAATACACTACTAAGTGTTTTTTCTACAATTATACTGTTATTTCTTCCATCTTTTAATATTATATTTTTTTAGATAGTTGTGTGTGTAAAAGAATTATTTAGATAAAGGACAAGTTTGGAAGTGACAGTTGATTATGGCAGATGGGAAAAATAATAGTAAGTTAATTTATATCTTATACAGGTTAAGTGGCAGTTACTTTGTTTATATGCATTTATAAGAGTTGTATATGTACTGTGCATAGAATATGTATGCCTGTGGTTTGTATTCATGCATGTGGATATGGATGCAGCTGCAAGTAGAAATCTTGGAGACTTGTACAGTAATATTTGTAGTAGGTGCTTTCCAATGATATGAGACTTGCACTCAAAGTGATCAACAGTAAATTAGAAATGCTGAACTCTGATGATGGAGTTAAATGTAGATGTCTTGGATGTGATTGGTGGATGCATGTGTGACTGCTTAGCTGTATCCAATGAGGGAATGGCACAGAGAGTGAAGTGGAAAGGATGGAAGGGCTGTCTAAGAGTTACGCAGTCTGCAGACACCGCGGTTGTCTGCGGACAGGGCGTGCCACATCTGGTATTTTTCAGCAGATCCAGCATAGAAAAGGGACTGTAGGGATGAGCCAATCAGGTGTTGAGGTTGTGGATTTGTGTTGAAAGAGGCTGTGTGTAGTGAAGATGGCTGAGGTGGAGAAAGTCAGGGTGTTGGTGCTTGGAAATATGTCTGTGCATGGTTTACAGCAGTATGCTCAATGCAGGCATGTGGCAAACAATTTTGATGTTAAAGGAGTGGAGGTGGTGTGGAGCACTGTGCCTGATTGCAATGTACAGGGAATTGTACAAGTTTGTGAAGATATGGGCAGGACGAACAGTCCCCATGTAGTAGTTTTGCACTGTGGTGCTTTCCATTTGGGCTATGTCAGTGCCCCTACTTTTTTGGCAGATTTGGAACACTTGGTTCAAGCAGTAATGAACATACTTCCAAATGCCAAACTTATTTTTTCTGCAGTAATGAACATCCTTCCAAATGCCAAACTTATTTTTTCTGGATTAGCACCTAGGGTAATATTTGCAAATACTTCTGTTTTTTGTCCTCAGCAAAACATTGCTAGGTGTGCAATCAACTGAAGAAAAGAAAAAAGAAAAAAAATACAAAATAACAGGTGTCTGTCAAGCATCTGCAAAAAACCCAAAAAAAACAGCTCTTTTCAGAGCCAACCTCAAAGGGGAAATGGGGCACACTATTTAAATTTACATTCACCACGCTCAGATTTTCGATATGTCCGCGGACATGGTGGTAGTCCACGGATATCGCGTATTACATACAGGGATTTTGGGGTGGAGAGACATGCAAATGAGAATGAGTAGAGCAAGTGATTGGTCAATAAAGTTTACTGGGTGTGTTGTATAAGGAGAGAGTTTGTTAAAAAGTATTTTTTCTCAGAGAAGAACAGATATCTATGGCTGTGTGTTTCAGAAAACAGATTATCTGGATTTTGGGAGAATCATGGATACATTGGTTGGAGGTGCATGCAGAACGCTGTGGAGTAGCTGCAGATCTTGGATTCCCTTAAGTGGAAGTGCATTTGCATGGAGTGCGTGGAATGAAGTGGCTGGACTTAGTACCTCTCTGTGCTACTTTGGAGACACAGCATCATCCAGATATAATTATAATTCATTGTGGAGGGAACAGTTTAGGACATGTGTCTGGAATTTCTTTGCAAGTTGCAATGAAAGAAGGACTTGGGAAGGTCATGGACATGTTTCCGTTTCTCAAGTCATTTTTTCTTGTATTACGCAGAGACAAATGTGACTGCGTTCTTCTTCTTTTGGTCCACAAATGCAGAAAGCGAGGCGCAATGTCAATAAGGCTGTTTGTGCTTTTTTAAGAGATGTTGACATGTCTCACAATGAAAATATTGTTTCGTAGCACATACATTTTTCGCAGAGATGGAGTTCATCTTACTTATGCTGGCAATCAGATTTTTCGGAGAAATGTACAAAATGCATTGCAACCTTTTTTGGAATTACAGCCATCCATTTTACAGTAGGTGTTGACCATCTGAAGTTTTTCAATCACAAACAAACATCACCAAAAGGCTCTTTTCTGAGCCACCACTTCCTCCCAGAGAAATGTGAAATGGTTTTGATAGGGCAGCAACCCAACATTTTAGATGTCTGCGAACTGTCCGCTGACTTCTAAAAAAAAATGCACAGGGCCCTGGTCCATTTATTTGCCACTTCTATATTTAAACTATGAAAGGTGGCTCTGAAAAGAGCCTTTTTTTTTGGTTTTTGTTGTTTTATATTTTTTTTGGTTTTTACACACGACACACAAAGAAAGGAGGATAAGGAAGGGACACCAACCACGGTGATAAGAAAGTGCAGGTGCAGAGAGGAAGATGTAGGGTGGGCCTTATTTAGGTAGTGGGCAGACCTTCTCATGATCCGTGACCACCGCCTCGAAAGCACTCCGAAGACTCTCCCCCTTGCAGAGTACTGCGTTGAAGTACATACACAATATTGTGACCCTCGAAAGGTAATGGTCAACAGCATCATGGATGGCCTGTGAGGCAGCTGGAGGGATGCGCTGTCCCACACGAGTGTTTCTTGTGGTGACAGGAGCGGAAACGGAGGATGTTGTAGAGGAACTCAACCTACTACGTTTATCACAAGGAACAACCTTGCGAACGGCCCCACTGTGGAACGACCTTAAGTGTCGCTTCATGGATGTCGTACCAAAGCTGTATGAATCAGGCCTTCCACAACTCAGCACCATTTTGTACTGGTTGCAGGTGACCCTGTTTGCACATTCTTTTGGTACATCACCATGTACCTGTACATCAAAACAGGTTCATCCCTGTTCCTCTAAAACCATCAAGGACCACATTGACACCCTCGCTCTGGCCCTTGCTGATTTTTGCAACCACTCCTTTGCCTCGGGATCCTTCCCCTCCCCTCTGAAGCACTCCTTTGTGCATCCCCTTCTCAAGAAACCCACAGCTGATCCTTCTTGTCCAGCTAACTATTACCCAATTTCCATTACTCCCTTTCTTGGCAAACTCCTGGAAAAGATGAAAATCTCTCAGCTTAACCTTCATTCCAATTCTGTTGGCTGTCTCCATGACCACCAGTCTGGCTTCAGAGCTGGTAGAAGCACGGAAACTGCTCTCCTGAACATCCGTGAAGATCTGCTCTCCAACCTTGACTCTAACATTCCCTCTGTCCTCATCCTCCTTGATCTCGCTTCTGCCTTCAACACGGTCAACCATACCATCCTGCTCAACCATCTCCGTGAAAACCTGGGTATCACTGATCAGGCTCTGGCCTGGCTGACCTCTTTCCTCTCAGATCGACCCTCCCAGGTCCAACTTGGGTTCTTCCTTTCATCTATCTTCCTCTCTACCTGTGGTGTTCCCCAGGGGTCTAACCTGTCGCTCTGGCTTTTCAACCAATACCTGGCAACTCTCGCCCACTGCATTGCCACTTTCTGCTCAAATTTCCAGTGGTACGCTGACGACATTCAACTCATTTTCAGGCTGCCCTCTGCCACCTCCTCTCCCTCTCTCATCTCTGATTGCTTAACTGTCATTCAAGATTGGTGTGTCACCAATGATCTTTGTCTGAATGCCAGCAAGACGTAGATCCTCCTCATCGGCACACCTTCACCATCCTTTCCCCTCACTCTCTGGCCGGCCTCCCTTGGCCCTCCTCCTACCCCCACCTGCGTGGCTAAGAACCTCGGGGTCATCTTTGACTCCACCCTTTCCTTCTCCGCCCACATCTCTGAGGTCTCTAAAAAGTAAAATTTCCGACTGCTCCTCCACAGAGGTACTCTGCCTTTCCTCTCCTTCTCCCAGAAGCTCATGGTATCCCAAGCTCTGGTTCTCTCTAGCTTGGACTATTGTAACAGCCTCTTTCTAAATCTACCTGCCTCTACTCTCCACCCTCTGCAACTAATCCAGAACAGGACTGTGAGACTTGTCCTTGGCCTCAAGCCCGGGGATCGTATCTCTCCAGCTCTGAAATCTCTCCATTGGCTCCCAGTGGATGCAAGGATTAAATTCAAAACCCTCTGCATTGTCCACAAGGCTTTCTGGGGCCTGGGTCCAAAATACCTTCAGCTATCCCTCTGCAGATACCTCCCCTCTCGAGCTCTTCGCTCCTCTACCTCCAACTCCCTCAGGGTCAGTCGTTTTTCAAAGAAACGAGCTGGGGGCAGATCTCTGTCTACGGCTGGGGCCTCCCTCTGGAACAGCCTCCCTGCCACTCTAAAACTTGAGGAGAACGATCTCTGGTTCTGAAAGCACCTCAAGACCTTCCTCTTTTCTTCTGCCTTCACTCCCCCTCTCCCCTGCTGATCTGTTCTCTCTTGGCACCGTGCACCTGGCCATCCTCTGTCCTTCGGTCCCAGGTACCTGTTCACCCTGCCAACCTCCCGCACTGCCTCCGGGCCACCCCTTGCACTGGGGTCTGTATCTGTACCCATACAGCCCCCCTTTTTCTTCCTGCACTTATCAGACCTACCCTGTCTGCTGCCTTAAACCTAGCACTTGCAAATTGCTGGCTGCACTACCACTGTTCGTTGCCTCTATTATTTATTTAATGTTATTTATCTGTTTCTCCTCTGCTTCGCACTTTCCACACCGCCCCCTTCCATGAACTTTTCCCCTCCCCCTCTCCCATGCACTTGCGCGTTCTCAATGTCACTGGGCATAATAAGATTGCTGTTTTGTTCTCCCATGTTCCCCTCACTTGCCTTGTCGCGCTCTGAAAAACTTGTGTACGAGCGCGATAGAAATAAAATATCATATAATATCATACCATGAATGGTAAACAACCGCCACACCAAGACTCACGGGGAGTGCTGGTAGTAGGGACTTTCACTACCTCATCCTCTTCATCCTCTTCATCCTCCTCCTCTACATCCTCACGGCTGTTCCCCTCTGCACGCCCTTGGGGAGGTGTTGGTGGTGGAGGGGGTGGGGGTGGTGCTGAGGCAGAAGCAGCTTCAGCTTGAAGAACAGCAGCCATGATAGCCATCAGGTTTGATGATGCAACAGCAACAGCAAAGGCAGCAAAAGCAGGTCAATCTTCAATAGTAGAAAGACAGAATGAAGATGAGCTGTGGCCTTTTATAGGGGTGCAGGTGCGTGCTCCTTGGACAGCCGCGCTGTCCGCGGACAGATCGAACACCCAAAAAAGGCTCAAAAAGTTCCAAAAAGTATTTAGAAGCCAGCGTCATTGTCTGGGACATGTGCAATGCTGAATATTTACTGTAAAATACTTTAGATTGCCTAAAAAAGTACTTTTTAAATGTTCGGGACCCGGACAGTGTCTGCAAATCAGGACACACGCTCAGCGTGGGTGTGGTCACATGATGATGTCGCGAACATGTCCGAGAATGGGACGGGTGTCCGCAGGACACCAAATGCGTAGGACTGGTCCTGCGCATGCACGCGGGTGTTCTACGGACAGTGTTCATGTCCTCAAACTAATCAAAAGTGCGACACACGTGTGACGGACAGTTACGGACAGGCGAGATGTTCGTAGGACTTATGGGTGTGGTGCGCATGTGCGTAGATGTTCTACGGAGAGTACGGACAGGTATGGTGTCCTTAGGACACCTCCATTATGGTTAATTGTGGATATTCCGGACACCAAGTGTTTTCTAAGAACAGTTACATCTTGCTTGTGGACAGTACAGACAGGTATAGTGTCCTTAGAACACCTCCATTTTGGTTATGTGGGGACATTCCAGACACCGAGTATGTTCTAAGAACAGTTCCATCTTGCTTGCCAACAGTACGGACAGGTATAGTGTCCTTAGGACTCCTCCATTTTGATTAATTGCGGACATCCCGGACACCAAGTATATTCTAAGAAAAGTTTCCTTTTGCTTGCGGACAGTACATACAGGTATAGTGTCCTTAGAACACCTCCATTTTAGTTAATTATGGACATTCTGGACACGAGTGTGTTCTAAGGACAGTTCCATCTTGCTTGCGGACATTATGGACAGGTATAGTGTCCTCAGGACACCCCCATTTTGGTTCATTGCCGACATTCCGGACACCTGCGCTGTCCCCGGACACTCCAACTGGCTTTTAATAAGACACTAAGGAATGAAGTAACAACACATATAATATTTTATTATTACATACAAATATAACATTTATGAAAGAGAAGGGGAAGCAGAAACTGACACAAATACAGGGGAATTAGGGGTTTGGAGAGGATCAATGTGAGGGGATGAAGGGATGGAAGTCTCATCATAACGTTTTTTTTGGTGGTGAGAGTTTCGGGGTAGTTGACTGGAACAGGTGCATGTGGGACAATTATATATTTTTTCTTTTATGTGGTCCTCTACAAAATATTTCAAAAGATTGAAATTTTCCATAAGCCTATTTATTTTTTGTTCTATGCGCTGTAGAGTATTTTCTAATCTCTCTTTTGCTGTATTATTTTCAATGTTTCTATGGTCTGTTAAAAAACATATATATGTTAAGTACACATAAAGTAATGATTATTAATTTTCTTATATAGAGAAGTGTCTACCATTAGTATCACTGTCTTCAGACATTTCCTCACGTGAAAAATGTTCTTCAAGCCATTCCAAAGTACTGGACATTTCTGCGTAAAAAAAAATATATTACTTTTAGTGTACCAAATATAGAAAGTTTAGAAATATATAAGAAAAATGAAGTTTACTTACTAGTTTCTGGTAAGTTGTGTTCTTACTGTTGTGTAGGTCTGCTATTGCTCCTAGCTGTGCAGTTTCTGTGAGGTAATTATGCTGGAAGCATATCTTTTTTGTTTTGGTATATTCCATTTTAGTACACATGGTATTTAAATGGACGGTTGATGTGTTACATATATAGGTTGTACATCTTATTTATTGTTACATATAATGTGTTTATGTGCTGCTTTTTGAACTTGTTCAGTGTTTATATGGCATGATAGAACAATCTAAGATACCCCCTGTGTTTATGGGTACTGTTCATGTTGTCCGCGTCCGTCCGCAGACATACGCACAGTCCGCGGACATCAAAATCACTAGCATGGGGTTCAGCATGTTATATGTATATAAAGTAAGGGAATCCTAGTAAACATCTATCAAATTCATAGTATGTATATTTATATTCAGTAAAAAAAAACTTTTATAAAAGGACGTTATGGTTAAGTTGCATTACTAAAAACATATGAAATTCAGTAAAAAAAACTTTGTTAAAGGGACGTTATGGTTCCAAGTAAAACCGAAAAACCCCTGAAATTTGCCTGTTATGGTAAGCTAAGCAACCATAACTCGTGCCACCATCGTGCATTTCTAAGACTAACACCCAGGACATCAAAGATGACATCACAAATGGCATTGATGACATTGTTTAATTCATTATCATCTTCCATTGTGCTTCTCTTGTGTCTCCCTTTTACAAAGTGAGTGCTTGCATAATACTCAAGAAGCATATCAGTAATGGTCCTTCCTACAGGGGAAACCATAGGAACATTTGTTTTAGCAATAGGCAACCTTACACAAGCCACTCGTGTGGTGAAAATCACATACGGGTCCTCATTACGAGTGGGGCGGAATGGGTTAACGGGCTCCACTAAAGGAGGCGGACCCGTTAAACCCGTTCTACCTCATTACAAGCTCCCCTCGCGGGACCCGGTAAGTAATGCCTGGTCAAACCAGGCATCCTTACCGGGTCCCACAAGGGAAAGAGGGAGCAAACAACGGGCCGCTCCTAATTGGCCCTTTGTTTGCACCCTCTCCCATTCCCATTGAGCCCTATAAGGGCTCAATGGGAATGGGGAAGGTCCTGGCCCGAGTTCCTGGAGGGAGGAATTACCGGGCCCTCCAAACTTGGAATGGCCCGGTAATTCTCCAGTCTGGGAACCCGGACCCGATATCGGCAGTAGCCATGCCGCCAATAGCGGCATGGCTACCGCCGAAGTCGTAATGAGGCCCATGGTCTTGGTCTTTCAGTAATAGACAATTCTGCATGAGTCACTGGAGAGGGAAGAATCAAAGGGACTTCTACTTCGCTGGAACCAATGAAGTAAACAGTATGAATCAAAAGAACCAGGAAGACAAGGATGAATGCTGAGCAGGCATATAACATACATTAATCCCCACCATTTACGATTCTCTGCACATCGCTGGGTTTGCTCACTTTCTAACACAGTACCATTTTCAAAATTTCTCATTGTGCCTGTGTACTACTTTATGGAAGGATAAGCCTTTTTAATAAGGCAAATCTGGCAAATCAGGTAGCTGCATGATCTGTTCAACTATTGCCACAAGTAGCCTCCTTATCACAGGCCACTTTTAGGATCATGCAGAAAAGTAGGTATGTTTACACTACGCCCAACAAGAGCAGGATAAGCTCTAAGAATAAATATGAAAACAGCGATAAGGATCCTATGGGCATTGTCATTTGTCAAAACCATAGATTCAACCAAACAATTGCATTGTATGAAAAGAATCAGCGTATTGTTCACGCTTCCAATCTCTTATAAGATGCTGTCGCCCAAACATATCCACAATATGTCAACATTTTCCTAAAGTTAATTTTTCAAAAGATCCCTGCAGCTTAAGAACTGAGTTTGCACTCCTGCTATAATATCTATAATAAGTGTCTGAGGCAAGCAACAGTCCAAATGCACACTTGAATTTAGTCAGTCAGCAACCTCAGCGTCCTTCTTCCTCATCATCGATCGTGTCTGCACGTGCTGAACTTCTTCTCCTTGTCTTACTTCCGAAAGTCGGCAGGCGCTGAACTTCTTCTCTTTGTCTTGCTTCTGAATCGATCATTAGAGGTACGTCGGCCTTAGCTTAACATCATTCGAATGACTTCAAGCCTGTCTTCCTTGGACTTTCACTGCTGAGGGAGTTACATACTCTACTAGGTAAGGTCCACTAAATTGTGGCTCGTGCCACTTTCTGGTAAAGTTGTGAGTTAGTACTGCATCTCCAATAAAAGGTCTAGGTACAGGTAGTAATTCTGAAATTCTAGTTGCTGAATGGTCTTCATCTGTGTTCTAGACTGACGCCCCTGGCGCTTCAGTTGGTCTGAAATGACAGAGATACTAGCGGTCATACATGTCAAATACACACAAAACTCATTTCCTAGCATTTCTGCAGTCTTCTGGGCATCACTTCTGCTCCTCGATGGAAGAGACAACTGCGTTCTCATTCACCTCCCTGTCACTAACCGTGGGGTGTGAGGTGGTGGTCTGACCCAGACTGATTCGTTAATGCACATAGGGCTAGGGGTAGGCAATCCCTTCTTCAGTGCCAATTTAAGATTTGCAATCCTCTCTTTAAGGAGACTGTTGAGTCTCTCACATATCCCATTCACTTGCAGGTGATAAGCAGAAGAAAACTTGTGCTTAATATTCAATAATACATTTTTCTGTTCAAATACTGATATTGGATCTCAGTACCGCACACACTCCCCATCTTGGAAAGACTTCTCATACTAAAAACGTTGCTGCGCAGGTGGAATCAGGGTGTGTACAAGGACCTGCTTCCATCCACCTGGAGAAGGCACGCACCACCACTATCATATACCTGTATCCACTACGTACTTGCAGCATATCAACATAGACAATAAGTAAATGCTGAAAAGGACAATTCGGTCGAGGAATCACTCCTCTAATCGTTCGCAGTGTATGCCCAGCAGTAAACTTTTTACATACGATGCAATTTACTAGATAAAATGCAACGTGTCTAACAGGTTTGATACAAACCAGTCCTCTGCAATAGTTGCTGCAAGGCTCTCCCTAGTTACATGCGCAAGGTAGTGCATCTGTTCAAGCGCTACATTTAATAAAACTACTGGCATCACTGGCTTTCCAGTGCTGTTTTGTCGCCATAATACTTCGGAGAAGGATAAAGAACACCCTCTTCATTTCCATAACTCTTGCTCTTCCTGTGGTCCAGTGCCCTGAATTTCCATCAACTGTGTTCTCTGTAAGTGATTAAACCCTTCATTCACTACCATAATCGTGACTGCTTTCTCCTTTACATCTGGAGTATCAGAACTTGAAATATCTGGAAAATATACAACCCTTTTGGTTTCTACATCTGCGGCTTTGTTCCCACGAGAAATAAAGTCAGTTTGCTTAGTGTGTGCTGCACATTTAACTATTACTATGGTTACTGGGAGTTGTAGTGCCTTAATAAGTCTGTCTAATAACGGTGCATGTTGCACTGGAGTACCATCCGCTCAGAGGTAGCCCTTCCTTTTCCAACGTGCTCATCCTGCGTGAACGGTTGACGTCACATAGATGGAGTCACTGTACACCGTCACATCCTGCCCTGCATGATATACGAGCGCAACAACAAGCACCACCAATTCTGCTGCTTGCTCTGAAAAATTAGATGGTAGTCTTGCACTTGCTACAACCTCAAATTCGCCATTTGCTCTATGTCTCACCACAGCTGTGCCATAAGGCCTTCCCCACTAGTTTGATCAGTTTTCAAAGAAGCATCAATAAAGAGAATCTCCCCCGCTAGCGCATTTTCCTTTACGCGCGGGATATCTTTGTAAAATTCTTTGTAGTGCACACAATCATGCACATGCTCACCCTCTGCCACAGGCTTGGCTACTAACATGGCAGGGTTGACTGTTTTACATCTGACTATTTTAATCGCTGGATTTGAAATGATCACCTCATACGCACAAGCTCTCTGAAATGTCAATATATGCTTAGGCTTCTTCAAAATAGCAAACAAAGCATGCTCCACAAAAAGTGTCATAAAACACCCCATCACAATACCGCTAGACTTCTCAATTGCAAACGTGGCTGCTGCCAGCGACTGTTTGCAAGGAAAGTGCCCCTTTATAACTGCATCCATAATCCCACTGTAACACGCCAAAGGTTCATAACCTAGTGTAGACCTCTGTGTAATTACTGCTGTCATAACTGTCCCATTTGCATGCAAAAATAAAAGGAACGCCTCATCATAATTGGGAATTCCTAAAACTGGAGCTATACAAATTGTTTCTTCAATTCTTCAAACCCTCCCTCCATTTCTTCAGACCATTTTATTTTCTCATTGTTTACATGTACTTCCTTTAGAGCTTGCAAAGGAGGTCTTGTGTATGAACTATAATCCAACACTGATGCTCTAACATAATTGTATAGTCCCAAAGACTATAGCTACCTCTCCAGCTACCTACGGTAACAACCTCCACACTCTGGGTTAAAATGGACCAGCCTTCTACCAGCATGGCATCCCCACGACCTCTCGTGTCACCTAGAATGAGCCCGGCAGCACCCGCTATAGGCCATACCAACCAATACCTCAACGACCCAGCTTTATGGTTGGATCACTTTGCTAGGAAACCTACTCCTAACCAACCCTGCCCCCTCTCTCTTAGAAATAAGAGACTAGGCACCAGATTCCGCCTACGCCACGTCCGTCACATCACCAGGAAACAAACCCCCCTCTCTCCTGGATCTCTGTCAACTGCCACCACATGCAAACCCACCACCACCGAGGTTAAACTGCCCATGTTCAAAGGTGCCCTTATTAATGCTAGATCCCTCACTGCACACGCACTTGACATAGCTGACCTCATCACCACGTCTGACCTTGACTTCATAGCTATCTCCGAAACATGGCTTCATGCCGCATCTGGCCCCTTACTAGCGTTAGCCCTACCGCCAAACTACGGCATCACACGATGTGACCGCTCCACCGCCTCTTCCAAAGGCGGCGGTGTGGCCTTCATCCATAAAAATACTCTTGACCTAAGAGTGTTACCTGATTCCAAACTCACATCAGCTGAATTGCTGTCTGTCAAACTAACACTCACACCTAACCACACAGCCACCATGCACCTAATCTATAGACCTCCAGGACCCGCACCAACCTTTGTCAGTGAAATCTCCACTCTCCTCCTCAACAATACAAAGAACAATTCGCAAACAATCATCCTAGGCGACCTTAACTTAGGTCTTGGTGACTTAAAAGATCCTGTGGCCTCTGACCTGGAGAACGCACTATCTGACCTCGGCCTTACCCTATACATCCAAGAGCCTACCCATATTAAAGGTAGAACACTTGACTGGGTAGCTGGCTCCAATTGCAATATCAAGGTCCTTAACAATACCCCCTGTCTATGGTCCGACCATCACATTATAACTTTCAACATTGAAGCCACACCACGAATCCCGTCACCATTAGCCCCAGCACTCCCAACTAGAAGCAAAAAAGATATAACCAAGGAGAAACTCCTCCCATTGTTACTCCCGTCCCTTAACACAGCCACCAACTCTTACTCTGATCCAACCTCACTAGCACACACCTACAACCAAACAATGCGAACTGCCATTGATTCTATAGCACCTCTCAAACTTAGAAAGGCTAAACCTCAAGCTTATCTTAATTCATGGTTCACACCACAGTTAAGATTGCTCCGCAAAGCTAAACGCTGTGCCGAAAATCGATGGAAAAGCCACCCCTCAGACGAGCATAAAGACAGTTTCCTTCTAGCCTCACTCTCCTACAAAGATGCCATCATCACGGCAAAAAAGGAATCTTTCAACAACCGCATTATACAAGCCGACTCGAACACCAAGGAACTCTTTAAAATCCTAAGAGAGCTTGAAACTCCAGTCGCCCCCCCTGACACATGCGTGAAAGATAGTAAATGGTGTGCCAACATCCAAGCAGCCTTATTAAATAAAATCTCCACACTGCAAGACAAAATCAAAGATAAACAGGACAGCCTGAAGCGCGACAACCGCGTTCTTTTCCTCACTAAGGCCCCCTTGCCAGACTCTGCCAATATCACACCATTCGCATTCTCTCCGCTTACCGTTGCAGAGGTAGAAAATATAATTCTTAGAATTAAGCCAACTAACTGCCAAGGTGACCCGTGCCCAGCCTCTACTATCAAGGACTCAGCGCATGAGTTGGCCCCATTCATCACGGCCTTCATCAACTCTTCCTTTCAAACAGGTATCGTCCCGGACAATCTGAAGGACGCTTGGGTTATCCCACTGCTTAAAAAACCTTCCCTAGACCCTAACATTCCCACTAACTTCCGACCTATCACCACTGTACCATTTCTGCTCAAGATCCTAGACCGTGCTGCATACTTTCAGATCCAAAATTACTTGGAAACTAATAACTTGCTAGGTCTACGACAATCTGGTTTCCGCCCCAGACACGGGACAGAGACCGCATTATTAGACCTTAAAACTCAAATCGAGGTTCTAAAGGATCAAGGCAAACTAGCAATGCTACTACTTCTCGACCTTTCAGCTGCATTCGATCTGGTCAACCATCAGATCCTGTGCGAGCACCTCCATTCCGCTGCCAACTTCTCTTCCTCGGCTGCGGCTTGGATCAAATCTTTCCTGAGCAACAGATCCATGAGAGTCTTTGCCCCATCCGCAGCCGCGGACCCTTCCCCGATTCACTGTGGCGTTCTTCAGGGATCTTGTGTGTCACCTACACTCTATAAAATTTTCACGAAACCACTCTTTGATGTGCTTGACTATCTGGGTGTCTCCTATACTAACTATGCGGACGACACCCAGATACTCATCCCCATCACTGGTGATTATCTAGGTGACACCAAGGCCCTTAACAACGTCTACTTGGTCATCCAAGCCTGGATGGCCCAACATCAGTTGTGCTTAAATGATGACAAGACGGAGCTCCTGATCTTGGGCACTGCACAACGCCTGAGCAGACTAGAGCCGTCCTATCAGTCATTCAACATTGATGGTAATATCATTCGTGTCTCAAAAGATACCAAAACGTTAGGTTTCTACCTTGATGCCACACTCTCATTAACCCGACAAACTAATGCTGTCAGATCTGCGCCTGCATACACATGCAAACTTATCGCAGCTTGCAGACCATTCCTCACTACGTCTAACAGCGTTACGCTAGCGAGAACCCTTATTATGGCTAAAATTGATTACTGTAGTGCTCTTTATCTTGGCACCAGCCAAGAGAACCTGAACAGACTTCAAACGACACAAAACAACGCCATTCGTGCCGCTTTAAACATTCCCCGACACCACCACATCACAGAAACCAGAAGTAAGTTAAATTGGCTACCTGTCAAACAGAGAATTTCACTCAAAACACTCGCCCTTACGCACAAATGCCTAGCCAACAAAGCCCCGATCTACCTTGGTAGTCGACTGTCGCGCCATTCTACCTCCCGACCTCTAAGAACAGCCCAATCCCACTGTCTAGCGATCCCCAGATTTAAATTGCAAAAAGCAGGGGGCTCAAGTTTCCCCGTTTTAGCTTCCAAGTTATGGAACTCCCTCCCTGTTACAATTAGAGCGGAAGACTCTTTCAATACCTTCAAAGCCAATACTAGATCTTGGCTTTTCAACCAGCTTTAAGGCCGGCTTCGCGCTTCTTCCTGACCTACCCTGACTTGCCGACCGCTACTATCACCTATCGGCACTGAAACTACTGTACATATGTATATAAAATCCTCTTGTAAATGTATATAATGTTTCTTGGTTATACCTGCATATCTGATCCCATGTGTAAATGTTTAATGATTCTCTGTTATACCTGCATATCTGTAACCTTGTACAAATTGCGCCCTGATGCCTCCGGGCCTGTTGGTTTGCGCGTTATAAATAAAATACAAATACAAGACTGCTGCATATGCTTTACTGTGTGCGGTTTAGCTGTTTTCATGATTGCCTCAGCTCTCTCAGGTGTGACCCTCTTTCCCTCATGTGAAATCAGCTGGCCTACAACACCTCTTCTTGACAATACTGTACCTTTTCTTTGTCTACCTGATATCCCTCGTCTGCCTAGATAGTCATTAACTGAATCAAGTCTTGCCTGCTCTCATCTTTGTTAGTACTACAAATCTGAATGGCATCTAAGTACTGTATCACAACGCTCTTCAAATCAATATTGCCTAGGTCCACCTGAAGGACCATATTAAAGATCGATGGAGACTAACAGTACCCTTGGGGCAGCCTAGTATGTTTCAGACAAGCCTGGCAAAATGAAAATGAAGTCAAATCTTGTGAGTCCTTGTGCAACGGGAATTGAGAAAAACAAGTCAATCACTGTCAAATATTGCCCTTCTACTGGGATACTGCATAGTACATTGCTGGATTGGGAACTAACGGAAACTCTGCCTCTACAATCTGGTTAATTGGTCTCATATCTTGTATGACTCTCCACGACCCCCCCTTTGATTTCTTGATAGAGTACACCTCAGGATTGCACGATGATTCTAACAGTACCAGAATACCTTGTTCCATCAGTGCTGAAATAAAATCCCTTCATCCACCACTCGAGACATAGGGTACTGCCTTCCTCGAGGTAAAATTGCTCCTGGCTTCAACTTTATCTTAACCTCCCTTATCCCCATCAATAGGCCTACAACATAGGGGCCTCTAGTCCATGAAGTGCTTGTCATGTCTTCATCAAAAAATGGCCGGACGCTGCCGCACTATTGTCATTTGCTTTGGGATCTCTCTTCTCTCTAGTTTAATCCAATATGCAATACTCATATTGAATATTACTTCATTGGCTGTTGGATCATCTCTAAACATGTCATTGTCAGTGACGTCAGTAAGTCTACACCCTTCCACATGGCGATCACTGTTATCCATGGCCTGCCCTTGTCGTCTGTTCCTTCGAGCATTGCTATTTCCCCATGTACTATGGCTGCATTTAACTCTAGGGGAATAGTCTGCCCCCACTCGTCGTCCATAGGTATCTGTGGCCTGAACAAGAATTCATCAGGTATTCTCAGAATCTTTCCCACTAAGCCGGGTAGCCATGTCAACAGAATGCATACCCCATAAAGAAATAAATCTGGCTCTAGTGGCATTCCTCGCAGAGCTAATTGCCCTGTAAATGCCAATATAAATGTGCCCACATTCATATAATGTATCCTTGGAGTACAGCACACTATGGGCCTCATTACGAGGCTGGCAGGCACGGCTGCCGCCGGTATTTTATTTTTTCTGGTGGCCAGGAATGGCCAATTATGGCCTCGCCGGACCCAGTATTTGTCCTTTCCTGGGCTCTGGGAAAAATTCTTCCCCATTCCCATTTGAGCCACATAGGGCTCAATGGGAATGTGGAAACCGGATGCACCGGCACCGCTATAAAAGGTGCCGGTTCATCTGACATGCTGTGCTCGTGGGTGCCACGCTGCCCGGGCAGGAAGGCACCCGCGAGCACAACTCGTAGTTTGGCGGTCCGGGAACCGGCAAGGTTACCAGTACCGTACTTCCTGGACCAGCAAACTTATAATGAGGCCCTATGCCTTCATCATTAAATCTCATCCTAGAATATTAACTGGTGTCTGCCTTGAATACAATAATGGAACAGACATATCACACTCTCCTATGGAGATTGGTAATTTATCAGTAAAAGGAACTCAACTCATAGCTCCAAAAAATCCCTGAGCATTCATGGCAATCCCCGACATTGGGTATTTTCCCTCTCGTAGACATAAACGAGTAGCCCCAGTGTCTACTAGAAAAGAAAAAGATTTGCATCATATTGTCACATCAACACTTAGTTCCTCCTGGGGGTCAGGTGTTACTGAGAGTATTGAACACATCAAGTCACCCTGTGAGCTGTCCTATTGTGGAAACATGCATACCGCTGTGCCTGTGAAAGGACTTCTTCCCACTACAGTAACACCCCCTGTTCTTGGTGTCAGTAATTGTCCCATGTTTGTGTTCTGCTGTGTCTGCATGGGTGCATGCTGAGACTGCCCTTGCGGTGGGTTCAATTGTGCTTGCTGTGGCTGTATTGTTTTTTGTATTTGTGACGCTTGTGCCTGATACACTGTCTGATCTTGGGCAAACCCATCCCTAGCTTGTGAGCTATATGCTGGAGGATAAGCTATCCCCCTCTTGAGAGTTGCCCATTCTGTACATACCCTTGGCTTCCAGATGAGCGTGCAATGTGCCCTGTCATTCCACAAGTCCAACATACAGGAGGAGCCCTTATTACTAGTCCCCCTTGTCTAAATCCTCCTTGCACATTATGGCTATCATTCTGCGTATTCTGAAAACCACCTTGGGTATTCTGAAAACCACCCCTTCCTCTGCAGCCCATTCCTCTACCTCATGGCAAGATCCATTTCCCCCTTGATCCATTGGGCACTGATTATTCCCCTGTGATGTGCCCACTGTTTGCTGTATTCCCAGTCCCTCTCTGCGTGTCAATATTGCCCCTTGTATTGTTATAATTTGACAATTTCTTCTGAACTAACTTGGCTTCCTCAAGTTTTCTAGCTTCTTCCTTCTTCCTATTCTTCTCTTGTAGCAGCCGAAAGTGATGCAAGATAGTAAACTGCATCTCTGCCCACGGCTTTGCTTTCATTCCCACTAGTTTCTTAAGATGCCTCTGTCCTTGTTCGGGCAACCCCTGACATAAAATGTGGTAAAATACTGCCACTGTTTTTCCCCACAGCTCTCGAGTTTCAAGAGTCCATCATTCCTGAATGTCCTGAATGTAAGCAAGTGGATCCTCATCTTCTTTCATCTTAGGTGTCATAATTGCATCCATATCTGATGTGCCAGGATACTGCACTTTGAGAGCTCTCCAGACATCTTCTCTACAAATATTAAATGGCGCTCCATTGTGCACCATGTTCTGTACCGTGACACTTGAATAGCCTGCTCTTGTCCAAATGTCATCAGCTCTTTCCCCCAGAATGGCTCCTGGGAGACCCTTAATGTCCCCTATTACCAATGTATTTCCCCCTGTCATTTTCTCTAATTCATAAATCCATTTCCCGCACCCGCTGTCAAACTAAGAAGTTTGCACCTTAAATTGTCTTTATCCATTAGTGGTCACGGGTTGCCAGACATTTGGTCGAAAAAATTTGGTCGACTGTACAAATGGTCGAACCAATTTGGTCGAAAGCCAAATGGTCGATTTTTTATTTTTTTTGTTTTCACCCCTTTTTTTTGGGGTGGGGGGTCCCCCCAGCCCCCTTTTTTTTCTAAAAAACCCTTTTTTTCCCTAAACGAAAACCAACAAAATTACATATATAAATTTTAAAAAAAATTCGACCATTTGGTTTTCGACCAAATGACGTCGACCATTTGTCTTTCTACCAATTTACAGTCGACCACTTGTCTGGACAGCGTGGTCACGGAATATAAAGCAGTCTGGACCCTCTTTCTCCAATAAAAGGAACTGCATGAATCCCAACCCACAATCGGCTCCCATCATCTGCCTATGCATAATGGGAACAATAGTTCCTGATCACCTTCTACCTGGCAATAACCTCAACCTGCTCACATATGGCGGTGACTCTCCTTTCTCACTATACGATTGTCCTCTAGGATGCTCTGGATATACTACAGGAACAGGCATCTTATCCTTAGGTGGCTCTAAATCATACCATCCCAGTTACTTGTCTGTCTGCAGACATCCCTCGGGCCACATGCACCTCCTCCCTCTTCCCCACAGAATGTTTTTCTCTCTTCGTCTGACATATATAGCCCCAAGCTGGTATGGCTCACATCCCCTTCACCCTTATCTAAAGTCAGCCTGTCTAAGTACAAGGCTCTATGCTCGAGACTCAACGGGTCTCTTTGCTTCGTGATTGGAAGACCAGGGATCAATCTCCATTCTCTCGGCTTCCCGATTTGCTACCTTCTCTTAAGTCTTGATAGGCCTTATTAATCCTATCTCTGATGCTCCCTGTATCAAAATGCACTTCTAGGGCTACTCTAGATGGCCTTTAACGGAAGAAACTCCTCTATATTGCCCCATGATATTACGTAACTCGGTTCCATTAACTCCTTCTGAATGCGATCAATAACGTGCTCCAGCTGTCTCCTTTTTCATCCCAATTCTTCGTCTAAGTCTTGTCTTTTCTCCTCTCTTCTTTTGTTTGCTCTATTCTCTTCCTCTTACCTTTGTCTCTTCATTCTTTTATCCCTTAATTTCTGTGCTTCCTCTTCTTCTCTTTTCCTTTCTTGCCTATCTCATTCTTTCATTGCTCTCTGCTTGTTGTCATACTTTCTTTGCTCCTCCGCCCTTACTTCTTTTTTTTGTTGCTCTTCCTGATAAATCTGTTCTCGCCTCTACCTGCTCTTTTTCTTATGTTCATCCTTTTTCAATCTCTTTTCTCATTCCCTGTCTTTTCTGTCCTGTTTGACTTGATCTTCCCTTTGCCTGACTTCCTCGATACTTTTCCCATCGAGCTTGAGAAATATCTGCCCTCCCATCCATTTGTTCTGTATGAGCATTACCTCATCAGCTTTATCCTTCTTTCATTTGCATCTCTTAATCTCTCATTCTATATCTGTTGTCATATTCGATCACTCACTTTTCTCCTCTTTGTTTTGCACGACCTTCAAGATCTCCTCCTTTCTTTGGGTCTCTTCGGAACTATCGTCACTGCTATAAGCAGGCAGTACATGTATCGGATTACGACAACCTGTCGCCACCTTCAGTTCCTTCAACGGATACAATCCTACATCTTCTGTACCTTTACCATTCACTTCCTCCCTAAACTGAGTTAGCATCCACTGCTCGGGCGGTGGATCTTCTCTCTCCTCTTGGTGCATCTTCCAGAGCTCTAAAATAGCTAACCTCTTTTCCAATTGTTCCCCGTGTACGCAGCATGTAAGTTTGTGGTCATGTGGTGCAATGCTGCTTTTGACAGTGATCCCCCTTGTGGACATGACATGTACATTTTGTCTGTTGTGCCCGTTATCCACTCTGCACTGTACTGTTTGAGCTTAGGCATGTGCTTTGGCAACGTTTTACACAGGTGCATCAGTGGAGTAATTTCTCCCATTGTGACAAGTCTCAATTAACTGTTAATACTTACCAGCGTTTACACAGATATGTTTATAAAATTAACAAATATGAGCGCACTCAACACTCACCGCTCAAAACTTCTGTTTCTCAATAACCTCAACTTACTTTTTTGGTCGGCTCCGACAATCATCTTAAAACAGGTAATAACTTTTTTAACTCAACTTCAACTTTACGCAACTTATTCTTGTCGCTCCTCAACACTTGTTTTAAAGCAAACACATAGACAGATGGACAGACTAGTTGACTCTTTTACATTTACACAATGGTACTCCTTTTCTTCGTCTTGCACCGAAAAAACACTCTGACTAGAGTTTAACCCGTCTCCTAACATAAACCTGTTCATGCGCAGCCTAGTTTACCCCAACTGGGGTGTGAGACGAGTTCTTCTAAAACTCCTTGGGTTAGGAATCTCGGGCCTTATCTCTTCAAACGCTCTTCATTTACAATTTCATAATAAACCCTGTTACTTTTCTAACTACCACAATCCCATCCCCGCAGTTTTCCATTCCCCACAGTCTACTCGCCATTAGCTTGTTCTGCTCGAAGGCCTTCAGTATCGGCTCCCCTCTCCAATCGACCACTTCGACTTCTGCCCGTGAAGCGCCTGTGGAAACCAGAAGGGATTTCGTCAAAGAGGAGCCTGTCCCACCTATATCAATTTTTCTTGCAAGAATTCTATATCGGCCAGTGATCTTCCGGCTAGATGGCGAAGGATGCTCGAATGTCCAAAACTCTGGAGTTCTACTTCATTGATGGGCCAGTAACCATCCAACATGCTACAACGTGAACGGTTAGGTCATTTTTAAATGGGGAAGCACATTATTACATCGATGGGGATGCAGAATAAATCTTACACCAATAACCAGACTGACTCAGGAAGTTGGCAAACAAAATCTGTTTTATTATCAATTGTCTAAAACAGGGAGTACAACGCACATCAACAGACGTCTCACAGCATAATTATGAAGCATCACATGAAAAAGCATCCTTATATAGGAAAGAATTGTCATACATGACATCATACTACGTCCCAAACTAAGAAAACCTACTTGGGATTGTGAGAGGTCTACTGGGAACATCTAGGTATACTTTCTGTAGGGGACTGGATTGTGATTGGGTCTCTATAGTCAGGTGGACAACTTATGGCCACCCCTTGTGCAAGTCATCCTAAATATTTGTTAGTGTTTTCATCGCACCTTAACAGGAGCTCGCCTCGTTTCTCACGTTCTTTGTATCTCCTTGAATAAATAACCAGTTTTTGGCTGCCCCAATCCTTGACAGTGGACCAGACAGCCTTCTTGATCCTTCCATGATCTTCAACTGTTTTTCTCTACTTGTCCACACTTTCAGCCCTTCTCTTCCTCAGGTCTTGGCTTACTAAAGTTGCCACATCGAACATCAGACTATATATATATATTATATGGCCACAGTAGTGGCCATGTAGTTATGGTTAAGTTGGTGTTTCCATAGGAAGAGCACTTTTTGGGCGGCTTATAACTTCGTTCCCCCTGGATTAATCCACACCAAACTTTGCAAAAAAAGTATATGGCCCACTCTGAAATCATTTTTGCAAAGTTTGGTGAGGATTCGTCCAGGGGGGGAAAAGTTATAGGGGGGTCCCAAAATTTCTTTTTTTTCCCATAGACTGAATGGGAAAAAATGTTTGCTCGCGCCTACAGCCCCAACCGCTGGACGGATTTTCCCCATATTTGGACCAGGAGCAGCGGCTTAGTCCCGAAAGTGTGCTTTTACAAATTTGGTGAAAATCCGTCCAGTAGTTTTTTTTTAAAATGACCAAAAAGTAGGCAAAAAAAAATTAGTGATATCTGTGTTCGGTCCGCGGACAGACTTCCCTGTTCGCTCCGCAGACAGTGTCCTGATTGGCCGAGTGGCTTACGTCATGTCCGCGGACATATGGCGTGTTCGCTGATTGGACGGTGCTAAGCGTGAAGCGCATCAGATTTTCGGTAGCGCCTGCCATCTTGGATTCGCGGACAGCGCGGTGAAAGTTTGTTCAAAATGTGTATTTAGTAGAGTGTGTTGGTGTGTAGAAGTGTTTGGGGAGGATGGGAGGGCATGAGATAGGTTAAATGTTGTGCTTTTTTATGTGGTAGACGTTCTTTTTGTGTTTGATTTGTCTGCGGACATCACAGGTGTTCTGAAATGTTCTAAATAAACTGAATAGGGGGTGTTCTGAGGACTCAATATGTGTCTGTTTTGTTTGCAAGCAAGCTGAAACAGTTCTAAGAACACTTGCGGTGTCCTGAAATGTTCGCAAATAAACAAAATGGGGGTGTTCGGGGGACGCTGTCCGTATTGTTCTGTGGCAAGTTGAATGTGTTCTAAGAACACTCGGGGTGTCCTGAAATGTTTGCAAATAAACAAAATGGGGGTGTTCTGGGGACGCTGTCCGTATTGTTCTGTGGCAAGTTGAATGTGTTCTAAGAACACTCGGGGTGTCCTGAAATGTTCACAAATAAACAAAATGGGGGTGTTCTGATGACGCTGTCCGTATTGTTCGTTGTCAAGTTGAAAGTGTTTGCAAATAAACAAAATGGGGGTGTTCTGAGGACGCTGTCCGTATTTATCGTTGTCAAGTTGAAAGTGTTCTAAGAACTCTCGCGTTGTCCTGAAATGTTCGCACATAAACAAAATGGGGGTGTGTTCTAAGAACACACGCGTTGTCCTGAAGTGTTCTAAGAACTCTCCCGGTGTCCTGAAATGTTCGTAAATAAAGAAAATGGGGGTGTGTTCTAAGAACTCACGTGTTGTCCTGAAATGTTCGTAGGGGGTGTCCTGAAGACACTGTCCGTATTGTTCGATGGCAAGTTGAAAGTGTTCTAAGAACTGTCTCGGTGTCCTGAAATGTTCGCAAATAAACAAAATGGGGGTGTGTTCTAAGAACACACACGTTGTCCTGAAATGTTCATAGGGGGTGTCCTGAGGACGCTGTCCGCATTGTTCGTTGTCGAGTTGAAAGTGTTCTAAGAACTCTCGTGGTGTCCTGAAATGTTCGCAGGGGGTGTCCTGAAGACGCTGTCCGTATTGTTCGATGGCAAGTTGAAAGTGTTCTAAGAACACTCGGGGTGTCCTGAAATGTTCACAAATAAACAAAATGGGGGTGTTCTGAGGACGCTGTCCGTATTGTTCGTTGTCGAGTTGAAAGTGTTCTAAGAACTCTCACGGTGTCCTGAAATGTTCGTAAGGGGTGTCCTGAAGACGCTGTCCGTATTGTTCGATGGCAAGTTGAAAGTGTTCTAAGAACACTCTGGGTGTCCTGAAATGTTCGCAAATAAACAAAATGGGGGTGTTCTGGGGACGCTGTCCGTATTTTTCGTTGTCAAGTTGAAAATGTTCTAAGAACTCGCACGTTGTCCGGAAATGTTAGTAGGGGGTGTCCTGAGGACGCTGTGCGTATTGTTCGTTGTCGAATTGAAAGTGTTCTAAGAACTCTCGCGGTGTCCTGAAATGTTTGTAGGGGGTGTCCTGAAGAGCTGTCCGTATTGTTCGATCGCAAGTTGAAAGTGTTCTAAGAACACTCGGGGTGTCCTGAAATGTTCGCAAATAAACAAAATGGGGGGGTTCTGAGGACGTTGTCCGTATTTTTCATTGTCAAGTTGAAAGTGTTCTAAGAACTCTCGCGTTGTCCTGAAATATTCGCACATAAACAAAATGGGGGTGTGTTCTAAGAACACACGCGTTGTCCTGAAATGTTCGTAGGGGGTGTCCTGAGGACACTGTCCATATTGTCCGTTGTCGAGTTGAAAGTGTTATAAGAATTCTTGCGGTGTCCTGAAATGTTCGTAGGGGGTGTCCTGAAGACGCTGTCCGTATTGTTTGATGGCAAGTTGAAAGTGTTCTAACAACTCTCGCGTTGTCCTGAAATGTTCTTAGGGGGTGTTCTGAAGATGCTGTCCGCATTGTTCGCTGGCAAATTGAAAGTGTTCTAAGAACACTGGTAATGTCCGCGGACATTAAAAGTTTCCATAGGCCATAGTTGAAATGTTTTACTCTATGGGTGTGATATGCTGCGGTGGTTGTGGCCAGGGCATAGAGTGTTGGGTGCATGCAACACTCTATGCCCTGGCCACAACCACCGTAGCATATCACATTTATAGTTGCTTATAACTTTGGGTCAAAAACAAATTTATAAGGAACAAAGTTATAAGATACTATGGGTGTGATATGCTGCGATGGTTGTGGCCAGGGCATAGAGTATATAATATACTTACTGTTTGGTTTAGTAACTGGAGTACATGCATTTCTTGTTAATTTCTGTGATAAAAGAAAATGGCATGTTAGTATTAGTATTTTGTAATGACTTTTTACATTGTATAATCAACATTTTTTTTTTGGACCCTCATATTTAGTAGATTAGAAACCAGAGTACTGTGCAATTTGCTCAGTTTCTGTGTTCGTTGCTAAAATCATTAGGTCTGTGGGAGAAAAAAAAATCCATGTTGGATTAAAAAAAAAACCTTTTTCTGTTATGCTACAGTTTATTTGTTTGTTTGTTTTCAGTGTTCATTTGTTGTTTCTGGCTAATGCTTTATACATTGGGTTGTTGCATTTTTTTTGGAGCAGTAACATATTATTTATTTGTTTGGATATTATGAAATTTTGGAGCAGTTAGATACCAGTAGGCGTATTCTAACTGTATATTTTTTTTAAATATTTTAGTGGTATTGATTTATCTGTTTGGATATTGTTACATTTTGGGACAGTTAGATACCAATTGGCGCATTCTAACTGTCTATTTTTTATATATTTTAGTGGTATTGATTTATCTGTTTGGATATTGTTAAATTTTGGGACAGTTAGATACCAATTGGCGTATTCTAACTGTCTATTTTTTGCTCTAATTTAGTGGTATTCATTTATGTGATTAATTGTTGTAGAATCTTTGGGCAGTTAGATACTTTTGGAATATTCTAACAGTTTATATTTTTTACTCCAAGTTTACTTGAGGTTTAACTACAGTTTAGTTATCAAATTTTGGTTTTAAGAACATTAAATAAGTGTTTGTAAGATTTGCGGGTAATCTCTGCTTTAGAGTAATGGTACTATCATTACATTCAAACCATCCACATTTCTTTTTTATATATGCAGTGTAGTGCCCTGAATTGGTTGTGGCTCCTGCGTGGTAGATTATACCTATTGTTGTGAAGATTTTCTTACCAAGTGATATTTGACCATGTGTGAATCCAGGCAGCTTGCAGTTGTTTTTGGTACCATCTGCATTGTAACATAGAAGCATTAGTATTACGTATTTACTAGGTGTTTGTATTACTAACGTGGAGCGATTATCTGAATTGCAGGTAGAACATAATCTACCATGGTTTGCATTTTGTACAAGTTGCTGAAATGGAATGGATTCACAATTAGGTATTGATATATATACGAAGCGTTCATTGGGGATTTCTTCTTGTGTCACATTGTTGCAGAGAGTGCATGTATGTTTCCACATGTATGAAATCGGGAAGATTTCATTTATAGGTATGTTGTTGTTTTCCAGTACTTGTAGTAAGTACATTAGAAATTCTTGTGGATCTTCCTGTGGGTTTATAGTGAATTTCACCATTCCAGCACAGTAGTCCAATTGTTGTCTTATTCCATAAACACTATACGTGTTGTCAGGATTGTTTGCTGCATTTCTGTGAAGTACTACCATTTGCATACACAATGGGTCTGTACTGTGTAAGTAAATGTTGCCAACAATTGGTGGTAATTGAAATAGAATATTCATTGCTACATTTGCGTAGCAACTTACACCAACTATATTTGAGAATTTAAATGGACCAGGTAGTTCTGTATCTGAGTGCTTTTTCTGGAGTTTGTCTTCCTTCTTTGAAGAAGTAACTGGTTTACTTTCCCTAATTGATTCTTTTTTGCTTGTGTACTTGATGATGTATTACTTTCTTTTACTCTCTTTGGAGGAGTTGCAGTGACATCCTGTTGCTTTTCTGTTTGATTTATTTTTCTTTTATAACGTTTTACTTTTTGTGGAACAGAATATGTGTTTAGATGGAGAGTGTATAGTGAGCAAAGTCTATTGTATTCTAAAATGCAAGGAATATCAGCGTTTATTTTACTTGGATCAAAGTTGATTAGAAATAGACCGTCAAGTGTACGTAAGCGTGATAGTGCTACGTAGCTCATGCCTTCTTTAAAGACTGTGTTACCAATATCTATCATTACTTTGTCTAGGGTAAGACCTTGTGATTTATGAATCGTGACTACGTATGCAAGAGTTAGAGAAAATTGTTCTCTGCGTACATACATGTCTTTGAAGAGAAGGAATCAAGCTGTTGAGCGTCCAATCCTTTTAACTTCTGAAATTTTGTCAAAGAGTATATTGACAAACTGAATTTTGTTGTCACGTGGGTATGTTTGAAAGCCAACAACTGTACCCAGTGCTCCATTAACTAGTCCTTGGTCCACGTCAAGGTTACGTTTAAGCATTACTCTGCAATTTAAGGATAATATTAATATCTTTTCTAAGCCTGCTGTGTTTCAGATTGATTTTTCTAAACTATTTAGTCTTGTTGTGGCTTGGTCACACATAGGTAGTGTCATACCATGTACATCTAGTTTGTCTGTGGCGCTAATTTCCATTGTTGGTTGCATTTCTTTACTTAACATTATTTCATTGAATTTGAAACAGCTTGCAAGAGTTGGCATTAAGGCCATACAATTGACATTTTTGTGGACTAATTGTTCCATAACATCTGTAGCACATGCATTATCACCATAAAGTGCATTAATTTGCTGGGTTTTCAATATTGTTTCTGCTTCTTTAGAGAGTATACCAACTCTGATACTTTTTAAGATGTTGGCATAAGTGAGATCTGCAGATTGCCGCATGTTTTCTGTTAATTCTCTGTATTGGAAATGTTGCCAAAGATTGACATTTCTAATGCTGCCAACAGTTTTACGGCAGAGTTTGTGTCCTAATGTTGTAAAAATAGGCTCACCTTTTACTGGTGTCAATTGAAGAAGATCTCCGAAAACAATAATGTGTTTTCCTGTAAAGAGTTCTTCATAGTTTGTTTTCAGTACTTCTTGAAATCTGAGGTGAATCAAAGTCAACATTGGGTTGGAGAGCATGCTCACTTCATCTATTAGTAGCATTTTCATTTGTTTCAATACTCTGCGTAGTTCCATTGCAGCTTCTGCAGAAATTTTGTGATAGTCTAATTTGTTCTGGTGTTCTACTGGCAATAGTAGTAATCGGTGTAAAGTGACACCACCTATGTTGTAGGCAGCTAAACCTGTGGGGGCAGTGACAACAGCTGACAGTTTGTTTTTCAATTGTTGAAGGAATTTACTGATGATTTTCATTAGGAATGTTTTGCCAGAACCAGCTTCACCACTGACGTACAGTAGTATTGGTTTATAATTATGACAGGAACATTCTTTATTTTCATGTTGTACCCCATGTGCAATTTGTTTTGTTACTTCTTCAAAAATGCTACATTGTTGATTGTAGTATAGTTAAGTCTTCTTTATCTTCATACTGACATATGGTGTTTTCTACTTCTATCATAGCTAATTCTGCCTCATTTATTATTAGTGGTTCTCCAAGTGGTTCTTGGCTTCCTGTTACAGAAGGTTGACTACTGTCAGGAGTGTCTTTATCTAGTTGGGCCTGGAGTTCTTCTTCGTGTTGCTGTTCATTGTGCAACATTGTTTTGTATTGTGTAAAGTTTACATCAGTTATAGTGCTTTCATTTGCTTTGAAAGCATCTTCATATGAGTCATAGTTTTCTAGTATTTCTTCTTCTTTTCTCCATGGTTCAAAGAGTTGTAGCAGGGACATGTAATATACTTCTTTATCTTGAGGAGTCTTCAATGACAATTTGATATGATTAATTAAATTTGGTTTAGTGTGTTTAACTAAGCTGCCTTCACAGTTTGTCACTCTGTATTTACCTTTTTTTCATCAGGTTTTATATTATTTTTGTATGTGTAGTTTTGGGCTATGTGGTATAGACACATGTTTTCCAAAGTATTACTTCTGTTTGGGTAATATGTGTCCAATAAATTGTTTTTTAAAATGTCTTGGCTGTTGGGATCATGTTTGGCTATTGTTTCTATATCTTCATATGTTTTTAGAACTCTTTTTCTAGATTTAGCTGGACCAAGACTTAGCCATGCTATATTTTCAGATTTACCATACAATGCAGTACCAGTTAAACGATCAGCTGCTTCATATGATCCACATTCTCTATGGGAGAGCATTTTTATGCCCAAGCTGTATAATTTCTGAGACACTGTTTTATCTGATGACAGGTCATTCCAGAGGTCTTGGAGCTCTGTCTTTTCTGCTTTGGTTAAATATGCTGTGACATAACCTGCAACTGCAGTAGAATTGTCTGCAATGTACTGCACATCTATGTTTGCATTCCATAAGTGGGCAATGATTGCATTATAATCATTGATATATTTTTCTTCTTCTTTTCTTTTTATGTAATATGTATTTTTAGGTGACTTACCTTTAACACTATGTCTAACTGAAGACATGAGGTCGTTCACTTGACCTGTATTTGTAACTGGTCTAGGGAAACCAAATTGGCATTTGGTGTAGTATTTCCCTTTGTTTTTGTATTTGCGACGACAATATTTGCCACATTTATGTCTTTGAAATTGTAAAATTTGTGCATGAAGATCACTATTTGTGGATTCTGATGGAATTTCACAAGTGACATATTTTTCAATAAATTGTAAAACAGTGGCATCACTGTCTTGACCAAATTTAGGAGCATCTTTAATCCATAAAAGCATGTGGATATGTGGTGCTCCTCTGGCTTGGTATTCTTTTCTCCAAAAGAAGTGTTGCACTTCTCCAAGGGGAGGAACAGTTTTATTACAAATAAAATGCAGCATAGCAATGAAGCGATGGTGAGAATATCTTGAAACATTAACAGGATCCAAAGAACAAAGTTCTCCTGGTGTTAGTATATCTATGTTTGTTTTGTTTTTATTTGATATGCGTAGGAAATCATGTAAATCTTGCCATGCATATTCTGCACAACTTAATGTAACAAACCAAGTGGGTGGGCCAAGGTTTCTGATCACACAACGTACATCTCCATGACTTCGAAACCAGTACTCTTTAGTACCACGCATATTTGCTAATAGATTTGTAATATTTGATTGTAAAACCTAATCCTTTTGTTGCACTTTTTGTAATAATTGTGTAGCTGTCATATTTTGAAAGTGTGATCCTGATTTTAATATGTGTGCAACTCCGTAACATAAAGTTGCTAGTTCACTTTCAAAGAGTAGGTGGAATTGTCTAAATCTGGGATCTTCAGAATACATCCGTAATGAGCGGTATTCTGAAGCTGATATTTGAATAGGTCTATCATCATACCTTCCTCCTTTGCCAGTAGGAAAGAGTAGAGGAAAAGCACGTGCTTCTATACTTTTTTCCCATGTGCTGATTGGTGATCCTTTTGTTTGACGCATTTGGTATGTTTCCAGTGCATCATCTATGGTGTCATTAGAGTGCAAAGGATGAATTTTATAATGGTCTAAAGTATTTGATATTGTAGCTGGATCTAGTAGCTCAAATTGACCAGCTTCTTGTGTTTCTTGAATTATTTCAGTTGTATCTTTCAAGTTTTCTTCAATATTAATTTATTTGTAATATTCATTATTCTCTTTAAGATATTGCTGGGCTTGTCTAACTTTATGTAAATCTACCAGATGTTGCCATATTTTTTTGTCTTTTGTAGGTACTCCATTTACTAAGATAATTAAAGATTGCTGCATTGGACGTTGCACTCCTAGAGTATGCACATTTTCTTTTAGATCTAATGGTAAATAAACTACTTTTCCACGAATGCCTTTTTCCAATTCATAGGGAGGTAATTTTGCTGTTTTTGGTTGAAGGCGTATTATTGCTTGAAATGGGTGTACTATTTGAATTATGATGCTCTCATATAAATTAAGTTGTTGTAGGGGTTTTGGTAGTGGGTATAATTCCAAATTATTTGTGATAGCATGTGAAGGAGTTTGGTTGTTGTCAAGTTTTGTAGTGCAGTAACTGCAAAGTATTAAGGGGTCACTTATTTCGTATTTGTTTTCTGCTACAAGGTAGAGAGCTAATTCAAACCATTTAGAATCTTCACTGTCTTCTATTTTATATGATAGGTCTACAGTTTTTGTGTTACTTTTATAAAAAGTTCTGCGGCAACATACACATACATGGTTTGGTACTTCAGCTGATGTACTTTTAAATTTTAGTATTTCTCTTTTGTATGTGTTTAGCAAAAGGTTGCCATGTGTAGAATTGTTGCTAATTTGGTTTAAAACTATTTCATTCTGTAAATGGCTTTCACTTCCAAAATATTTTTTATGGATATAGTCACTTTCTTGAAGTAGGTCTTTCGCTGTACCATGTAGAAGAATGTTATTTAAATTTGCTAGTGCTAAAGCAGGACTTTTAGCATAGTACAGTTTATAGACTAGATTTCTTATAGTTGAATGATGTGTTGATATTCTTTTGATATCATGGAAGGTGGTTTTACAAGTAGGTCCTGTAATGCAGGCCAATTAATGTCCTTGTAGTCCTGTGTATTTGCGCACTGGACAGGTATCCATATTTTGCACTAGTTTAATTTTGATTTTGGGCCTCATTACGACCCAGGCGGTAAGGGGTTTACGGCGCTGTAAACAGCGCCGACCCTTACCGCCTGAATACGAGGTCCCTTAGCGCCATGGCGGATTTAACACCTGCTTTTAGCAGGTGTTAAAATCCATGGCGCTAAGGGACCATGGAGTTAATTACGCCACCGTAATTTACGGTGGCGTAATTAACGCCTTCCCCACTCCCATTATGCCCTATGGGGCAAAAATGGGAATGGGGAAGGGTAAATGGGGATTGGGGACTTACCGCCCCGCCAAGGTCAGAATGGGGCGGTAAGTCCGCCAACCACCATGACGTAAACGTAGTTTACGCCATGGTGGTAAAGTCACGGCCCAGGCGGTAACTTACCGCCTGGGTCGTAATGAGGCCCTTTGTCTTTGCTTTTTACATATTGATTGAGGAATTGGCATAAAGACTTAAAGGAGTACTTCTTGTTCCATTATGGTATTATTAACTTTTTCATAACCTCGACCACTGCTATGTATGGCAATTGTATTTGTTTGCTTTTGTTTGTACGCTTCTTCATTAAAGTATGGTTCTGTGCTCGTAGTGTGACTCCATTCACCTCCGCAGATACTTAAGAAGTTCTTTCTGTTGACATTTCGTTTATTGAGAAGTCTTTTTTGTAATTTAGTTATTAGTTTTGTTACTGGTTTCATTTTGTTTAACACTAAAATAAATAACTTTCTTTTGAGAAGAATTGCACTATCTATCAACGCTTCTAATATTAATTTCCTACAATAGGTTTTAAGCATTGAACCTGATTTCTCTCCTGTTTTTATAAGATTTTGAAGGACTTTGTGACGGAACATTTTGGCTAAAATACTTTTCTTGGTATGCTTACCTTGCACTATATTAAAATTTAAAGAAGCAGTTTTATCTGTAGTGATAGCTGATTTTCTGTTAATTGTTTTTTGGTTTGTTTTACATTTTGATAGAGGAGGCAAAGTTTTTGTACTTGAAACTTCTTGTGTTTCACTAAATGACTGTATTATCTGTTTTGTTTCAACTTTTTTTTACAAATTCTGCTAGAGATGGATGCTTATGTTGGACACTTTTATTTTAATTTGCTCTACTTTTGCGTTGCTTTCTACGGACTATACTTTTGGTAGGCACTCTTTAGGGTCTGTTGAAAAAAATAAAGAAGGTATGGGTTGGGGTGTTCTGCAATGTATGTGTGCTGTGTGCATGAGTGTTTGAGTAAGATGATGTATGTAATGATGTCTGATTGTGCATTGGGAACCAAAACGAGTAGGGATGTGTATTCTTCAATTAATATGTTACTAAACTCAGGTTCAGATGATAGAAAAAAATAAGCTAGTGGTGTGGAGAAGTACAAATAGTAAATCTAATGTATAAAATTAAAACAGTTGTTTGTTCTATAAAATGAAAATTCTAGCGGTTGATTTGGGTAATTTATGTGTCCAAAAGTAGGAATTTGTGCGCCATTCTGGCTGTAAATCGCTGTTTAAGACATGGGGATTTTTGGACAGAATGGTGCACAATCTCTATTTTTAGGCACAGAAATTGCATTAATTAACTTTACAGTATGTTTGAGTAATAATACAAATATTATGGTGATATTCTACTTACTTTTTTTCTAAAATGAACAGGTTAATTCTTAGTTCTTCTTTGTTCTTCAAATTCGGCTGCTTCTTTTCAGGAGAATGGTCTTCACTGCAATTATAAAAGAAACAAATTAGTAATTTTGTTTGTATATAGCATTGTTTTTAATTTAGATATTGATTTTTTAATTGAAATCCTCAGCGCCTTCCTTAAAACCATTAAAACTATCTTATTCTCATAAGATACGTCGCACCAGTTCAATACATATGATATGTTCTTAATGAACAAATTGTATTGCAATGAGTAACTTTAACAAACAAAATATCTTTAGTATGTCTTGTGAAATTCATAATGTACCACTGAATACCACTATTTCTGTAACAAAGCTGTTCTAGGTAATAGTGCCTTAATGTCATGCTTAAATTAAAGTAATCAAATAAATAAATAAATAAATGTAATTGTATAAGTATTATTTTTTTAGATTTGAACATAGATTGTGCATGCATGCAATTTTGTTGAATATATGTAGTCTACAAATTTCTTTTAAAAAATGTTAGTTTAACATGATTTGATAGTGTGTGTATAAAGAAAGTAAATAGTATAAAGGTTTATAAGTGATAGTTGAATTTAGGAAATTGGAAAAAACACAGTAGATTCATTTTACAGATTACACAAGCTAAAAGTCAGTTTGAAAATGTGTTCATGTACTGTACAGAAAATATGCATACCTGTAGTTTGTGTTCATGCATATGGATATGCATGGAGCTGCAAGTAGAAATCTTGGAGACTTGTACAGTATTTCTTGTAGATGATACTTGCCAATGATATGACACTTTTACTCAGAGAGATTCACAGTACATTTGCAGTGCTGATCTATGATGATGCAGTTAGATGTAGAGGTCTTGAATGTGATTGGTGCATGGGCATTTGATTTCTTAGCTACATCCAATGAGGGAATGGCACAGAGAGTGAAGTGGAAATGGTAGAAGGGCTGTTCATGTTACGATATGTCAACGTACATGGCGGTAGTTCGTGGACATCGGGAGTTACATCCGGGGATTTTTGGGTTCAGAAGTCATGCAAATGAGAATGAGCACTGAAAGGGATTGGTCGGGAAAGTTTTGTGGGTGTGTTGTACCAGGAGAGAGTTTCTCAGATACTCTTTTTGCTGAGAGAACAACAGATAGTTATGGATGTGTGTTTCAGAAAACAGATTGTTTGGATTTTGGGAGATTTGTGGATACATTGGTTGAAGGTGCATGCAGAAAGCTGTGGAGTATCTGTAGATCTTGGATTTCCACATGTGGACGTACACTGGCATGGAGTACGTGGAATAAAGTGGTTGGACTTGCTACCTCTCTGTGCTACTTTGGAAACAGAGCAACATCCAGACATAATTGTAATTCATTGTGGAGGGAACAGTTTAGGACATGTGTCTGGAATTTCTTTGCAATTTGCTATGAAAGAAGGACTTGGGAAAGTCATGGACATGTTTCCTAATTCTCAAGTAATATTTTCCCGGATTGCGCAGAGACAAATGTGGCTTTGTTCTTCTTCATTTGGTCCACAAATGGAAAAAGCAAAGCGCAATGTTAATAAGGCTGTTTGTACATTTCTAAGAGATTTTGGCATGTCCTCTTTTCACAATGAAAATATTATGTTTCGTAGTACATAAATTTTTCGCAGAGATGGAGTCCATCTTACTTATGCTGGCAATCAGATTTTTCTGAGAAATGTACAAAATGCATTGCGACCTTTTTTAGAAATACAGCATCCATTTTGAAGTAGGTGTTAAGTATTTATAATTTTTGACATACAAACACCTCCCAAAGGCTCTTTTCAGAGCCACCACTTCCTCCCAGAGAAAAATACAATGGTTACACCCCCATTTTTTTAATGTTCGCGAACTGGCTGCGGACTTTTAAGAAATACAAAGGGCCCTGCTTTATTTATCTTCACTTCTTGTCATAAATCTCCCCCCGTCTCACCTGGGATCGCTTCTTGCTCTGTTCTGCGGGAGGATTCCTCTTGTGGACGGATCGGGTCTTGTATAGACTCGCTCGAGTCTCATCCGGCTGCAGAGCGTGTTCAGAGTTCCGGGAAGGCCGCTGTTCCAGGATGTCCAGGAAAGTAGTTAGCGGTCACTAAGAATGGGGATTCCAGGAGTCGAAAAGAGGGAAAGGGAGAAGGAAGGAGGAAGGGAACCAGGATCCTGGATAGAAGATTCGCCGAACAGCACACACACGTCGAGTCACACCTAATGATAGCGTTGAGACGTGGGTGGCCGCGGGGGCGTGGCCAATTTATAAGACGTGCCATGTGCAAAGTGAAAGCTGGTGTGAGGCAAGTCGCTTGTTGCGGCCATGTTGGGAGTAACAAGGAATACAAGCCCCGGCGCGATAAGGACCAGGGGTTCCAGAAGGGACAAGTTCTATGGTTCATGACAGCATGCCTCCTCCGAAGACCTATTCCACCAGGTTTGCCCGGGTGTATGAGATGGAATCTTCTAAGTAGTCGAGGGGTATTTAAGTTAGAAATTGGTTCCTAGGTTCTCTCGCTAGGAGGGTATCCTTTCCATTCAACCAGGTATTGAAGTCGACCCCGTTTATACCTGGAATCGCATATTCGGGACACTTCATATTCTAGCTGATCATTCACAACAACAGGACTGGGTCTGCAGGATTTTCGGGAGGATTGGAAGTAAGGTTTCAATAGGGAGGTGTGAAAGACTGGGTGTATTTTCTTCCAGGAATTGGGTAGTCGGAATGAGACAGGATTGACGACTTCCTTTATGGAAAATGGTCCATAGTACTGAGGAGCCAATTTGTTTGGCCATAGATGTCGGGGTAATAGTTTCGAGGACAACCAGAATTGATCACCAACAGAATAAGAGGGCGCTGGCCTTCTCTTATAATCCGCATAGAGCTTAGTGCGTGTTTGGGCCTCTTTCAATTGTTCCTTAGCTTCCTTGTGAATGTTGATGAGAGTCTGTATCCAAGAGTCGAGAGTAGGTACTGGAGTGGGATGTGGAAGAACAGAAGGTAAAACGGATGGGTGAAAACCTTGACTGCAATAGAAAGGGCTGACCTTGAGTGCTGAGTGGTCGGAATTGTTGTAGGCAAACTCGGCCATGGGTATGAGGAGAGACCAGTCATCCTGAAACTTGGTGGCAAAACATCGAAGATATTGCTCCAGTGTTTGATTTACACGTTCCGTGGCTCCGTTGGTTTGTGGGTGATAACCGGATGAGAGAGCATGTTGGATCCCTAGAATACGACAGAGATGTTTCCAGGATTGTGAGACATATCGAGGTCCTCGGTCCGATATTATCTTGGAAGGAAGTCCATGGAGATGGAAAATATGTTCCAGGAAGATTCCAGGAAGTTCTGATGAGGATGGTAATTTTTACAAATGTGTGAAATGAGCCATATGGCTGAACAAGTCTATGGTTACCATGATGGTCGTGTACCCTCGAGAAGATGGTAACTCCACAATGAAGTCTGTAGCAATAAACTCCCATGGTCTTGTTGGCAGCGATGGTTGCAGTAGAAGACCCGCCGGTCTCTTGTTAGCATGTTTGTTTTGACTGTAGACAGTACAAGCCTTGACGTACTCTTGTACGTTGGTCTTCATTTGAGGCCACCAAACTGTCTTTGTATAAGACGGAGGGTGTTAGTTATACCACGATGACCGGAGTGAGGCGTATCATGGCAAAGGTGTATTACCTTGTATTGTAATTTCTGCGTAGGAATGACCAGTGCATTGTCCTTGAATAGATATTCTTCCTTGGCTCTTAGATTCCATGGTTTCTTCCTTGAAATTTCCTTCCAGAGGTCAGAGGACTGGGTTTGCGCTCGGATTTCTTCCAGGAGGTTGATTGCTTGAGCCACAAAGATAGTTTGGGTAAACATCTTAGGATAGGCCTTGTCCTCAGTGGCTGCGTAGTCTGGACGTCGAGATAAGGCGTCAGCAATCATGTTTTGTGATCCGGGAACGTGAGTGATTTGGCACTGGTATTGGGCAAAGAAGTAGGCCCAACCGGCCTGACGACTGTTCCTGCACTCCAAAGACTGTAGGATTTGGAGATTCCGATGATCTGTGCGGACCTGGACTGGATATCTAGCACCCAGAAGTAGGTGTCGCCATTCAGTGAAGGCTTGGCGGATGGCCAAGAGTTCCTTTTCCAGGACGGAATAGTGAGTCTCACTGGGGGTCAGGGTTCGTGAGAGGTAAGCAATGGGGTGTTCCAATCCATCCTCAAGTTCCTGTTTCAAGACCGCCCCTATGGTGTAGTTAGAGGCATCCGTTTCCACTAGAAATGGGCGATTGGTGTCGGGCTGGGTCAGGATGGGGGCTTGCGTGAACTCTGTCTTCAATCGTTGGAATGCTTTATCTTGCAATGTAGACCAGATAAAGGGGGTGTCCTTCTTCAATAGAGCTACGATCGGCTGAAAAATCTCGGAAAAGGTAGAAATAAACTTCCGGTAGAAGTTGGCGAGCCCCAGGAAGGATTGCACCTGTTTCACAGAAGTGGGAGCGGGCAAAGCCAGTATGGCCTTTACCTTCGAAGGGTCCATGCCAATTCCTTCTGGGCTAAGGATGAATCCTAAGTAGTGAACAGAAGTAACGTGGAACAAGCAATTTTCCGGTTTGGCTTAACAGTTTGTTTTCACGAAGTCGTTGTAGTACTGCCTTTACATGTACTTCATGTTTTAGAGGATCTTTGGAAAAAATCAATATGTCATCCAGATAGACAATGACGAAGAGGAACAACATATCAGAGAACACCCTGTCCATAAAACGCTGAAAGACTGCGGGAGCTTTGGCTAGTCCAAAAGGCATGACTAGGTATTCAAAGTGACCGAAGGGTGTTCTAAAGGCTGTCTTCCATTCGTCCCCTTCCCGGATTCGAATTAAATGGTAGGCTCCCCGGAGATCCAGCTTCGTGAAAATTATGGCTCCTCTCACAGCTTCCAGGATATCCGAAATCAGGGGCAGTGGGTATCGATCTTTGAGGGTGCATTGGTTTAAGCCTCAATAGTCGAGACAAGGTCTGAGTTCCTTGGTGTCTTTCTTGGGAACGAAGAACAACGAAGCACCCGCTGGAGATTTCGAGGATCTTATGGTGCCGTTTTCAAGATTGGTGTCGAGGTATTCCTGAAGGGCCTTTTTCTCAGGTTCGGAAAGGATGAACATTCGGCCGAAGGGAATTACAGCTGAGGGATCTGTATCTATGGCACAGTCTTCAGGCCTGTGAGGGGGTAATGCTTGGGCTATTGCGGTAGAAAATACATCAGTAAACTCCTGATAGGACTCTGGAACTTGTATGATATTGCAAACCATGAGCGGTGTGTCTTGGTCTTTTGGAGGTTCTTTAGGAGTTACCGAGGAAGGGTCCAGGGAGAGACAGTGGGACATACAGAACTCTGAGCCCAGGAATAATGATCCTGCTGTCCAATTGATATACGGATTGTGCTTTTGTAACCAGGGCATAGCCAAAACCATGGGGTAATGGGCTGACTTAATGATGTCGAATGTAATCCGTTCTTGAGGATGATTTATGGAAAGTTGGATCTCTTTAGTCTGCAGGCTTATGGGTCCTGAAGAGAGGGGTCTTCCGTCAATTGCTTCCACCGGCTGCATGATGTTTCGTGTCTCGTACAGAATATGATGAATAACAACCCAGTCTTGATCAATGAAAAATCCCATAGCTCCGCAGTCCACCAAGGCCAGAATGAGATAGGTCTTGTCTTTGGAGGGCGAGAGGAAAGCCTGTAGTATCACCAAACTATTGTATCCAGGAGAGTTCAAGAATGGAATTGATGTGGAGCAAACATCTCTCTCCCGACACCTCGCTCCATCTAGGATCAGGAGCTGGCGTTTCCCGAACGCCGTGGAGGGGCTAGAGGGCATTCTCTAACAAGATGTTTATCCGAGGCACAATACATGCACAGGCCTGTGTGGATCCTTCTCATCCTTTCTTGAGGGGAAATAGGCCCACGGAAGGCTCCGATTTGCATGGGTTCCGGATCTGTGTCAGGGGTTGGGTCAGAATTGGTTTTAACAGAGGTCTCAAGGGAATTCTTTTGAAAAGGTGTCTTGGTCTTTCTCCTTTCAGCCTTTCTTTCCTGGATTCGAAAGTCTATCTGCAGGGCTAGATCCATGAGAGCCTGGAAGGAACTAGGACAAGCCACCCGGGCTAATTCATCCTTAATGTCCTTGTTTAGACCCCTGCGAAATAGAGTGAAACTTGCTTCAGAGGACCAATCCGCTTCCTTGACCAGTTGTTTGAATCTAGTAACGTATGTTAGCATATCCTGGGTACCCTGTTGGAAATCAAGTGAGCGTTCCTGAGCACTAAAAACCTGTTCTGGGCGTCAAACATAGTCTTGAGTGCCTGAATGAATCCTTCATAATCATCCAGGAGGGCATCCCCTGAGTTGACTAAGGGCGTAGCCCAGGTTAACACGTTCCCTGTGAGGTGCGAGATAATGAAGCCCACCTTCGCCCTAGAAGTTGAAAAATAATAGGGCTTAAAGGTAAAATGCACCAAGCAGGAATCCAGGAATCCACGTAAGGATTTTGCCGATCCATCACATTTGTCCACCACTCCACCAAGTAACACACTGTCCTTGTTAGCGGGGTCGCAAGACAAAACTAGCTGCTTTAACGCTGCATTCTCAGCCTTTAAGTTCTGTACTTCAGTTGTGAGCTCTTGCATGCCACGCATAAGGTCCTGGACTGCTTTCTCCATAGCTGTATCTGTGTCCGTCGTTTGGCATCTCAAACTGTCATAAATCTCTCCCGTCTCACCTGGGATCGCTTCTTGCTCTGTTCCGCGGGAGGATTCCTCTTGTGGACGGATCGGGTCTTGTATAGACTTGCTCGAGTCTCGTCTGGCTGCAGAGCGCGTTCAGAGTTCCGGGAAGGCCGCTGTTCCAGGATGTCCAGGAAAGTAGGTAGCAGTCGCTAAGAATGGGGATTCCAGGAGTCGAAAAGAGGGAAAGGGAGAAGGAAGGAGGAAGGAAACCAGTATCTTGGATAGAAGATTCGCCGTACAGCACACACACGTCGAGTCACTACCTAATGATAGCGTTGAGACGCGCGGGCCCGCGGGGCTTGGCCGATTTATAGGACGTGCCGTGTGTGACGTGAAAGCTGGTGTGAGGCAAGTCGCTTGTTGCGGCCATGTTGGGAGTAACAAGGAATACAAGCCCCGGCACGATAAGGACCAGGAGGTCCAGAAGGGACAAGTTCTATGGTTCATGACACTTCTATTTTTTAACTGTGAAAGGTGGCTCTGAAAAAAGCCTTATTTTTTTGGATTTTTGTAATTTTGTATTTCTTTTGGGTTTTTTAGACACGACACACTAGGAGAGGAGGGGAAAGGAGGGTAAAGGGGGGGCACCAACCACTGGGATAAGAAAGGGCGAGCTGAGAGAGGAAGATGTAGAGTGGGTTTTATTTGGGTAGTGAGAAGGTCTTCTCGTGCTCTGAGATGATAGTATCAAAAGCACTCCGAAGTCGCTCCCCCATGCAGAGTACTGTGTCACAGTACATACATACAACTGTGACCCTCGAAAGGTAAGGGTCATCAGAATTCTGTATGGCCTGTGAGGCAGCTTGAGGAAGACGCTGTCCCACAGAGGTGGTCCTTGTGGTGACAGGATCAGAAACGGAGGATGAAGTAGAGGAAATCAACCTACTACATTCTTCGCAAGGTACAACCTTGCAAATAGCCCCAGAGTGAAATGACCCCAGGTGTCGCTTCATGGTTTTGGTCCAAAAGCTGTACGAACCGTGCTTCCCACGACTGAGTATCATTTTGCACTCATTGCAGATAACACGGTTCGCACAAGCCTTAGGACCATTCCCATAAATGGAGAATAACCGCCACACCCAAGACTCACGTCTAGTGCGGGTAGTAGGGATTTCCTCTACCTCATTCTCGTCATCCTCTTCTTCCTCTTCTGCATCCTCACTCCTGATCCCCTCTTCAGGCCCTTGGGAAGGTGGTGGTGGTGGAGGGGCTGCGGGTGCTGCTGAAGCAGGTGCAGCACCAGGTGGCAGTTCTGCAGCCAGGGGTGCCATCTCGATGGTGTAATCAGCAAGTTGCTGGAGAAATAGCTGTGCTCTGAAGAATAGCCAGAAACACAATGAGAATAAACTCTAGGGCGTGGTCTTTTATAGGGGTGCTTGTACGCAGTTCGCGGACATGCGCGCTGTCCGCAGACAGATCGAACACAAAAAAGGGTTCAAAAAGTTTCAAAAGATATGTAGAAACTCAGGATTACTATGTGGGACTTGTGCCATTATGAGTTTTTATGGAAAAATATTGTGGATTACTCGAAAATGTACTTTTAAATTGTTCGGGGACATGAACAGTGTCCGGATTCAGAACACGCGATCAGCATGGGCGCGGTCACATGATCCCAACATGTCCGCGAAGGAAGCTCCTGTCCGCAGGACACCAAATGCACGGAAATTGGTTTGCGCATGCGCGTTGATGTTCTACAGACAGTGTTCGGGTCCTGAATTAATTAAAAGTGCATCACACATCAAAGGAACATTTCTGGACATCGCGTGTGTTCTAGAACAGTTTAAACTTGCTAGCGAACACTACGGACAGGTATAATGTTCTTTAGGACACCTCCATTTTCGTTTAATTACGAACATTTCAGGACACCAATTGGGTTCTTCGAATAGTTTCAACTTGCTAGCGAATAGTACGGACAGGTATAGTGTTCTTTAGGACACCTCCATTTTCGTTTAATTACGAACATTTCAGGACACCGCTTGTGTTCTTAGAACAGTTTCAACTTGCTAGCGAACAGTACGGGCAGGTATAGTGTTCTTTAGGACACCTCCATTTTCATTTAATTACAAACATTTCAGGACACCAATTGGGTTCTTAGGACAGTTTCAACTTGCTAGCGAACAATACGGACAGGTATAGTGTTCTTCAGGACACCTCCATTTTCATTTATTTACGAACATTTCAGAACACCCGCGCTGTCCGCGGACATCTACATTTTTAAAAAAAAAAAAATAGTAACTAATTACAACACAATATAAAAATGTAACTTTATTTCACATATATTAATAATTTATGACATAGAAGGTGAGGCAGAAACAGAAACAAAAACAGCAGAATTAGGGGTTTGAACATGATTGGTATCAGGTGAAGAAGGGATGGAAGTGTCATCAAAACGTTTTGGAATATGGAGAGGGTTTGGGGATAATTGAGTGGGATATGGTGAGGGGGGACAAGTACATGTTTGACAATGGTATGAGGATTTTGTTTTAAAATGATCCTCAACAAAAGTTTTCAAATTATTAAAATTGCTCAATAATAAATCCATTTTTTCTTTTAAGCTGTCAAGCGTGTTTTCCATAACAGTTTTTTCAGACATATTTTCTATTTTGGTATGCTCTGTACAAAAAGAAATATATATGTTAAATATATTATATATAAAATAATAACAATTAAATGGTTTATATTGTAAAGTGTGTACCATTAGCTTCACTATTTTCTGACATTTTGTCATGTGGGAAGTGCTCCTCTAGCCATTCCAGAGTACTAGACATTTCTGTGAGATAAAAATCTAATACAGAAAGTTTATAAAGATATGACTAAAATGATGTACACTTACTATTTCAGGTAAGATATGTTCTGAGTACTCTGTAGGTCTGGTCTTGGTCTTAGTTGTGGAGTGTCTGTGAGTAATTATGTTGGAAGCCAATTTATCTTCTCTTGGTATATTCCATTTTAGAACATATTGTATTTAAATGAATGGTTAGTGCGGTACATATATAGGTTACATTTCTTATGTATTACTACATATAATATGTATGTGTACTACTTTGTGATTTTTTTAAATGTTATCATGTTGTAATATAACAATTAAACATACGCACCCCAGACTTTTTAGGTAGTGGTACTGTTTCCGAATATGTCCGCGGACATCAAAAAAGTTTGCGGACATCACATTCAGTAGGAGTGGTTCAGTATGTTCCATATTACATGTACATTAAGTCAAAGTTACTATTGTTAAGCTTTGCTACTAAAAATCTATGAAATTCAGTGAAAAAACTTTGTTAAAGGGACGTTATGGTTAAGTTGTGCTACTAAAAACCTATGAAATTCTGTGAAAAAAAACTTTGTTAAAGGGACATTATGGTTAAGTTGCGCTACTAAAAACCTATGAAATTCAGTGAAAAAACTTTGTTAAAGGGACATTATGGTTCCAAGTAAAACCGAAAAACCCTTGAAATTCGGCAGTTATAGTAAGCTAAGCAACCATAACTCGCGCCACCACCGTGCACTGCTAAGACTAACACCCAGGACATCAAAGATGACACCACAATGTCATTGATGACATCACTGATGACATCACATGTCTGGCTCCCCCTTTTTTCCTTTACTGACATATCGAGAGTTATGGTTGCTCAGAACTGTCTTTGAAGCATCAATCCGATCACGTCACCATGCCGCGCGCAAGCGTATGGTCACGTGGCACTGTCTAGAAGGTCTGCGAATAAGTCAGATGTTCCCAGACGTCAACGGATGCAAAATTATTTCAAAAAGTTGCAAAAGGTGTATAGACGTGTTAAAAATGGTGCTACAAGGTGGGAAATGGCAGAGTTTTAAGGTGAAACTTTGTAAATTGGACAAAAATGTTGCTTATTGGTTAAGTATGATATTAGTAAGTTGCTGTCAAGGATGGCACTCTGTCAAGAGTGGCACAGGGCCCCCAGGTAGGGTTTGGGTGGCTCTGCTGATGTAAGGTGACAGATAAGTACACACAGAAGGAAACTCATCAAGAAAGAAAGTAGGCAACTGTAGTTGTGAACAGAAAGGGGCAGGAAATACAAAGATACAAACAAACTGGATTCCCCCTTGGGGTGTATGCAGATATGGAAAAAGAGTGTTCCACGGACCTTTGGAAACTCCAGCCTTCTGCACGGATTACTATTACAGAGGCCCACTCTGTCTGCTCATGGCAGGGAACAACAGCTGTGGGTGTCTGTTAAACAGAAAATGCGACAAGGGAAGGGGCAGAGGTTGCCTGCCGGAAACCAACAGTCAAGCTATGTACAAAGGATCAACATAAGACACAAGAGAGACAAGAACAGAAATGACCAGGGACAAGGAATTCTAAGAGAAATCTAGCTGAAGAGAATGAAGGAAGAAACAGTACAATAGAAATGGTAAACTAAAGGGGAGGACAGAGGAGGCAAGGAAGAGAAGGACAGGGATCAAGAACAAGGGGTTGCAAACAAGGAAGAGAGCAAGGGAGCGGCAGCCAGGAAAGAGGGGGCTGCAAACAAGGAAGCAGGGCTGCAGTACCAAATGGTACAAGGTACAGAAAAACTGTAGTGGATTGCAGAGGACTGTAGTAGGCTGCTAGGCAGAGAGTCCAGAGGAGCAGGACTGAGAGCTGTAGTAGGCAGGAGACGGAGAGCCCAGAGGAGTAGGGCAGCAAGGAGCAAACCCAAAGGAATGAACCCAAAGTTACAGGGCGTAGAGACAGAGAGACCCGAGGGTCAGGGTTGAAAGCAGAAGAGATTAGCAGGCTGCAAGGCAGGGAGCCCAGTGGAGCAGAGCAGCAAGGAGCGAGCTCAGAGGAGCAGAGCAGCGAGGCAGGGAGCCCGAAAGGCTATGGCTGTAGGCAGCGGAGTGTAAAAGGCTGCAAGGCAGGAAGCCCAGAGGACCAGGGCTGTGAGGCAGGGAGCCCAAAAGGCTAGGGTTGTAGGCAGCAGGGTGTAGCAGGCTGCAAGGCAAGAAGCCCAGAGGAGCAGGGCTGTGAGGCAGGGAGCCCAAAAGGCTAGGGCTGTAGGCAGCAGGGTGTAGCAGGCTGCAAGGCAGGAAGCCCAGAGGAGCAGGGCTGTGAGGCAGGGAGCCCAAAAGGCTTGGGCTGTAGGCAGCAGGGTGTAGCAGGCTGCAAGGCAGGAAGCCCAGAAAGAGCACTGGAACAAAAGCAGGAAAATGCAGCAGCAGGAACAGCATACAAATTCGAGACAAAAGGCAAAAAGGGGATGGGAGGACTCTTGATGCAAGAGACTGAGCTCCTGCAGGCAGCTGCTTAAATACCGCCGTGCCCTGTACTGTGCAGGCTAATTGGCAGCAGCTGGAGCAGCACACCTGAATACAATCTGCCTCCTCCCTCTCTGGTCCTGAGATGATGGAAGAAGCACTGATCCCTAGGGCTTCTGGGGATTGTGGTTCCAATGCTGACGAATGGGAATGGCCAGGAATTGATAGCTGTAGCAAGGTGCATTGTGGTACATGTAGTTAGTTGAGTTATATAAGAAGGCACCAAAGTCACGCAAATGGGAATTAAGTACCAAAGTGTGAATAGGGGTTGTTCCAAGAGTATTCTGAAGAAAAATGAATAACAGATAGTCCATGATGGTTGCCAATGTGTGCGCCCATGGCGCAGGCATGACAGTTGTAGAAAAATAGCATGCACTGGTAAAAACCCATGAAATTCACTGAAAAAACTTTGTTAAAGCGACGTTATGGTTAAGTTGCACTGCTAAAAACCTATGACATTCAATGAAAAGACTTTGTGTTAAAGGGACGTTATGGTTAAGTTGCACTAATGAAAACCTATGAAATCAGTGATGTCACCAATGACATTTGTAATGTCGTCTTTGATGTCCTGGGTGTTAGTCTTAGTAGTGCACGACGGTCGCTTGAGTTATGGTTGCTTAGCTTACCAGAACCGGCAAATTTCTGAGGTTTTCCGGTTTTACCTGTAACCATAACATCCTTGTAACAATGTTTTTCAATTGAATTTCATAGGTTTTAATTAGTGCAACTTAACCATAATGTCCCCTTAACTAAGTTTTTTCATTGAATTTCATAGGTTTTTAGTAGTGCAACTTAACCATAACATCCCTTTAACAAAGTTTTTTCAGTGAATATATATATATATATATATATTCAATACATATAGCCAGACTTCATGATTACTTAGTCTACTTGTGTTGCAGCATCTGTACAGTTATAAAGCGCCATATATTTTCTTCACTGTTCTTCGCACGTGCAATCTTTATTTCACACTTTAACTGTTACTCAATTCTTTATCTTGACATCAGTTTCCATAGGTCTATGCATTCTTTTCTCTAATAATCCTTCTCAGTGTGTCGTCAACAACCTCTTGAGTTCACTCCTTCAGACTTCTTCAGGGATCTCCCCTAAGAGGCTGTCATCTCTCTGTGGGTACATCTTATAGGGCTTTCTCAACGGATTCCTTGTTAGAAACGGTATAAGTATTATTAAAGGTGTTGTGCATGTCGCAATTTACGGCTTCCAACATATAGGCAAAAAACAGACGGGCTTCCTGGTAGAAGCATTCGGCTCCTCCTCTACACTACTCATATCGAATTGTTGAAGCAAACAGTGACATAGGACGATTTAAAGTACATGGATATAGTGGTTGTCTAGTGAGACATGAGAAGACAAGTCTCATTAACCACATGCTAAACTGCAGAGAAAAAGGAAATATTTTATTTTTGTGTTTTGCAGTTGTTATTCACATGGCGTGCAGAGAGTGATTTCCTTGGCAGTTTTGAAACTTGTGAAAAATCATTAGGTGCTAAGAAAATCTTAATTAAATATCCAAAATGTGAGAAGTACTTGGAGTTACTGGACAAAGAATTACGTTATGAAGAACTTTTGCCAGCTGAATTGGCAAAAGAGACCCCTGAGGGAACTCAAGATTCTGCAGTAGGAAGTCAAAAAGTGCTTGGTGAGTCAATAATTCAAACTGATGTTGTGCTTGACATGGGGAAAGTAGAAAGTGCAAGGCAACAAAGTAAAGGCGCAGATGCAAATTGTGATTAAACTGTTAGTAAACTTAATGTAGAGCCAAAAGAAGTTTATTATAAAATTAAAGATAGATTCTTACATGGTTTACTGCATAACAAGCGTAAATGTTCTTGTGTGCAATACAAACCTGTATTGTTGTATGTTAGTGAAGAAGCAGGAACAGGTACATCTTTTTTTAATTCCAAAATGAAACAGATTCTTCTGTGTCATGCATTGTAACTGCTTCAACAGGTTTAGCAGCATTTAATGTAGGAGGTGTTACTTTACATTGACTGTTGATGCTACCAATGGAGCATGACAACAAACTAGAGTATCCAAAACTTGTATCAAATACAGCACAAAAAGTAGGAAAGGTTCTTACAAAATAAAATACCTTGAATATAGATGAAGTAAATATGGTATCTAACTTGACGCTAGCTTTCATTCACTTGCGAATGCAAGAGGTGTTGAAAACTGACTACAACGTTTTATTTGGAGGTAAACGTGTACTTATTTTTGAAGACTTGTTACAATTAACTCCTGTGAAAGGTCAATGAGTTTTCAGAATGCTGCAATCTAAGGATACTCAAAAAATATTGGAAGTATTGGTCATTTTAATCTTTGAAATTGTTTTAAATTCCCGGAACTTACGATTAATATGAGTCAATCTGCTGACTTGGGCTATGCCTGAAATGCTTACTGAGCACAATGTGAAAGCAGTCTTAAAGGGAAGACTGATTTCTAACATGTTTCATGCAGATTGCAGTCCATCTGATGTCATGTTGACTGTTAAATAAAGAAATATGTCCAATGTTGCATGGATGTGCATACTTGCAGAGTGCAACAAGTTTAACTCTGCAATGCTACTGGCAGAGAAGCAAAATATTGTGGATGGTCATGTTATGCCTTTAGAGTTGGATAAGAAAGCAAAAACGTGATTAGGTCAACTAGAGAATTCAATTTATAAAACAGCAGGCCTGGAAGGAGTTTTGAAACTGTGAATCAATGCTTGGGTAATGTTGAAGAGGAACTTAAATGTAGGAATTGGTCTAGTCAATGAAGCCATGGGAAGAGTGATTGCATTTCACACTTTTCCTCATAGTACAAATATTGAACATGTTGAAGTTAATTTTGATCATCTAGAAGACACTCATTTGATTTCTCGAACCTCTGCACGTTTCATGCTTTTAAAGGATAACTTTGTGAAAAGAGCACAGTTTCCATTGTGCTCCGTTTATGCAATAACTATTCATAAATCAAAAGGGTTGACTTTAGAAGCAGCACTTATTGACATTGGTCATACAGAGTTTAAAGAAGGAATGTCATATGTAGCGTTGTCACATGTGAAAGATATAGAAGGTTTATTTTTAATAAACTTTGATGTACGAAAAGCGACAGCTAATGTCTTGCATTGAAGAATATAATAGGTTGCATGTACTGTATGCTCCTCACCTGAGCCTAATACCTGTACCTGCAAAGCACTCCTCCAGGGAACATAAGGACTCAGTGAAAGGACATTCAAATGAAATCAGTCCTTGTAACACTAAAAAACAACAGATTTTATACGGAGGTGGAGAGTTGTTCAACTATAACATACTCTCATTGCAGATTTAGTAATGAAACAGGAGTTGAATGCTAGTGTAATGCAGCTTTGTGTATGTAGTTTGAAATTACTACAGTGATGCAAGAAATAGCTTCCACAGCAGACAAGCAGCTATGTGTGGAACCTTTATTTAATTTAAATTTCTGATGAAAAACCTCCCTGTTTACATTCAGCAGTGTCAATTCGAAATTTAGTAGCTGTTGCATGTGGAAATCAACAACTTACTCAAAATACACACGCTGTTTTTACTGGGACCTGTTTAATCTGCACTGACTGGAGTCTTCCGACCAAGGACCGGCACTGCGAGTCGCTCCTCTACTCTTGCCGTCATCATCCCTGACACACGCTTCCTGGAGGAGGCGGGGCCACGCATGACACGTGCTCCGATCACGTGACCTCAGGAGCAGCCAAAAGACCAGGCTGCCTCCCGCTCTGTGCGCTGTTTTTACTGGGAACTGTTTAATCTGCACTGACTGGAGTCTTCCGACCAAGGACCGGCACTGCGAGTCGCTCCTTGACTCTTGCCGTCATCATCCCTGACACACGCTTCCTGGAGGAGGCGGGGCCACGCACGACACGTGCTCCGATCACGTGACCTCGGGAGCAGCCAATAGACCAGGCTGCCTCCCGCTCTGTGTGCTGTTTTTACTGGGAACTGTTTAATCTGCACTGACTGGAGTCTTCCGACCAAGGACCGGCACTGCAAGTCGCTCCTCGACTCTTGCCGTCATCATCCCTGACACACGCTTCCTGGAGGAGGCGGTGCCACGCACGACACGTGCTCCGATCACGTGACCTCGGGAGCAGCCAAAAGACCAGGCTGCCTCCCGCTCTGTGCTCTGTTTTTACTGGGAACTGTTTAATCTGCACTGACTGGAGTCTTCCGACCAAAGACCGGCACTGCGAGCCGCTCCTCAACTCTTGCCGTCATCATCCCTGACACACGCTTCCTGGAGGAGGCGGGGCCACGCACGACACGTGCTCCGATCACGTGACCTCGGGAGCAGCCAAAAGACCAGGCTGCCTCCCGCTCTGTGTGCTGTTTTTACTGGGAACTGTTTAATCTGCACTGACTGGAGTCTTCCGACCAAGGACCGGCACTGCGAGTCGCTCCTCGACTCTTGCCTTCATCATCCCTGACACACGCTTCCTGGAGGAGGTGCGGACACGCACGACATGTGCTCCGATCACGTGACCTCGGGAGCAGCCAAAAGACCAGGCTGCCTCCCGCTCTGTGTGCTGTTTTTACTGGGAACTGTTTAATCTGCACTGACTGGAGTCTTCCGACCAAGGACCGGCACTGCGAGTCGCTCCTCGACTCTTGTCGTCATCATCCCTGACACAAGCTTCCTGGAGGAGGCGGGGCCACGCACGACATGTGCTCCGATCACGTGACCTCGGGAGCAGCCAAAAGACACAGGCTACCACCCTTGCGGCGTTAAGCCCGACAGGGGTAAAGGCCTGAAGGCTGTTGAGTGGCTGTTTGGCGCTGGTGGTGAGCAAACTACATCCGGGAAGACTGCAGAGGATTTACCTCTTTGATCCCCTCTGAGCGCCCTACGGAGTCGTGCCCAAAATCACTCTACGTACCTCCATTGTAGATAGAAAATCAGCCGGCGAGGAGCTGCAGCTACGAACTCCTTTACGGGACTACCTTTCGTGCACTACCATTCCAGGTTTTTTCGGAGATCCAAGCTCATAAATCTTCAGCTCACGTGTGGAGAGCGCGTTAATCCGCGACCGGCAGCAACCTATTCATAATGACTGCACAAACAGGAAATAAAGGAGAACAAACGCGCAGAAAAACCATCCAACAGCGCCGGATGCAAAACCCCTGGACTGCCTTAAAAGCCGACCCACTTCTTGAGACTGTAAAGGTAAGCGCTTCTAAACGTGTTCGACATCCTATCGAACTAGCTTCCCCTACTGACGCATTTTCTGACATATCATCATTCTCAGCTTCAAGGCCCATCTTATCATTGGAAACGTGTGTCGCCACCTCTCCCCCCTTTCCTCACCATCGCACACCCCAACATCTATCCCTATAACATCCAAGCTAATAGCTGACAGGGACGAGATGAATAACCTTTCCTTACCCGGTAGCAGTGACATTGCTCCTGATCAGGCCCCACTATTTCCAGAAGTAATCACTTGTCAGCTCGCGAGAACTGGTGAGCTGAATACATCCACCTGTGCAGAGGCTGCAGCTCCCGCTGAAGTCTTTGATGAGCGCGAATCAATCGTCGCGCCTAATAACAATTCTATGCACTCCAAAACCCTTCCTCCATGTAACCCACTAATGCTGACTGATCTACCTCATGTACCTGTAAGCCTATCAGGTCTGTCTTTGGTAGCTAACTGTAAACAAACTGATCCTAACCTGCTAACCTCAGCAACAGCCGATGAATTTTTCTCTCCCTTTCATTTCACCGACGCAGAGTTAATGGAAGCCTCTCAAGATGGGGACCAAAACACGAGCATCAATAAGAGCGTGTACACCACTGGCCAACACATTCGTGAAATTCAGTGCCCAAATATCAAAGCTGTGATTGGTTGCGACATTGAAACTAACACCATGACCCCACAAGATGTCAGCCGTAGTGGGCATGAAATAAACAACCTTCACTTCTTAGAAGGCGATGCAAATGAAAAACTACCAAAGAAACACCAAAATGCCACCATTTCACCTCAGCCCCTTTGCACAGAGCCTCAAGATCGGCCATACATACCAAAGCTTCCTCAGCCACGCCCTCTGACTAACTCTATCATGAATACTCAAAATATCTTTCAATACGATGCTGGTCTAGACAATCTGCCTTTCCTCACAAGTGACAATTCACATAATTCACGAAATTCAAAACTGACCTCTCCTCGCTCTAGTGTAAATCTAGTCGAAGGTGAAAACCTTGGAGGTCTGCGAGGCCTCAGCGTGAAAGAGACTCGACTAAAACCACACGTGCTTATAATCAACAAAGACACTCTCTCTACATCCAGGAGAGCAAGCTCACGCACCAAAGTCGCACAACCACCATGTGACAGTCATGTCTTGCCAGCTGTCAACATCTCTGATTTTAGCGATGTCCACTCGGATTCCGCCAACAACTCTCAGTCAAGCACTGCTGAAAAATCCGGATCTAAATCTAAACTGAGTCTCTCGTCCGCTGCAGCGATGCAGATCTACAACAACGTTTTGGCTGCTTCTTCCACTGCTTTGCTACCCTTCCTAAACATGTATGAATCACTTCATGAAGCCTTCAAAGACCAGACTTCCGTAATCATTACTCTAAAAGAAAAGATGGATACATTTGAAGCCGTGACCAATTTCTTACAATCTCAGTTTTCTCGGGAGGCGTAACAGACCCTGCGATGGCAAGAGTGGCTAAGTGATCTTGCCGCACGGCACCATTGCCAAAATGACTCTCTATCAGATGGCCTTCTTGAAGCTGTAACGTGGATGTGCCATTCAACACAAATGATGAACTCAAATTTGGCGCTCGTTAAGGATCCTCCAAGGCCAGCGGTCAATACCATCGTAAAGCCTCCATCACAACCTCTAATCCTTGCTCCTGACTCTACAGCCTCTCTTCATTGCGCAAACAATCCACACCTACCTGTTATTTCTTCTGAGCATGAGCATACTGAAAAAGGCACTGGCAGTGCAATTACGAAGTCAGAATAATTAATCTGGACACAATACCTCAAGTGGTTACTTCAAATACCACATCAAAGGACCATCCAAAATGTCCACCTCAATTTGCCATTCCATTGAATCCTACTGGTTCCTTCGGCATTTTTGGTGGCCCTGCTAAATCAATAGTGATCACCTCTAAGCCGGTTCAAAAACCACCTGTGAAAAATGTTTCAATTGACCGCACTTCGGCAGGCATGAAAGAGAAAAAAAACAAAAATTGTGAACAGAAAACGAAGCTAAGAAAATATATCAGAAATATTATACCTCCAACCAAACAAGGTTTAATTTCGCGGTCTAAACTGCAAGCCCCTCTGCCCCAAAATGGCATCTCCCTGGAAGAAACCTCAATGGCCAATCACCCAAACCTTTTGGCGCCTGCAAAAAAAAGACAACGTTTGGAGTCCGACCATGAAAGTCTTGTGAGTAACCCAACAGGATCGGATATCGATCTTTGCGATCTCTCAATATATTCAGATGGCTCTTTTTCCGACCAGCAAACTGATCAACTCCATACAAATCCCAAAGTTGGTGGTGCAGCACTCTTGCCTAGTTCCAAACCAGAACCCTGGCAGAAGAACATCTTGGACTACAGAACAAAAGATGCTGAACAAGGACACCAAACTTCAGGGTTCTTGAACCCCAAGCAACCAAGATTCCAGTCACAAAAACAACCTCGGTTTATCTCACGAGTCCATGCTGCTTCAAAATCTGACTCTGGAAACCCGAATTGTAAACTCCGTTTACAAAATGTCCACCACGAAGACCGCAAACTTAATCTGAATCGGCATAATGTGATGAAACTTTTTTCCTGTATTCCATCACTCCGCACCATTCGATCCGAAGACATTTGAGTCGTGGAGTATGCCACGGAGAAATGTTGTGACCAAGTTCTTTTACATATAACCTCAGCCTCAGTCAAAAATACCCTGCTGAACGCCACAGAAGACCTGCTCGTCTTTGGGTTCGATATCTCAATCGAACCATTATCCCTCAGGCCTAATTGTCACCATCAAGACCAAGGAGCTGCCCCCAAGGAAGCAATGAACAACGACGTGTGGATCTTCGCCAAGCAATATCAATTCCAAATAATTCAAGATCACTTTCCATCGAGGTGCAAAAAAGTGTCAAACGACACACTGCTACATTTCAGCGCTAGCCATCAGTTATCCCTGTTGAATGCAAACGGGAATTCTTATCCTGCAATACCCGCGGATTCATCCATCTATTCAACTCTTGTGACCTGGAATTGGACAATGTATTCGTTATCTGTCTCCAAGAGACATGGCTAACCGATCCTCCGATTAGAGACGGCTTTGTCTCTTTATTAAACCCGGCCATCAAAAACCCGATGGGACGCCCATCATCCGGGCTCCTGATTCTGATTAAAATCAATTCTTGGTGAAGTCTCATGGACTCATTTAATCCGAATCCATTTGTACAAGGAGCACTACTAAAAACTGCTGAAACAAGAACTTCTGCGAGAAATCATTTACTAGTCCTAAATGGATATTGCAATCCAAGTAAAATAAGCACAAAGACCTTCATAGATGCGGTCAAAACAATCATCGATGAGACTCTTTTGATTCACAAAAACTTGACAATAATATGTGCTGGTGATTTGAACTGCTCCTGGTTCAGCTATGATCCCAGCGCTGGAAATTACAAACTTTTGCCAGTTGACGATCTTTCGATAAGGAGTCATCATTGGAGTCTCTCTCTCGGAAACCGCAATTGCATGATGGTTATTGGACATGTCCCAGGTGATCAACCACCACGACCAACCTGGTCAAATCAAAAGGCACATTCAATAATTGACTATTTCTGGGTCTCATGCAACTTACTAGAGGAGGATACAACCCTGACAATAACTGAGATGCCATCTAGCGATCACAAACTTCTGTGTCTATCCTGTATCGTAGAGTGGCAATCAGACTGTAGCCTATTTAAACCCTCTATCTCTGTCAACGCGGGAGGAAATCGCCTGAGGATTGATGGACCAAAGATCGAGAAAATAGGCCAAAAATTTCACCAGGACACAGCTTTGTCCGTGAACTATACTCCTCTATTATATGACTTTGTCACCTCTAAACCCCATCTTTTGGAATCGGGTACAAAGTACAAACATATATCCTCAGCGACACTGTGGCAAGAAAAAAAGGCCATGAGACGCGATATCCACGCGATAAAAAAATCTAGTTCCGCGACCAGCGACAACAACTCGATTCAAACAAAAATTCGTCAGCGTCGTTGAATATATCGTAATTGGCTAAAGTCGCAGAAAGTAATCATCGAACAAGAACGAGCTGAGGAGCTAATGAAGGAACTGATCACTAAGAATTCCCGTGAAATCTGAGCAATCCTGAATACAGGCAATGTCCGGCACTCTTCCATGATGTCAAATGTAATTGATGCCGGAAAATGGGAGCAACACTTCTCAAACCTCTTCGGTAATCCATTCCTGGAACCATCAACCGCCCCTGACCTCGGTCTAACTTCATGGGACTTGAGTATCACCAAGGAGGACATTGAGTTAGCAATACGAGCCTTAAAAAGATCACATGCTGCTGGTCCTGATCTAATATCCAACATTATGCTCAAGGAAAATGTCGAACAGTGGTCAACTTTTATTGAAATGCTGTTTCTGGGATTGTCTGCATCAACGTCGATTCCAGATTCCTGGCGTGAAGCGATTATTATGCCAATATACAAAAAGGGCAATCGGGCTGATCCTGCCAACTATCGCCCGATTGCCCTGTTGGACACAATAGGAAAAATCTTTGCTTCATTTCTGTGCCAAAAACTTGCAAGATGTTCTGTGTCTAACCACATCTTTGACATCAGACAAACTGGCTTTACCAAAGGTGTGGGTGTGGAAGTAAATCTCCTAACATTGAACATACTAAAGCTGGAAACTCTAAAGTCCAAGACCCATCTCTACCTGGCTTTCATCGATCTGAAAGGCGCCTTTGACAGCATTAATCGAGTCAAATTGTGGCAAAAATTGAATAACTGGAATTGTCCTCGCAACATAATCGATCCCATAAAAGCCCTTCATTCCCAAACCGCCATCCGCATCAGGCTGAATGATCATGGCGCTCTATCTAACCAAATAACCACAACTAAAGGAGTAAAACAAGGGTGTCCGCTAGCAGCCGACCTGTTTAAAATGTTCATTTGTGATCTACCAGAGTTCAGAAAAAATCTAAGATGCTTTCCTCCCAAAATCAATCAAAACGAAATTGGCTGCATAATCTACGCCGATGACGTGGTGCTCTTAGACCGTACCCAAATCGGCCTTCAGCGGCAGTTAGCGAACTTACAAGATTATTTAAACATCAACGACCTGACCCTGAACACCGACAAGACAAAGGTCGTTATAATTGGCGAACGGGATTCCAAAAAACAGAAAGCTTTCTCGTGGAGAGTCGATGGGAAAGCCCTCGGGATCGTTAACTCTATTCGCTACCTGGGAATCACCTTCAACAAGTCCCTACATGAACACCATTGGAAACTTGACATAGAAAACAGAATGATACGATTTACCATCCAAGCGAGGCTGCTGAATAGAAATTACGGTAAA